>NC_136059.1:309382259-309537259 GCF_964261635.1 Lissotriton helveticus
AGCACTGATTGTGCCACCAACATAAGTAACCCTTCAAACCTGGTCAGGCCTGCCTCACCAATTTTAAACTGCCAGGTTGACCTGGCAAATTAATCTACTTTAAAGAAGGTGTGACGCGCAGTTGCGAGTCACCTAAGCGCATGAAAATATTGAACCTTGTACCTTTGACGTGATGGATAGAATTATGAAGAATGAACAGAAATAAATCGAATTAATTACTTTAAAGACTTTTGAGTACGTGAATAATGTGGATCACATATGCGCATAAGGCTGTGCAGCGCTTAGGTGACTCGCAACTGCACGTCACACCTTCTTTAATGTATTTACACATGTGCATTTGGGACGGGGCACAGTAGGGCGTATGCACGCCAAATTGGAGGAACTAGAGCAAAGATGAACTTTAAAAACAGGGGTGTGCTTCAAGACGTTTTTTGACAATAAATTAATCTACTTGCCAGGTCCTAACCTTCTCTTTTATTACATGTAAGGCACCACTAAGATAGGCCGTAGGTAGCCTCATGGACAGGGTGCAGTATCCTTAAAAGGTAGGACATGAGCTTGTGAGTTTTACATGTTCTGGTAGTGAAAAACTGCTGAATTCGGTTTTCACTACAGCACGGCATATCTCTCCTATATGTTAGCACTGGAGCTGCCTTATAACATCTTATAAGTGTATCTTCCAACTGGGAGCAGATAGTGTTTTGCATCTCTGGGCTCACAATTTTAAAGCGCATCTTTTAATGAAGTTTGTTTTCAATCGATGTTCGGAAATGGCACTTTTACAAAGTTGTCATTTTCTTACTTAACCATTCTGTGCCTCTGCCTGTCCCTAGAATACATGTCTGAGTTGGATGACAGTTAAGCTTTGTGAATTCTCTCTAGGCAGTCATACACAAAGGGAGCTTAGGTGTTCCCTGTATATTCTAATGTCCCATCACCAGGCTGATGGGCCTTCCTGAGCTAGAATGGAGGGAGTAATTGACACTTGCACCTGATCGGGGCTGCGCCTTTCCCCATACAGAGAGCCGTGTACCCCCTATAGTGTGTCTGAAGATGGGGCTAGAAAAGGCAGGGTCTTGTGCATCACAAAGACCTTTCTTTTAAGTCTCCATAATTCTAACGCTAAAATGGGCATAAGTACTGGACCTCTGACACCATATACCCAGAACGCTTCTGGACTGAGGACATTCTGCCAGGAAGAAAGGCTGTTGCCTCTTGTCTGGTAGTGAGAGAACTGAACTTTACTCTCTGCATCCTACTTTGTAGTTTTTCCAAGGGCTTGACTTAGCCTGCCTCCTGTTGCTGAATTCTCAGGAACAACAAAAACTTCACCTGCATCCTGCTACCAGCACCTGTGCTCCTGTGAGCCCTGTTCTGCCAAGTGGTGCCCAATCCAGTCCTGGGCCCTTAGAGCTAAATTTAGTGCTGCAATCAAAAATCAATGCATCGACTCCAAAGCGTCCGGTTGGATCTAGCACATCCCTGCGAAACGGACACATCGCCGCTACCTGCACCTAAGCTGTGGACAACGTTTACCGAGTGCATGACGCAACTACCTCAACTTTCTACGCAATCCGACTTAGTTGACGCAGTATCTCCGAAGAATCGCTGGTGCGAGAGTCTCGAGCACCGCTTCACCAAAGTTTGTGACGCATTGCTGTGACTCCTCCGCATCCCATGCCCTGTGTAGCTTTCAACCGACACATTGCCTTCAGTCCAGCAGTTCGACTTCGACGCCGCAGAATCGATGCACCATGCTCTTAACATTGAAGCATCGCACCTTCAGGAACCAAGGCCTTGCACAGTAACCAACGCATCACCGTCCTGGAGCGGCAAAGCTTCAACAACCCTGCACTTGCTTAAGGAACAGAAGCATCACCTGCATCTGCAACGCCTCACCCCCTGTGTGTGGCACATCCTTTTTGATTTTCGATGCATCCAAGGTACTGTAAGAGAGTCTGCTTGATTTTTGTATCTGATCTGCGCTCCATTGTGGTCAGACTGAACTTTTGGACTTGTCCTGGTCAAGCTTGACCAGATAGCGTCCGTTGGAGCTATGGACTTCTAAGTGCGCCATTTTGATTTAATCTTGAAAAATTATTATCTTAACTTGTGTATGTTGGATTTTTGTAGTTTTGGTCTTGTTTTACTCAGATAAATATTGGTGATTTTCTAAACTGGTGAGGAGTACTTTTGTGGTGTTTCCTCTGTGTTAGTGTGTGTGTGTGTGTGTGTGTGTGTGTCTGTGTGTGTGTGCGTGCACACAAATACTTTAAACATTGCCTCTTTAGTTTAGCATGACTGCTCTGTGCCAAGCTACCAGAGGGTGAGCACAGGTAAACTTTTAGTATTTATCCGGTGTACTTCTGAACGGTGCTGTTTGTTTGGTTGTTTTGGAAATTTAATAAAGTTGATTATTAAAAAAAAAAAACTTTTAGTATGTACTTCATTTACCCTGACTAGAGTGTGGTTCCGTACCTGGACAGGGTGTAAACCTCTACCAAATAGAGACCCCATTTCTAACACTCAGCAGCACCTGTGAGTTCACTGCTCCAGGGGACTTCTCACTTTTAATGCAACATCAGACTCTGGGGAGTCTCATCATTTAGGCTTCGCCGAATAAGGTGAACCTCAGTGCTTTAACTACTGCTCCGTCTGATAAAGAATCTATGAAGATTGATGTTCTAGGTGACTGCTTTTTCTTCTGACATTTTGATCATACATTAATTGAGTGCCGTTTGCCTTTTGTATGCATTCTTAGGCTATTACACGCACTCACATGCACTTTGGGACATGGTGATCAGGATCTTGCCCGCTCTCCCTGATGACTGGGATTCATTTGCATAAACCATACATGATGGACTGGATGCGGCCAAATACATTCTTAGGGCTGGCCTGGACACTGTTGTTGGTGTAAACCCTTCCATGAGCACTAGCATTGTTGTTAGATGGCATGCCTGATGTGTGCTGCCAGTACTCTGGAGACATCCAGGTGTCCTTGAAATATATGTCTTTGACTGAGCCAGGCTTTTTGGAGCAAAGGTAGATTTGGTGCTTTAAGGATAGAGGCGCAATGATCTGCTCCACCGCACTATTTTCTCCCTCCAGCTTGCCAGTTCCACCAAGAGTCCCAGAAAATCTAGGGTTATCTGACGGGCTTTACCTACCAACAGAGATAGCCCTTACAGGGTGTCTGCAGTCTGTTCACTCTTTTCATGCCTGTAGAAGGAGAAGTGTTGGCAGAGGCTGGGGCCACCAACAGATGCATCAATTCTCATCCTCTCTTCATTGCCTATGGTGGCCACTGCCAATACACTTTCCTCTTTAGTTCCCCCTCCAGAAGTTGTATGCAGCCACAAGGGAGCAGAATCAAATTTTGCCTGACCTGCTGGTATGCATATACTTCAGATCAGTGGTTGCTTCAAATTGATAATTTTGTTTATGCTTTTCCCTTAAGGTACTCCTACACACAGGCAACAGTTGTGGCAGAGAAATCTGCCATCCTAGCCAGAGAAGTTCAAACTCTGCTTAAAAAGGGTGCAGTTAAATTGTTGCTTGAGGATCAAAGGGGCAAAATATTATTTCTGGTAATGCTTAGTCCCCAAGAAGGACACAGGGAGTGTGTTTTAACAGCTCGCCATTCATCCATGAGGTCAATCTACTCTGGTTTCTGGTCTAAATGTGTCACCTACTGTTTGAACGGACAGGTTGATCCTCTTTTTTCTGGAGTTTGATATAGGGCAAACTTGACCCGGTATTGGGTATCAGAGCGCTTTACAAAGCACCAGTTGCGTTACATGAGGACACATTCACTTTTGTTAGGCACGGGGAGATTAAGCGATTTGCCCAAAATAACCGGATGTTCAGCGTCATTGCTGAGACTCAAACTCGGTTCCCCAGATACGAGGTCGACCACCCTAGCCGTTAGGCCAACTCCTCTCCTTCAAGCAAAACTGTTGGATGTTCTGTTTGTTTGATTTTGTTTTAGCCCAGCAAGGCAATGCTTTGGTCACAGTTAAGGGTTACTTATTAGACATTTTAGATTTTTTTTCATTGACTCTATCAGCCTTCCATAACTCAACTCACCTGTTGTGATGCATTTCTTAAAATGTCTTTTGCTTGTTTCTCTTATGCCGCAATGGTACTTCAAATGAATCCTTACCTCATTGATGTGTGCACCGTTTAAGACTATGCACAATTGGACCCTGAGGCTTTTATCACTTCTTTCTCATAGCCATCACTTCTGTACATCGTCCAAAGGTGGTGTCACCTTTTTATGTGGGACAGTCCATTACTTTCCTCAAGTTTTCTCTTTGCAGGTTCTTTACCAGTTGGATCCTAAATGGGCTATTGACAGGCGTAAGGAGTACCGAGAAAGCAAAGTGGATTGTCCATTGTATTAAGCTCTGAAATGGTGTGGGTAAAAAAATCCCCTAAGCACTTTGGCTAAGGGCATTTCAGTGTTTGACATCTGACAACCTGCTATGTGGATATCTGTCCATACCAGGATCATTTTCGTGCTTGGTGCTGCAGGATCATTTTCGTACTTGGTACCTGGTGGAAGTCAACTCTTAAGACCTACTATCTGTGGGAGACTACTGCTTATTGATTGGAAAGAGGAGGAATCTGAGGGTAGGAGTATATAGCAGAAAAACAAGTTACTTGTCTTCGGTAACAATCTTTCTGGTGGACACTTGCCAATCCTCATATCCCTTATGTGGCATAGAGTTCAGGTAGGTCATAAGGCTCCCATTTAGAGATTGCAGATTGTCATCATTTCAGTTTGTCTTAGGCTTTACATTTGATGACATGAAAGTAATGTCTAATATACAGCATGCAGGTATGGTGACTGTGTGCGGCTCTGTGTCGTCACTTCTGGAAATAGTTCAGAGCAGCTACAGAGTCCGATGGCACCACCTGCTGGTGTGTGAGATACTGCAGGAAAAAATTCTGGATCCAGTCTGATGCTTGGATGCCTTTTCTGTAAGATAGACTAACCTCTTCTGTAAGACAGACTAGCCACTAACCAGAAAGCGTTATGGAGGGGAAGTAAGATTTTCATCTCGTTCACTCTCAAGAACAAATAGAGTAGAAATTGACTTGAATTATCCGAAGAGATTAGCCGATTTCTTTGTCTAATAATTACTCACATTATTTTTTTTGTCTTTTGCATGATACATTAAAATCTGTAATGCTGAATTTGACTATCCAAGTAACATTTGCTTTTTTTGTTTTGTTCTATTAGGTTTCTACCCTATGTAGGGATGGTTACTATTATAATGAATGATTATCCAAAATTTAAGGTATGTGTCTAGCTTTTTACACATGTTTTTGGGAATATCGAGATGTTTACAACCGATCAGTCAATATTTTCGTATTATCCTAGAAGGTGAGAATAGGGGTGGAGGTTTTCGGGTGAATGATTATTCATGTTTAATTCATGCGGTATACTTGTTACAGAAACACATTCAAGTAGTGACTATTGCTTACTGTTAGAACAATTCGTAATTAGTAATCAAGTCAAATAATCTTTATTCGCTACATTTCTGCAGCATATAAGCACCAACATGCACTACATAAAAGAACTAATCATAAAAGACAAAAATGTAAAACAAGCCCAAGACCAATACATTTTACAGCTCTTATCTTTAACACACATTAATATAAATAAAAGGCCTGAATCACGTAATCACATTAAAATTACACGTTTCTGAAGATTAAGAACCTGCCAAATAAGAGGTCATGGCATAGCATATCAGAGGGCAGTGTAATTTTTGTAAAAACAATAAGGCTGGTCTACGCTGTCTAAATTTAAAAACATTAAATTGGGGGGAATAAACATTTTCTTCTAGGAATAGGAATATCGTAAAGTGTGCAAAAGATCATGATGTGCAAATTGTATTGGGTGGAAACCCCATCAGAAGGACAAAGACTCAGACTGGACTTGATCCAACAGTTCGCTGGGTAACCTACCATGAGTGGTAGTAGATTAAGGCGAAATCTGGTCAGCACATAGCAATGTTGTATATTTTTTAATTGAAGATAAATAGAATCCATTATCCCTGTTTTCAGTTAAGGTATTTTTCAGTTGGATTGTATTCTTCTGCAGATTCGTTCTCAGGACAACTTTTGTAATAACATGAAACTGTTTATTGACTCTTAAGGTTAAACGGTTGGTTAGATGGTGAGCCACACAACAAAGTTAAATAACCTATCCTAATGGATATATATATATTAGCATGTTTGAAAAAGTCACCAGCAAGATCAGTGAACGGGAATTTAGACGCTTATGGCTAGTTACACGCTGCATCCTAACCCAGCAATTTAAAGCAGTAGGAGGACAAAGGCCATTCAAGCAGCTTTCCTCTCAGTAGCTTGGCAGATCTTCGGGTCTTACTCTTGCCAGAGGTGATGGGTGTTGCAGGACTCAATAAAGAATGATACCGAACAGTTAAGCAATTTCTAACTTAAGGTCCAGACAAAAGGGGGTCTGATAATAGTTAATTCTATTAACCCGGTTACACAAAAAAATGATGTAAGAATAAGAAATACTCCAGCCTTTCATCATGTTGGGGAACTTGATTTTGCAATTGGTGCTTGCAGGCCCATTAAAGTCTTTCAATGACAAACTCAAATATATGATAACCTAACTGTTTTATTATGTAATATGCCATTCGCACATATTTCTTTTAAGACTGTAGTGGGTTTGTTTATGACGTTTAACTATATTCACATGCCATGTCTCCTGTCTTCATTAATGTAATCTCTTCACCAGAGTTTGAAAAAATCCACAGCGTATCCAATTTGCTGCAAATATACAGCGTGTGTACTTAAAATGAGAAAAGATTATTAACACTGCATCATTTTCCATACTGTAAGGTGCAAAGTAGCTGCATTAAGAGAAGAATGATACTGTAATATATAGTTATATTCTATATAATAACTGTATTAGGTAATATAGTCTACAAAGATTGACTCAATATTCCAGAAGAGTCCTCACTTCATGCCACAGTGGTGAAGGAGCTTCTATTGAGTGCTAGTTATGCATATCACTGTATTCCTCTTTCATAGTATTGCCACATTACCAAGCCACCTGGAAGGCATTTAGTATTTTGGCTCGAGATTAATATATTATTATTTAAAGATGTCCCCTCCAATTCGATATTGTTTCTCAGTATTTCAGTTTCAGTTTAAACTTATAAACATGGGCAAAACTTCACAGAAAGAAAAATGGCCTGAGCCACTGTAAACAAGAAAACATGGACACACATTCTTACTTACTAGGAAGTAAAATACCATACTAAGTGTATGAAATGACAGAAAGGGTGATGTTATGATGATGTGATGATCAAGCGTGGAGTGAGACTCACTCAGTGAGACAATGCACCAAGGTGTGAGACTAAACACGCAGTCAGACTCCGACAACATGTGCAGCTCCGTTCAAACGTGTAGGTTCACCGAGGCTGGAGTGGGTCTATGTATCATTGTGAGACCTATGCCAGCCTAGTGAGACTGTTCATTATTGTGTAAGACTCCACTAAGCAATAGACTCAGGATTGCACGCTCAATCAATGAGACTGCTCCTAAGCCTGTAAATCCATTAAAGGCTGTGGCGTCTGGACCAGTGAGGGTGCAAAGTCAGGTTACCTTCAAGATTGTATATTATACAAGATGGTTTCTTACTCTCCTACTCCAGGGGGTCGCCTTTTGAAATTGTCCAAAAACTTCTCATGAGATCATGAAGGAATAAGGACGAGTTACTTTTAACACCGCTCTCTTGCACATGATTCTTGTACATTATAACTCGTTTAAGAGGTCTTCCTGCTCTTTACTATACTATTTTAAGAGGCTGATTTTAAAAATAGCACTTACATTCAGGCTTAAGGTGTATACTCGCTTTCCAGAATCCCGGTTCAAGAGGTTGACTCATTTTGCCTAGATCTTTTGAGGAAATATGATGGTGTAAGGACAGGTTAAATTAAATTGAGCTCTTTTGCACGTGATATGTGCACTTTACTACCTTGTTAAAGTGGTACTCATCTGCACTAACAAACAGCACTTCACTGGTTGGAAACAAGGGGCTTAAATAAAGATAAACTTGCCCTAGTAAAGTACAGGGAAAGTGCATAAATAGCCAATAGGGTCTGCTGGCCATTTTAGAAACAGGAAGCCCGAATTGCTTTTTCATCAGCCACTGCTTTTAGTATCTGAAAAGTGTGTCAACATGTTTTGTTTCATGCTCTAGACAAGTGTTTTAGAAATATTTTTTAAGTCCAGTAAGTTATGGAGATTTTCAAACTGTCGTTTCCTTCTTTAAATGAATGATTATGTAGTAGATATGTGTTTTATGAACTATGCAAATAGAATTGACTTACCTCTGCTGGCAGGCGGGGATTAGAGTGCAGCAGGGGTCCAAGTTGCATAAAAAAAATAATGGGACTGGTCTTATTCACAGGGACAATCATATTCATTCCTTCTTAACCCCAAAAAAAGTAGGTCAACAAAAACATTGTATAATGGCACCTGGTGGAGTGAGATGGTACTTGGGTTCTGCTATAGGCGAGGTATAAACACTAAAAGAGGCATGACAAATGCATGCCATCAACAAATAGGATGAAAGAATAGAAGAGTGACAATGACGCCAGTAATAGCAAGCACAAAGTAAATACAGCATGTCTCAAAGTGACAGCCCATGCGCTGCCTAGGCTCGACCTAAATAAAAACGGGGTTCTCGCCTCTTCTGAACATCTGTGTGAAGCAGTGGGAAGACATACGCACACAGGCTGTACACACCAGGATAGCAGTGTGCAGGCTGCATCAACTATTGTTGGTTTACTGAAGTGAAAATTAAGAAACCTACAGCAATATTTGGAGTTTTAAATCTTTTTCAACGTAGTTGTAATTGTAGTTCTTTGATGATCACTGTAATAATTGATTTTCAGCATTTATTATGCTACATATGTTGTTGTAGGCATAGCTTTCTATATTGTTATAGGCTTAGGTAAACCTATTTCCAAAATATTGAAACCTAATATATTTTGTTTTCTTTGCAGTATGCGGTATTGGCAATAATGGGTGCTTTTGTATTACTGAAACGGGAATCTTAACAGAAGATGAAATACTTGTGCCTACTGTGGATGGAACATTATAGAAACTAATATATTTGCCATGGTGTGCTTTCGCTACAAAAAATAAAAGCTGTATGAACAGGTTCTCACCCAGTAAATATTCTTTTGGATTAAAGAACGGACCATACGTTTTTGTGAATTCTCCAATTTTATTGTGAATTTCAATGACAAAAGAAATGTAGTAGTTCGATGTCTGTACCATGTAACAGTTTATTTTGCATTGCTTGAATATACTCTACCTAGTTCGACATTTGAGTGAATGAATGACATCTTGGCTCTATCAAAAAACAACAAAGAAAGGGCGACGCACTGAGACCAGGATCGACTAACAAAAAAATAAATGTTTTGCACCTCTTCCTCAAAGCCACATGACCAGTAATAAATTTTATCCTTCTACAATTAAGGATGAACTAAGGCATCTCCTGCCTATTCTAGATTTCTTCACACTAGAAGACAAAAATCATTTTTGTGAAGCTTAAGATGATTGATAAAAGATGATTTCTTCATGGTATAGAACACTTGATGCATTAAGCATAAGGTCTTGAATATCTGGATTTCGGGCAACCAATGCAAGACTATTTGGGCCTGTGATGCGCTGTGTAGTCCTTTTAACCACACAACCCAGTTTTGAAATCCTCTGCAGCTGAATGAACAAGTTGCAGTAGCCTAACCTGGACATGATACAAGTTGCCACCACATGCATGCAAAGGTTCTGAGAGAGGAACAGTAGTACCTTTTTCTAACACCCCAAGGTGGCAGAAACAGGTTGACGTACCTGAATTAATCTATGGTTCTGAAGATAAATGCGAGTCTACAACAATGCCAAGTGACTTGACCTTGCCTAAGAATATAGGTCACATAGAATCCAAGCATCTCTCCAGGTTGTTGCCCACCAAAAGGATTTCTATTTTACTCCATTCAGTTGTAAAAAACTTTTTAAACAAGCATTGGCATAGCCAATAGGTCTCGCCTTTGGGACCTTATAAGTATTTAGTTATGCAGCACAATATCCTTACTGCAACAACATTAACTGTTGCATGGCTTAACACTTATAAGGTCCCAAAGGCGAGACCTATTGGCTATGCCAATGCTTGTTGTTTTACATTACCAAACTCATTTATTTGTGTTTGTGGCGCTGCAGTGCCGGGCATCCATTCTTCATGACAAATGGTTGGAGCCAGGAAACCGCACCGCCGTCGCTTTAAATATTACTGTCTCTAATTTCCAAGACAAATATAATGCAAATGTTTAGAACCAAACAGACGCGGGCAGCGCTGAGAAATAAACCCGGCTGCAATTGTTTAAAATTGAATGTGTTGAAGATATGACTTGATGGCTTTCTGCGAACATCCATCAAAAAACATTGTTTACAAGTATGGAATGATGCATAGTCTCCTCTGGGATAATTACACTGAATTACAGCACTGTACATTGTGTGTATCCTCTGCCCCCCCCCCGTTGCAATGTAATCATTATTTCATCGTAAGAATTTAGCAAGCATAAACCAACCATGGTGGGATCTGAGCAGTTTACACAGCACCAATTAAAATTTCCTTCTTTTAAAAATGTTCTTATGTGTTTTGTTATGTGGTTTTCATATTGCGGGGGTGGGGGGGGGGGATTCAGGACTTAAAAGATCTGATCTCATGACTCTGAGACAGAGGAGTTCGAAGAAGTCGGGGGCACGAGAGACGACTAGGCAGTGGGTAGTAGAAAGCTGGAAAGGGTGAGGAGACGGAGGGAAAACAGCACAGAAAGAGGCCACTAAAAGAGCCACCACCGACAATCAGAAAGAGACGAAAAAGGGAGATAAAGGGGCCACACCAGCCAGTTCAAACACACAACGTCTGATGTTTAAATGAAAATAAACGAGGGGCGAAAAGAAGATGAAAGGTAGAGATTCAGAATGCGAAACAAAGAAAGCAGACCTCAAAAAGAGAGCGGAGGGACAGAGAAAGAAAAGATAGAGTTGGAGGGAGAAGAAGGGACGAGGAGAGATAACAGCGGCAGAGAGTGGGAGGCAGACACAGAGAGGGAGTCTGCGCTAGTGATGGAGAAACAAAGACATCCCCAAAGAAAAAGGAGGAGACCGGAAAAAATAGAAACAAGCGTGAGGGAGGGTGGCATGGCCCCGTACCCGTGGTACGTGCGCGTGCAGTCTGCTCATTTTGGAAGTACGTACTCGTGCTTGTGGCACGCCCCTGCTCACTCCCGCCAGGTGGAGGCCGCCACAAGCACAGGTATGTGCTTCCAAAAAGAGCAGAGCAACTGCTAAAGGTCCTCCTATGCAGCGCTGCATAGGCGAGCCCTAAAAATTACAAGACACTCCGTTATGAACCGAGGCTAGGCAGTTGTTCTTAAGCTTTACTGTGTTTGATGAGGAGTCCGACGGCAGATATTTATTTACGTTCACCTTTGCTGTCATATGTCGTACTCCACTACCCCCCCACCCAGCCCCGCCTCAATGCCCCACAGCGTTACCTCTGCGAGCCGCCACTGCCATAAAGTCCAGTTTCCCTAGGGTGATGCAACACAAATGGGCGGTGTACGGTATTGAATGCATGTGTCAAATCCAGTAGCAGCAGCGCTCAGAATCTCCTGATCCATAATTTGTTTTAGCTCCTCATGGCCAGAGCACAGGCCATTCCAGTGCTTGTACCGGACCAAAAGCCAAACTGCCAAGGGTTTAAACAGTCTGTCTCTTCTACATAAAAGGCTAGTTGCTTCACTCCTGTTTGCTCAGTGACATTCCTAAGTGTATGGAAGCAAGGTAGTAGGGCTGTCGTTCTCTGCCATCCTCTAATCTCATTTTCTTTCTTCTCAACTCGCTTCTGCTTGATTAGACACAATAGCAAGGGACAGGTTGATAATATGTGATGAAGATGGTAATAAGGCCGAGTGCATGTCTGTTAACAAAAACAAAGAGCCTGAACAGATAATCTGGGGAGCCCGATTTTAGCTGCCGTAGTAATGATCCCACTTTTTCAGAGGAAGACTGAAGCACTTTTGCCCCGCAAAAATATTATAACCTGTTGAATCCCTCAGAGCCTTGAAGTGGTTTTCAGGATTTGCTTTAAGAAATTCAAGAGGACACACATCTAAAGTTAATATATTTCCCCTTTTATGGGAAAAGTAACCTTTGCTTGGGCTGGGCTGAAATCATCAAATGTGACTTTTCTCATGATCTTCAGCACTGAGTGATTGCTGGTTACTGTCATTTACCACAGGTTTTCTATGACTCTGGTACTAATGTGCGCCAAATGGATAACCACGCTTTTCACTTTGTTTGCCTGACTCTCCAAGGATTGCTAGGCCTCGCAGTCAAGATTTACTCCTAAAGGCGCTAATTGGTTTGCAATGTAGATACCACTTTGACATGCTAATTACACTGAAACTCAATCTCGTGTTGAGCGAATAGGTCTTCAGCCAATATTTAGAAAATTTAGGGCCATTAATTGGATCAGGAAAACAAAACAAATGGTAGTAGCGGTCACTGATGCCAGAAAAGTATCCCTAAATGGTTTGCCGAACTTATGTGGTGTGTGTTCTATATTTGTTCAGTGTGAGACTAGCTGGGGTTCAATTCAGAGCTGATAATCAAATTATGTGGGTGTCTATACATTGTTAACCTTTGCGCTCCAAAGCAAAAGTATTCAGCAATATTTCTCATAATTGAAGGTGCCAGAAAGAATGTTTCAATTGTGTTAAGATATATATACTCTTTTTTTCCCTATTTTCTCAGTCTAACTAGGTTTGAAGTAGATTAGTCTGATGAGGTTAAGCACAAAGTGATAACCGACAAAAAAAAGCCAATACCTCAAAATACCCAGCAGCTAAAGTGAACCGGGATTCTCATGCCACAAAGTTGACTGTTTCTGGAAGGCAAAGAAAAATAATTCATAATTTCGGTGTCCTGTTAATGGGGTCATCAAGGAATCAATAATAGGCTTGCACCAGACACAGTTCTGGGAGAGACCAGTATGGTTCCAACTCATCTTGAAAGGCAATGTTCCAGCAGAACTGCTGGTCCTGGCAGGAGTATGAACACCTAAAGAGGTATTAGAGCCATATCTTAAAAGCGCTAGTGGTGGCCAGATGGTTACTGTGGCTCGGTCCTTGGATCACCCACTTATTCCCTTTGACAACTTCAGAAACTGGAATTTCAGGTAGGGGCCTGGCACACTGCCCACGTTAAAACCAGTATCTTCATAAGAGTAGATCATAGGGAGCTAGCTTGCTCAAACACTTTCAGAATCAGGATGATCAACTTCAGCCAAATTGACTTAAACCTGGCATCAAAAGAAAAATATTTGTCAGTCTCTGGCTGCAAATGGGCTAATACAGACTCCAGAATTAGAGGTATAAGTGGAGGGGCTCAACGGGCGGTACATATGCACAACTAGGATCAGTCCTTCAATGGTTCAGGCACATCCTAACCCTTAAATGATGCAGGCTTGCACAAATATTGCATTAGTTTAGATCAGTCCAGCTGTGGTAATAGAACTCGTATTTTAATGCTTGGCTCTTACAGTATAGAAATCAAGACAGGCTTCAGTTAGATTGATCTTTCCTTTGGTGTCATGGTTAGGCAGCTGTGTAGCTCTAAGCTTTCCCGCAGAAAATAGAGTGCCCTGAGAGCGTCATGACTTGTCCAGACTTTCGGCTTGGTCTCATCTGTTTTTGAAGTAGCATTATGGGTTGCCTTGGCACTGCTCAGACATGGATGTTCTGGTGCTGCGAATTCCAGGCGAATATAATGATCTGGCTGTGAAGGGACCATTTTCATTCAGTTCATAGGTGCACTGTACTTCTTCAAAATAGAAAACTTGTTTCAGTTGTTGCAGGGCACATCATGCCCTGCTTTTCTACAATGGATGGGTAGTGGAAGGCGACAGCTGGATCAATGTATGCTCAAGTGATTGCAGTGCACACTAGTGAGTGAGGCTGCTTTGATTTCCCGACAACACCCAGCGCGGGACAATGGAGAAGTCCACAAGGTAATACATAGGATCCTTGGTAGACCTGTCCAGCTGGGATAAGCTATACCTGAGTGATAAGGAGACGGGATGCTATGGCTGCTGTAGTGTCATAGCTGACACTGTTAAGGGTTAACCATGTATGCCTACACTGAACACCCACCCACCACTGATGTCACGACATCACGTGACACAGTTAATAAAAGGAGCCGAGCGCACGTGCTCGAGGCTCACTAACCCACGTACCACTGGTGTCCATGTGTCGCAGTTCTTCTACCATGTGGGCCTAGGGCCCCACACTATTACAATGGCGACGAGGGAGTGTTTCGATCTCCACGCGACGCAGCCACTGCAAAAGGGGAGGAGAATGCTGCCCGTGTGAAGGGCACCCCCTGGTGAGGCGGTGCCGGCCGCCGAGAGGCCCGTGGGGCGAGTGCTGTGCCCCGGGTCGAATCACCGATGAAAAGCGAACCGGACAGAGCCCACCTGCACCGGCCGCAACTGTGCCCCCTGCGAGGAGTGCTGACCGGGCGGAGCCCACTCGCCACGGCCGCAGGAGAAACGGGCCCGTAGGCCGGAGGTGAGCCCGGGGACTGTGAATGCCCCTGGGGGGTCGCGTATGTCAGGAGCGATCCCCCCTGTGATCGAACATAAGCGGTGCCCATCCGCATGGTCAGGCGCCCCGCCGGGCGTGAAGCAGCCGAAAAGACACATTAATTAAAAGCAGCGCCAGCGGAGCCCACCCGTGGCCTGCTTGCAGTGTCCCCACCGCGCAGCGTGTGAGCAGTGCGGCGGTGGGGTGAAGAACAACGCCCGCAGCGTGTGAAGTGCTGCGAGGCGCTGTGGGCCGACAACGGAGCCCACCCGCGTGGCCATGGTGCCCGACAAATAAACTTTGTACAGCAGCGCCAGCGGAGCCCACCCGCAGCCTGCCAGTGGCGACCCCACGAACAACTACTTCAGCAAGGCCAGCGGAGCCCACCCGCGGCCTGCTAGCATCGACCCAGAGCCCCGCCGCGCAGCGTGTGACCGGAGCTGCTGCGGCGGTGGACTGAATGCATGCGCGGCGCTGGGTGGAGGAGAAGACGGCAAGCGGCAAAAGTGAAATCATCAAGCGGAGCCCACCCGCGATGACAGCGACGCCCTGCTGAGCATGCGAAGCTAAGCCAGCGGAGCCTACCCGTGGCCTGCGGTGTTCCCCCGACCCCGCTGCCGGTGTGAGGAGGAGCTGCTGTGGCGGCGGGGTGTCAGGAACAACACGGAGGAAGTCTTCCCCACCCGCAGTGGAACCCGAGTGCAGCTGCCCCCCCCCCCCCCCCGCACGGTCGGTGAGCCCGGAGACTGCTGGGCAGCAGCCGAGGGTGAAGCAGGCGACTGCTCCGTGTGTAGACGGAGGCCGAGTGGAGCCCGAAAAGTAGCGCCAACACCCTTTCCCTGCTGCGCAGCGTGAGGCCAGTGAAGCTGCAGCGGCGGAGGGCAAGCGAAGAGGAAGACACCTGGTGGCCCCCGCAGCAAAGAACTGCTGAAATAAGGCAATGTGCCCCCCCCTCTCCGCAAGTGAAAACACACATGAGGGGCAACAACGAGGAAAAGGCCCGCAGCGTGGGTAGGGCTGTCGGGCATCAATGGGACAATGCAGAGAGACTGTTTTCCCCTGTCCACAACGGAGCCCCAAGGTGAACAAAAAGGGACTTACCTGGTTCAGCAGTGACTCCAGCCCCCTCCTCTCATGCACACTCCAGGGAAGACAGCAAGCCCCGGACTTCAAGGAAGAAAATCACCAAGAAGGGGCCAGCAGCTACTGAAAGAAAACAAACAGCATACACTGCCATCTAGTGGACTTTGGTGAGCAGTGCACCCCAAAAGAAGCCACAAGAAACAAACAAGCACAAGTACGCACAAGGGACAGCCTACAAGGAAAGCAAGCTTGCAGCGACGCGGATCAAGACGGAGACCCAACACCGCGGCAGAAGTGATGCCTGTGGCCACAGGTGATCACCGCAATCGCAGAAGACAACCTCACGCTGGACGGAGAGGAAGAGTCAAGACGTCTACCGCAAGCAGCAAGTTTCACAGGCAACCGACTGGAAGAGCGCCAGTGTACCCCGGACGCGGACAGTACAAGACAGCGCCTGGAAGTAAGGAAGCCACACCCAAAGCACCAGAAGAAGTGCGAGGCAAGTACCCAAGTGTGAAGAAGAAAAGTGCGACACGCAAGTGGAAAAGCGACAACGCCAAAGAATCTAATGAACCGCAAGGAACAAAGCCACACTGAAGATGTATCACGACGGTACCAAGTGAAGCAAGAACTTGCCACTACACTGCACACTGACGTGCACCGGAAGAGTAACGCAAAGTTACCCCGCAGCCAAAAGGAGGCGAAACAACCAAGCAAGGTGAACGCCCCAAGAAGCTAAAGAGCGTCACCGGAAGCAGAGCACATGAAGAGCGCAGGAGAAACTGCGCCAACGCAAAAGCACTGCAGCAGAACCAATAGCGATCCCAACGGTCGCGGATAGCAAGAAGACTCACGAAGAGCAAGCTGTCCACCCCATCTGGTAGCAAAGAAGATCGCCCAAGAAAAGGATGATCCGACAAGCCAGAGGGGCGCCCAAACAAAAGCCGATCACCCAAAATTATCGCCAGAAATGAAAGAAGAAATTCTGCCAAGTCAGGATGAATATGTCCTGCCAGAAGACGTCCGTGTACCGAGAGATCAGAAGACCCGGAGAGACGGACGCAACACCAAGAGTAACTAGAAGTAATCGGAGACGAGAAAGAAGATCGTAATGACCGGTCCAGTCACCGAAGAGTGGAGAGAAGACAGTGTACTAAAGACAGGACAAGACCAGAAGGAAACAGGCAGAGTGCACGCTGCTTGAAGAAGCCTGGTCAGCAAGACAAAGAAAGAAAGGTGACCGCACTGTGTCGTGAAAAGGAGAAGAGTGGCACGATGCCATGAAGAAGAGAACTGAAGAAGTCAGGTGGCACGACGCCATCATCAACAACTTCTGGAAAAGGTGAAGAGAGGTGTAACAAGTCCACACACCTACAAGAAGAAGAAGAGGTGACACACCACAACATTGTGTACAGTGATCCGCACGTCCTGGAGAACACTGATAGCACCAAGAACAGAACAGGCACCTATTCACAAGACCCCGACGACCCGTGGACGGTAGGAGAGCACAGGCCGGACCATTGGCAACACCCACCTTTGGGATTGAGCGGAAGTCTGGAAGCTGAGGGAGCTCAGATGTCCTGAACAAGGAGAACTGACCAATCCACACCAGCCCGTGGAGATCCAAGGGGCAAAGGCCTCAGGGACACCGGTGGCAGAGGGTCCCAACACGAGAGATGAGTCCATCGCCGTCTAACCTGCACGTCCCAGGAAGATGAGGAACTTGTGCGCAAAGGCAAGAGTCAACAACTACCCTTCAGGTGGAGCTACGGACTTTGCGAGGTAGTACCCCATCGACTCCTCCATTCACACGCAGACTGTGGAGTTGGAGCAACGCTGTGGAATAATACCCGGCCCAGTGGAAACCTGGTAAAAGGGCCTCCGGTGATATCTCGTGGCCTGAGAACACCCGCGAGAGGGGCGTCCTAGTGAGAAGAATGTCCTTCGAACACTCCATCCTTTGTAAAGTAAAGCCAAGCTGCTTACAGTGAAGAAACCGACGGACCAGCTGAAGACAACCCCATCCAAGTCTAACTTCTGGTCATCCTGTTTGACGTCATCCTCAAAAGCAAGATCTCCGTGGACTGACCACCACACGTCCACGGCGCAAGCAAAGAAGAACACGCCCACCGAGAACCAGGACGTCGAGCCAAGAAGAAATAAAGTCTGAGCAGCAATTTCCATCACCGTCATCAAGCAAGCAGCTGAAGAGACTCACTGTAAATTTGTAATTACTGTATATTTATGTACTTCCTCCCACAGGCTCGGACTTTTTGCCTTTCCTTAATTTTTATTAAAGTTTGGGAGGAATGTAGTGTCATAGCTGACACTGTTAGGGGTTAACCATGTATGCCAACACTGAACACCCACCCACCACTGATGTCACGACATCACGTGACACAGTTAATAAAAGGAGCCGAGCGCACGTGCTCGAGGCTCACTAACCCACGTACCACTGGTGTCCATGTGTCGCAGTTCTTCAACCATGTGGGCCTAGGGCCCCACACTATTACAGCTGCCATAATGATTTTAGACGATCTTTTGCCTGACTGTGTGTAGAAGCTGAGCTCTGTGTGTTTTGGTATTTTATTTTTAATAGCAGATTTCAGCCTTGACGATATGAATGTTAGTTCCTCCAACTCCCTGAGACTGGCTGTAGAGCTTTATAAATGAATGCTATATGACATGTTTACGTCCACAATGGCAACTTGGAGGGGAACTTCGATCTTGTGCTGGAGCAATCCCTGTATGGTCAGTGAGGAAGCAATCCTGTATTGCCAGGAAGGAACCATGCACAGCTCCAAATAAACCCAGTTGTGTTACTTGCATGCACTCCTCATGTATGGAAGAGGGCTTAAAGCGAACTGAGTAACTTTTCTTTTAGGATGTCAGTATATATTTTTGCAGGGACACCTCTGCCCCACACTATAGGTAGCTTCCCACTCTCACTGAGGATAGTAACTCTTCGCTTTGACTTGGGACATACCTTGGGTCCTGCAGTGAATTGTGCTCTTTTATAGAAATATAAATGTGAAATATCCATGTGTAGTTAAAAGTATAGTTTATTTTTAAGCACGATGTACAAATTAGGCCAAAATAACACCGGGGCATGCAAAGGTTCTTGAAATACTAGAACTTTAATCCATCCGAGAGTTTCCAGTTCAGAGTTGTCATCCTCCACTTCTGTGCATTAGGATGTCTTGGCATCTACTTGAGGAAGCAACAAATGTCTGGGGAAAACGTAGCTCTTCGACCTTTGAAAAAGGTTTAGATATTTATACTTCAGTTTTAGGAAAGGAAGGAAAGGATATTGTTTAACGAATTGTGTCTTTGTTCCTTTGGTTACCTTTAAAATGAATGTGTGCTGAAATGTAGAAACAAATTGTATTTGGAACGAATTGAAGTTATTACCCTCCTTCTTTAAGGGATTGATTTGACACTTAGAAATAAAGAAGCCACATCTCTCTCCTATGGGGTGTTCTTGTTTGTTTACCCTTCTAGGGGACAAGAAAAAAGCAGACCCACCATTATTTTCAATGGATTAATTGCTTCTAATATTATTGATGAATAAAACATACAATCTAATTCTACTGTAATCTATTATCTGGGTGAAAGTCTTTGATGCAGGAACTGCCAGTACCACCTTCACATACCATCTCTAACAAACATTGCTGATGACCTCCGATTTCCATGCCTTTATCATTCAGCATTCACAGCTAAATACATTAAATGCATTGCAAATCTTTCTTTTTTCCAAGAATATCATTACTTCTTGGTAAGAGTTTCGGTACTTCTCGTTATAATGCTTGAACGTTTCTGGCTGCCCATAGCTTTATTTGTGCTTTTAGACCTTTACTCAGGCAAACAAGCGCAGGCAGAAATATTTGAATTATTTGTTAATGCCATGAGTCTATTAGTCTTTTTAATGAGTCACAAAGAAACCCCCTTACGTTCAGCCAAATTGTTCTCACTTCACACTGATAATGAACTGCCATGTGAAACCAGAAGTCTGGCTAAGCAGTCTTTGTGTGGTGTCAGCAATAATTTGCTTTTCCTTAATCTGCGGGGTCAGAGGGCAGTAACTGCTGGCTTCCTTCACCTGAAATGGGGAAAACTGCACTTCTGTGGCTGAGAGCTCTCACACTATCTATGTATGGGAAGACAATAGGATTTCAAACCATGCACTCTATTATTATTTGTCTACCTGCACTTATGTAGCCCTCTGACTGTTGACTCTGGTCTCTAGTATGCTCTGTGCTCTGATAGTCCGTGCAGGAGGAAGAAGAGGACCGCAGGCATAACGCCCTCCAACAGACTCTCAGGCCCACTGCTCACAGGCAAAAATCCTCCTCTCCACCTCTGCATGCCCTATTGTAGGCAGGAATCTCGGTGGTATTTCTGCCACAAATCAATATTTCACTTTTATCGTCTCGCACTTCGAAAAAGATGCAACTTTTGTATAATGCTAACTCAGCAGACATGGCGCGTTCTCAGGAGCTATCCTTGAAAATGTTCTACATTGTCATTTCACTTGCAACACATCTGGTTAACACTGTCGAGCTAAGGCCTTGATCCAGTATGTGGAAGACTTAATTTCCAAAATTTCTGCAAAAGGAACAATGGCTCTATGTCAGTCCAGCTGCTACTTGATGTGCTTATTTAGCCAAGGGATTTATCTGGTTCAGCTCCTTATTTACAATTCACATTATCGAAGAAGAAACAAATTATTTCTACACATTTACTTTCTCTATTACTAAATAAACAAATCCTTAGCAACACTCTGTTAGTAACATTCACTGTGTTATTGCACATTTTTGATGTCTCAAAACTAAGTTACTATTGTTTGCGTTGGTCCACACACATTTTCCTTTCAAAGATTACTTTCAGAACTTGGTTCATCATTTGCTTAAGGTAAGTCATGCTAATTGAAACACCTAGCCAAACATTTCACAGTTTAGTTTGCTCTGGACACTGTGAAAGGGCATCTTTCAGGTCTTTTGGCTTTTCTGCAGTTGCTGGATCAGCTTTGTTGTTTGACTCCAGTTGTTCGATTTTTAAAAGGATTACATCTGCTTCATTCCTTCCCCTTTATCATGCCACAGTGGGATAATAATTTGGCTCTTTTCCTTATGTGTATTCCCTCTGAGCATCATCACAGCAGCCCTTTGTGGCTTTTTTCCTCGCAACAGTGTTTCTCATTTCCATTTCATCTGTGCAGCGGGTGAGTGAGGTTCAAGCTCTCTGTCAACACGCTGTACACAACTTTTTTCCCACCAAAGTATCTTTGCAGAAGTCCTTCTTACCAAAAATTGTGAAGCTGTTCCACGTTAGTCAAATCATCACCCTGCTGGCATTCTATGCTCTGCCTCACCTTTCTTAGGAGGAGGAGACACTTCATTGGTTGGACCGCAAAAGAGAATTGAGCTTTTACATAGATTGTACCAAAGAACACCAGGAGGACGATCAGCTCTTTGTGGGGTTCGCTGCAGCAAAGGTTGTGCGGAAGAGAACCATCTCCCACTGGATTTTACTCTACATTAGGATCTGCTACGCAGTGACTAAAAAGCAGCTTCATAAGGACTGTGTGCTTATTCTACTAAAGGCAAAGTTACTACCACCACTGTGTTAGTGCACAAAGTCCCTCTCCCAAAAATCTGCCAGGCCACTATGTGGGCGTCTCTCCATATGTTTAAGAAGCACTATTGTCTGGACACTCCAGTCCGCTAAGAAGGGCTTTTTGCACGCTTTGTTCTAAAGGATGATCTAGTTTGAGCCCATTCTCAGACCTAGCTCCAATTGTGTACTACTTTGGTATCTATTCAAAAGGTGAGGATTTGCAGCTAAAAGTCTCTATCAGAAGAACAAATTACTTAACTATGGCAAATCTGTTTTTAATTGAGACTTTATCTAGCCGTAGATTCTTCACTGACCCTCATTTTCTGCCCATTCTGAGTGAATTATACCCTTTAATAAGATATTTAGTCTATGAATCTGCACACTAGTCACATCATTTTGCTTTTGGTGCTGTGTGCCTGGGGGTATGGACCCTCTCGAAAGCAACTGATGTCAGCATGCGGGAAGAGTGGTGCCTAGCTAGGCCCTGCATGTCTTTACAGGAGTGGAACAGTGCCAGTGCAGAGCTGTACAGTGCCGCCTACCAGCTTGCAGAGGAACGACAAAAAAGGTTCTGGATCCAGTCTAGTGCCTTGGAAATCTTCAAAAGGTGAGGAATCGGGGCGTGGTCTGGTCACGAGAGAAGATAGTCGCTTGATACGGGAGTCCGGAGGGGGGGCGATGACCTTTGCAGTGCGACTAAGACCTCAAGACGGATGTCTCGCGAGAGGCTGTGAACCTTGGACCCTGATAGACCGGGTCCCGACGCTGTCATCGGACACTGAGGGGGATTAATGGCCTGACTCACGGGCATGCTCACAGCCTCGGCCCTTGTGTAGCTTATTAACACCGCCTCCAGCCTTTCGTGCTCTGCGAATGTTCTGATCCAGGACACCTGAGAGGAAAAGTGCATGACTGAGAGGTGAACGTGGAATCCTTGAGTAGACTTGAGTAGACTTTTCCACCGCCTCGTTTCTCATGTGCCTGCTGGCATTAACTGGTCGTGACACCGGCAGTGACATCCTCCTCCCTTTTTGAATGAGCAGCGCAGCGCAGCCTCGCACATTTATGGTTTCACGCCAAATTGCCTCACATCTCTGGCCCTGAATTTGGTATCTGGTTTCCCACCTATTTTCCTGAGACATAAAAGGGGAAAAAATCAATAAAAAAAAAACACTGAAGTGCTGAAGTGGCGCATACGCTTGTAAGCCTCATCGGAGTGCAGCAGCTGTGGAGGGTTGCACAATGAGCGGGTGAGGGTGGTGCCCTCTCCCCTCTTCATACACATGGTCTAAAAGTGGGGTGAAGCATACCAGACTCTACACAAGTTCCAGGGCCGAGTCAAATGCGACATAGCGTACCCCGCGATTACCATCACGAAGGAGAGAGGGAGAGTTGCAGGAGCGACCCCCCCCCCCTTCCTTCTATGCAGTTGGGAGGGAGAGAGAATCGTGGTACCCTGAGTTAAGCATCTAGGGCCTTGGCTTCAACACCCCCCGCTGCCAACAGATCTATAACACAACAAGCACTCCATTAAATATTACCACAGAACCGTGACCCCCCCCACAGGAGGGCCAGGGGACAAGAGGAGCAATCACGGAACAGAGGACCAGCACAATAGAAGACCTCTTGCGTGTGGCTTAACACACAGGTTCCTCTCTTATAATGAAGGCCACGACACAAGACCGAAGGGAAGGAGAAGAGTTTAGGGTTCTTGAAAGCAGAGCTAATAATAAGAATATACAAGGAACATTTATTCACTCTGTGATCCACGGAGACGGAGAAGGCACCACATAGGCCCACACCGTAATCCGATTGTGGGAGATTTGTCAGGGTACAATTGGTGTGCTACAGTCATAACAAAAACACTCTGGAAAAGAGAAAGAGCCTTGTAACAGTCGGACACGTATCTCAACACACTTCAATATCTCAACATTTACCAGGATGAAGTACAAACCTGGTACCCAAGCCTGAATAGCCAGAGGAGTGCAGCTTTAGCAGGTCCATATTTAGATCACCTATAGCCTGTCCTCTACCCTGCTGCCTCTCTGCACTCCCATACTACACCATCATAGTTCTGAAGTCTGTCTGCCAACAAGCACGGGAGCAAGTCCTCCAAACATCTTCTCTTCGCTGACGCGCTAGAACATCCCAATAATATGTCTGCGAAAGGCACCACTTCCCCCACAGGTGGCCCTCCTCGTGCCCCCTCACCACCACAAAAAGAGACCATGGACCGCATACTACTAGAAATCTCAGCCGTCAGTCGCCGCCTTGAAGGGATGAACACTAATATCTCCTCCCTAGAAGCAAAATCTATCCGAACAGACATTGCGATGTTTCATACAAAGGTTGAAGGGCTGGACCAAAGACTAACAAAGGTGGAGGGTCGCCTTGAATCAGTACACGGCAGGGACCAGGAGCTGATGGTTCTTCATATCAAATTGATAGATTTGGAGGATCACAGTCGGAGAGATAATATCTGCTTCCTCGGTTTCCCAGAAAAGATCAAAGGCTGGAGTGCTAGAGAGTTTCTATGGTATATTCTCCTGAAACTACTTGATATCAGCTTTGACCCACCACTGGAAATACAGCAGGCCCATCGCATTGGTCATCCACGCAAAGACTTTACCACACAACCACGTCCCCTCATCGCTTGTTTCTTTAGGCATGAGCAGGTGAGACAGTTACTAACCACAGCCCGCTCCAGGTTTTTTTTCCTATTAGATGGTCACAATATACGTTTGGCTGCTTACTTCTCCAAGTACGGCCTCTTTGAGCCTGCCCGCTTCTGTGTAACCAAAGATGGAATCTGTAGAGACTTTTACGAACCAGAGGACCTGTGTCTTTTCCTTGATCACACAGGGTCATATGAAATGGATACACAGCATCCTACCCCGGAGCAGCTGCAACCTGATATATCCCTCTTGTCACTGGACAATAGAAGGCGTAACTCCAGTGGATCCTGGGACCGTGGCAGAAATCGGGAAAGAGCAGCCCGCTCCCATGATGACAAAGCCTCGCCTCTGCAAACTGTGACCGCCTTCACCCAGGAACAACATTGAGACTAATCCCGCTCGCCTCCAAAACCTACCCTGCATGCAGACTGAAATTAAAGTGAAATTAAATTGTAATTAGATTGAGGTCTGTCCGGGGCCTCTCATGCCAGGAAAAGTCTTGCAGTTGATCACAATTCCAAGAAGACTCTGGACAGCTGAGTAGTGCTTTCACAGTGTTAAGAATAATATCTATATTATCTATATCAACTGTTTGCCTATTTGCTTAATCGCATATGGTGTATTTATTGCCTACAGAAGCTCTTTATTGCTAGAACTGACAGCTGAGTATTGCTTTTACTGTGTTAAGAATAATATCTATATTAACTATTTGCTTAATCGAATATATAGTATATATTACCTACAGACATGGTTGATTTGCTCATCATTGTTAGAACTATAAATTACGTTGCTACCTTCAGCTTTGTTTAACTTTATATGCCTCTCCCTCCATAATGCTTCTCCGTCCGGATCCGGTCACTCAGTACATTATTTTATCACATCTAGATATCTCTCCAATTCAACACCGCCCCTTCCGCCATCATGACATATGCCCAAATCGTCACCAGCATCATAATAATATATACACTTCTCCATTTGGCCCTAGCTGCAGCATGTCCTTCCATAGGAGTCCTGTCTTGCGGTGCCGCCCCAGTGAGCTTAGACCCTCAGTCAAAGAATCAATACCTACTGTGTCATTTCCCAGCACCCACTAATCCTCCCCTTCCTGCCCTATCATTTTCCTCCTCCCTCCCCTCCATCCCTTTGTACCCCACTTCTTGACAAGTCGAATTAGTCCCCCTGGGCTGAACACCTAGATTTACACTTCTTTCATTGACATTCTCCTCTCCTTTCCCCAGCAGACTATAACACTTTCTCCAAGTGTCAGGACTCACCCCCCCCCTCCCTTTACTTCTCGGTCTTTACCTTTCCATTGCCCTCCCTTTTTTTTCTCCTCATTGTTCTACTCCCTTCTATCTTCCTCTCTTCCTGTAACCACCCTTACATCTGTGCTTCTCTGTCTCTAACCCTTGCTCCCGCCCTCCCTGCACACCGACCCAGATACCCAATCACCCACATACATAATAAAGACCGATTTTACCTCCACTGCTCTCCAGCACATCATACACTCCACTGAGCATACGTGACAAACCCTTTAGAGACACTCATCAGCATCAATTTCTTCTTCTGCACTATGGCTGCCTCTCACCCCTTAAGCGTGGTGACATGGAATGCACATGCAATTACACATTATATAAAGAGGAAAAGGTGCTTTCCTACCTTCAGTCAAAGAGGGTGAACATAGCACTTTTGCAGGAAACACATCTTGACGCCCCTGAATCTTAAAAGTTGCTCACGGACTGGGTGGGTAAGGTGATTCACAGTACCATAGTAAGGGAGATTATCAAAATGCAACGCCTACCAGGAAATGTGGGGTAGCAATTCTCATACACAAATCTCTACCGGTCACGTTGTCCAAGATAATGATAGACCCAGATGGGAGATATGCGTTTGCACGGCTACCTATAGGAGAGGCCTCTGTCTGCGTTGGATCACTTTATGCTCTGACTGGTGCAAAAAAATCATTCCTTATTCAACTGAATCGCCTCCTAGTAGACATTTGGAACCTGGTAAGGGTCCCTATTCCAGATAGAACAGGCCCCCTTTACAAGAGGAATGCTGCGGACAGAGCTCTAATAGGTGACATTTTGACTGACCATGGCCTAGTGGACCACTGTTGCTTTCCCAACCGAATGACTCAGAGTATACATTTACTTCCCCAACACACGGCAATCTCTCCCGACTGGACTATTTCCCAGAGGATGGTACAATTAGTTTGAGATTCCCACATTCTAGAAGCTGCAATCTCTGACCACTCACCGGTTCTCCTCTCATTTGGGGTGGCACTAACCAGTCTGGTCCGTAAACCATGGTGCATGAACATACAGCGCCAACGCACCCCACAAGGTAAACTCAACTATGTGAGCACCTCCAGGAACCAACCTGAGATCTGTGAATTCGGGCAGGATCATCTGGGCTGCAGCGAAAGCTACAATTCGGGGTCAGTTCATGTGCGAGGCGGCACAGGCTAATAGGCAAATAGTGGCTCGGCAGAAAGAATAAGAAAAGGCATTACGTCGTATACCTGCCTATACACGAATAAACCGACCCTGCAGCACAGTAAATCCTTAGAACAGGCCCTCATGGCACTAAACAGTTTCTTCACTTCAAAGGCTGAATACGCCTTACAAAAGATTAAAGCAGCGCAGTTACGCCAAAGGGAAGCTGCTATGGCCATCCTGAAAATACAGTCAGCCATTGGGGCAACTCTCACTCGTCCCCAAGATATTGTAAACACATTTGGTCAGTTCTATCAGACCTTTTACACTCCTGGTGCACAGATAGACGCAGCTAAAATGACCACTTTTCTCTCACAGGTGACTCTCCCCTGCTTATCGGATGAGGGCAGAGAACTACTTGAAGGAAAGATCAGCAAGGAGGAAGTAGCGCAAGCAATAGAAAAACTCCCGTACCACAAGGCCCCTGGTGAAGACGGATTCCTGGCGAAATTCTATAGATGGGCCGGAGAAGGGGTAGTTGACACTCCAGGCGGCATTCCAAGAAGCTGAGCGCTCATCCTCTTTAGGCCCCCTCCCCAATAAAGCAGTGATTGCAGTTTTACCTAAGCCTGGGAAAGACTCTAAAATATGCGGCAGCTACCCCCCATATCACTGCTGAATTGTGATATGAAAATCGTAGCCAGTATCCTGACACCCTGCCTCCACAAAGTTCTTCCTTTCCTAGTTCATCACAGACAAGTAGGATTTGTGCCAGCTCGTTCTTCCAGAAATCATATGCCAACTCTGGCACATACTTTATGGTCCACCAAAAACCTTCCCTCTGTTGCGTTAGCTTTGTCACTCGATGCGTAGAAAGCTTTTGACCGCATTGAGTGGGACTATCTTTTTAAAGTATTGGCATGATTTGGATTGGGAAATCAGTTAATTGCCAAAGTACGACTGCTTTACGGTAATCCCACCGCCCTGGTAACTTTTGGAGGTTTAATCTCACACTTGTTTCCAATTTGTCTGGGACATGCCAGGGCTGCCCCCTCTCTCCACTTCTTTCTCCTTGCTTTGGAACCCTTAGCAGTGGCCATATGTCAATCCACCACAGTCACTGGTGTAGCCCTCCCGGCAGGAGAATCTAAACTCTATCTGTATGCAGACTGATAATCCAGAGATCAACATTACAAATAGCCTGAACATTAGTGTGATGTGTTTCTGAGAAATATCTGCACAGCTGCTCTTAGTCATGAAGTGATGCCAATATTAGTAGGTTGAATCAAAGGTAAATGACACGTTATGTTTGTTTCAAACTATAGATCTGATTTTTGAGTTTTTTTTATTTGTAGCAGACCTGTAGTGATGTGATGTCAATAATGAGCACATCTGAGCATATGATGAGGACGGACCTAAGGTGTGTCTGAAGACTCCCATTGGCATTGCTAATGTTTGCAGGAACATTTGGTGCAATAATATAATAATGACTTTGTTTATAGGTGGTTTTTGGTTATTCTTTTTTTTATAGTCCATCTTTTCATGTCTGTATGCAACAATTACTTTTCTCTGTTGCATATTTCCTAAAGTTTTATCTTTCCTGAATGGTTGCCATTTCGGCAGTGTTTTGATACTTAGATGATGGATACTTCTCTTTTGCTGGTTTTGTTTGAAACATAACCGTTCTAAAAAGAAGATATCTATATATTTATAAAACTGACCTTATAGTAAATGGTTTGCAATTAATTTATTGTGTAAGCATTTTTGTTGAAATCTGTTGCGTGTAGGCAGTATTGGTGTGATTATACTGATAAATGTTGAGATAATTGGTATGTATAAAATATTTAAAACATCATTAGTTTTAATGTTAAGAAATACCAAACACACATTATTAAAACATTTTTTAATACATCAAAAATATGATCACAAAATATTAGACATAATCTATAATTGAGTTAACAGTTATGGTGCATAAGTGGATTACACATGTGGTAACAGAATGGTGATAGGATGAATAGCCCTGACTCACAGAAAAAAATCTTTTTTTTTATTTTTGCATCTCTTGGTGGTAAGGTGTGGGTGGTTGGTCTGAACATTAATTGCTGTACCCTGAGCCTCTTTCTCGATCCTGCCTATGATTGTGGCAAGGTCATAGGGCTTTGATTTGCCAAGGTCACAGGGTCAATTGAGGTGGTGCAGAGCAGTCGTCACAGGAAGACGGGAAGGGGTGGTCACCATTGATGAGGGTGAGGGCCACGGGGATGTTGTGAGGGCACAGACATTTCCAATTAGGACAGGAATGTGCTGTGTATTATTACTACGATTGTGGGAGCGCAGGCTTAACAAACAGGCGAGGAGGCTGTATATATGATCCAAAAGGAAGTGGTTTATTTGCAGTAAGTGGAATATTCAATGGTACAGAGGGTCTCTCTTCCTGGTCTTCTTCGGAACGACTGGATGATGAGCGGACAATCTTTGGTGTTCCCGGCTCCTCCTCTTCGGACTGGATGGGGTCTCCCCGGAGGCTCATAGAAGAGAAAGATAAATGGAGCCGTCAGTCACTCTGTAACGTTTTGGTCGTAAAAGTGCACCAGTCACCGCACCGTAAGTGAAGGGAGACTGAGTCAAGGAAAAGAAAGTGCTCAGGTGGGGAAGGGAAGGAAATAACCAAAGAAGAAGAAATAAAGAAGAAAGCTGATGGTTCCCGTAGGCTTCCGTGGTCGGGCATTAAATAAACCAAAAGAGGGTCAATTAGGTGGTTCACTAAGAACATGCAGCCTTGCACGTGCTGTTTTTACCTAAGTTTCTACACGGCGTGTCAAGGGTTAAACTATCCGGGTGAAACAAACCAGGCACTCCTGTTTCCTACGTCTACCCGCTTCCCCTTCCACACACCTCCCGACTCCCCCTCACAACTCCCCGGTGCTCGCCCCACTCACCGGCTCCACCGGAACTCTCTCCTTGAGTTGCAGCCACTCTCCAGCCTCCTCCGGCGGGTACCACCACTCCTCCGTCCACCGGTCTCCTGCCTCGTCGTCTTCCTGGTATATGGCAGGTCCCGTCTCCGTCTGGATCTCCACGGTGTCCTCCCCAGGTTCGCGTCGATGTGCGGCGTCTCCTCTCACTCCTTGTACGTCCTCGCTCTCGCTGGTCCAAGACCCCGCCTCCAGAGTTCCTCCTCCTTTTACTGGTTCCTCGAGTATACTTCCTGGGTCCTCTTTATTGACTTCCGGGTTCAATCCGGGGTTCCTCTGTGAAGAAATGTTACACGGGGATGACAATTGGCCTGAACTCAGTTCCTTCAAGTCCCAAGATGCATTGGGTGGTTGCGACATTGCTGCAGGTTCGTTCTCGTTACAAACCCCAGAGTTAAGGCGGCTGTCTTCCTCACAACGATCTTGATGGGGGGAGCACTGTACCTCCAAACTTGATGGGCCCCGCTGAAGATGTTCTTCATTGGTGCAAGAGATGCTCCCATTGTAGGCTTCATAGGGTGGTTTTTGAGGCAGTGGCCACTAGACTGGAAGTGGTGGATTTTGTTCTAGACAGCTGGCCTAAAAAATGTAAAACCAATTGAAATATTGCCTATACTTCATAAAATGTGAGGCCTGACTTAGAGTTGGCACACACATTAGCCCTTCTCCAACAAAACGTATCCACAATGGAAAACGTTGCCTTTCTTGATTTAGAATTTTAAAATATTTAGTAATATTTTTAATAAAATAATATTTAATTCGACATGCTCTAATTGCCGTTAAATGCAAGAACAATTGATGGACAGAATGCAGAACAATGTCATACATTCACCCCAGTACAGAGATCTGGGCCTACATCCATTGTTTGTTTGCTCACCATGCCATTCCTGTTTGGACCCAGCCATATACAAATCAGTCTTGACTCTGCGCCTAATGGAAACAATCCAGCCTGAACTGCCAGGCCAGGTCCTCCCTGGACTGGAAACAATCATCCTAGGAACGGTTTCGGGGTTTCATGCCTCATCAGCCAGGATAGCTTGACTCCAATGGCATGAAGAGCATAGGACCCACGTCTGGGCATACCCGTCCCACTCGGGGTGACAAATGCAAGAACAACAAATGATGGACAGAATGCAGAACAATGTCATACATTCAATTTGCAATTAGGCATAGGGTTAGGAAATGTAAGGAATATCCCATTCTAATTTTTACAAGCAACATTAAAAAAACATAATGTAAAAATGATATCCTTAACATTTGCACAAAGTCACTCGACATTCCAAAGTTATAGGCCAAAATGTGGCACAAAGGGAGTGTTATATAAAGATGTATTTTTCACAGCTTGGGGCTGCAAAGAAGGATGTGTAATAAGTTTCTAAAGTCAGATTTGCTGATTCTCCTGGCCCAGCCACTATTATAGTATGCCTTAGCAATCGTCTGAAGTATAATCCAAAAACAAATGTTCACTTGAACATTAAGAATTGTAACACGTCTTTGCCTGGACAGTGCTTTTATATAGGATTTGATTGATCACACCCAGATAGGTGTCATGCTTTGTAATCGGACAGCTCCCCCTAGGGCAGTGAGGAAGCGTGTGGAGGTGGAGTGTGTTTAGACTGGTGTCTATGTGATTTTAAAATGACTAAGAAGAACCCTAACCCCTTGCGTGCTGCAGTTGGCCCCTGGCCATCTGACATCACGGTGGGCGTGTGCGGAGGACGGCTGGGGGCTGTCCGAACCCTGCCCACTCTTTATTTCATCCACACATCACAAAATTTTGCACAGCACGCAAAGGATAAATAAGCAGGTACTTTTGTCATAAGTAAAAACAAAGTGTGGCTGTGCTGGCGACATTGATCCTTGACTTCTCAAAATGAGCTGTAAAGGGTCCTTGTCTCCAGCACAGCCACACTTTGTTTCTACTAATGACAACATTACCCATTAGGGTGTATGAGGGCTCTTGCTTCTAATCAATCAGATCCCCCCAAATCTGCTTGATCAGTCCTTTCTGACCTACTGACTTGCTCTTTCCTCTTTTTCTTTAGTTCATATAGGAACTGCTTACCTTTTGTGGATATACCTGGTGTTGGATTCAGAGTTCTCCTTATCCGTTATTCTGCTCTAAATTAACCTTCTGTAACTCATGTTAGTTATCTGGACCAGGGTTTCAAACCACTGTAGCTTAACCCTTATCCACCCTAACCTATAACTAATGTTCATAATTGCCAGACATTTTGGTATAAAAAAGGAAAAAAGCAAGTGAAAACAGGCTGCAAGTGTGAGTTAGGAGTGGATTGTATGGTATTAGCTTTTGTTGTGTGATGTGCAGATGAGCTTGATAAGTTGATATAGAGCAGCTGTGTGTGTGGTGACAGAAGTGTCACTCAAAATGACAGTTGACAGTGCCATCTAAAACATGTCCAAGCCTTTATATACTCTATTTGACTGGTCCCTCCATCCCACTTTGACAGTGGAAAACTCTAAATATAGCGAACGGATGTCCGCTATACCAATGTTGATTGTGTTGTAACGGATTACTGGGTAGTAAGGATGAGCTGACAACCACTAGCCATCATGGCGGTCCATGAGTCTTTAGCACAAACTCTAAATGTTATTCCTTTAGCCTGACTGATAGATCAGTTTATCAATGACAGAGGGACGATGGTCCAGACTCTGAAGCCTAAATCAGGTCCTAAGCATCATAACAATATACTTAAAGACAACGCGTTGACAATACTCTATGGCCTGTAAAGCCAGATGTACACGTTTTGTCTGTAGCTTTCTTGTGCTACAACAACATAAAGAGTGAATCTAGTGTTTTTTATATTGTAAATGCATACTTTACAAGTCTTTGCTAAAACAGCTAAACTGTTGTATTGCACATTCTTAGAGCATATGGATATCTACCATGTCCCAACTTCAGATTTGTGACATCACTGTTTTGAACAATGGACTGCATAACCTGACAGCCTCTGTCAACACCTTTATCTGTCTACCATATGAAAACACGCTCAACATTCATATACTTCTTCGTGCTGTTCCCCCCTCCCACTCTGATGGCAGACAACTCTAAATATGTCAGATGGATGTCCGCTATACCAATGTTGATGGAGCTGTAACCGACCATAGAGTATTAAGGATCAGCTGGTAGACACTACTCCATCAAGATGATCGGCAGGCTATCACAGCAAACGTAGATGTTGAAGCTGACATAGTGGCGTAGCTAGACCTTCTGCCGCCAGTGGCGGCCCCTGCGTTTGCCGCCCCGCGTCAGCCATATGAAAGAGCAGGGGGTGATGGCGATTCCTGCCATGGCCGCCCCCGTAATAGCAGAAGGTAAGACTGGGTTTGGGGGGGGGGTACCACCCCCAAAATTCTTGCCACTGGGGGGGACCCCCTGATACCCCACTGGCCTGACCGATGAATGAGTTTATCCGTGACAGAGGAAAGGCGGCCTATACTCCAAACTCCAAATCAGCCCTAAGATTAATGACAATAGACTTTAAGACAATGCCTTGAAAACAACTATATGGCCCATAAAGGCAGAGGCACACAAGTTTTGTCTGCAACATTCTTTCGTTACAACAACATATAAAATGATTCCGGCACTCTTTTATTATACAGTAAATACACACTTTCCATGTGTTGTCTGGACCCGCTAAACAATTGTATCACATATGTATGTCTATCATGTCTCAACTTCAGATGTGTCACACCAGTGCTTTGGTCTGTGCGGGAATGCATAACCTAGCTTGGCCTCTTACAATAACCTACTGTCTAGTAGGTATAAAAAGCTGCCATCAAATCAACCCAAGATTATGAAGCTTGCTTTCCACATAGCTTTGAACCTGCTCCTACCTGAGTTTTATTATTTTAAGTCCAAAGTTACTTTTTGTTAGCTAGCCTCCCACATGCTAATCTGTGGCCGGATTATCGTAAAGTGGCAAGGCCATGGTTTGTATTGATGTACACCATGATTGCGGTTTCTCACTATCAATCCGCTTCTATAATCTGTGGCCATGAGTAACTTTACTGCTCCCTCTCAAATCCGGATCGACAATCTTTCAGATTTTTTTCCTGATAAATAAAGAACACAGGGATGAATTAATTTTTTTCACCAGCTCATTATCTCCCTCAAGTTCAGTTTCTACTTCATCAGCTGATTCCCTGGCTTTTCAGTCAACTATTCTCCTATTCATGTGGAGTCTTACAATACTAACCGGACACTCCAAAACACTCATGATACTTCATTGTTTGTTTCTGCCTATTTTAATTGAAGACTCCATAAAAATTGCTGAAAAACACTACTAGTAGACCCTCTAGCTGGCCCAATGGTCCATCTCCTGTCTTTCTTTGGAGAAATACAAAGGAGCATGCTGCCCATTATTTGCAGGCAATTACAAATTCATCACTTTCTACAGACATGGTCATAGATGCCTTTAATCATATCATTGCACAGCCTGTTTTTAAAAAGTCTACCTTTGAAAATGTAGTTGGGTGAGGATGGATGGATGGACAGGGTCTTCATACAAGAGTCTGGAGCCGGTAAGGTGGGAAGTAAGTTCTTTATTTCATGTCAGGCCCTTAGGTTACAGCAACAGCAGGTAAGTCCTCTCAGTTGTCCATCCTCTCTCTAAATCTCCCTATCCCCTAGCTTCCACTCCAGACCATTCACCAACATTGTATTACAACATTCACTCTCAGCATTCCACAAACCTGCTCGGACATACCGGGAATTGGGACACAGGATACTACATAGATCCTGCAGACTTTAAAAACTTTCATCCCCCCTCTGCTGCCTTACATCTCGAAACCTATAGAGAAAGTAGACACTTTGCAGCGTTAGGAGTTAATTGAAGAAAATCGATAGATACATGATCATCAAGCAGGCTTTAGACCGGTTTTCAGCACTGAACTGGTGGTAATTTCAGTCAGTGATGATTTACGCATGTTGGTAGATGGAGGAGATGAGGGAGTCCCAGTAGTATTGGACCTCTTGACCACTTTCAATGTCATTGATATTATTTTGTTCCTCCAGTGAGTTTCCACTCCCATTCTAACGCTCTACCTTGGAGTTTTCCAAGGGGGCTATAATATCCCCACTGCTGTCTAATTATTTACTCGTGTCTTTTGGCTCATATTTTGCATACATTTCAAGTGAAGTCTTATTTTTACACTGTTGACAATTTGTTGATCTCACTGTTGTCTACTATCACTGACCTGACATTGGTATTAGTAGCCACTCAAACTGGATAAAACTGAACTTGCTGGAAGCAAAACCAAGATTCTCCTTGTCTTTAGTAGTATTAATAGCTGGTATCCTTCCTTCTGGCCTTCATAACTTAGTGCCTGGTCATACATGGTTACTTTGGCATGTAATCTGGGCATTATTCTGGATATGAGGCTCTCATTTGAAACGTAGATCTCAGCAGTTATTCAGTTATTTCAGTTTAGACAACTTTGTACAATCTTCCCTTTCCTCTCATTCCCTCACAGAGTCAATGTTGTCAAAGTCTTTATGTAGTCTAGATTAGACTATGGCAACTCGCTTTATCTTGTCTTGCCCAAAAAGACACTGGATAAATGGCAAACACTTCAGAATGTGGCAGTGAGGTTAGTATTTGACATAAAAAAGTTTGATCAAGTCTTAAAGTATCGTAACCAATTCCATCGGTTACCTATCAACAAGTGTGTTCTTTTTAAAGTTGCATGTAAATGCATAAGGTATTTTATGGCTTTACTTCTACATTCTTTTCCAAAACATATTAAAAAATACATCCCATCTCCTCCATTGAGATCCTCCTCCAACTTACAGCTCTGTATTCCAAAATTCAAACTTCAAAAAAAGTGGTGGAAGATCTCTTCAGATTATGGGGCCTTCTCTGTTTAAATCACTAACATTTTCTATTTGATCAGAGTATGTTTTCTACAATTTTCGCAAGCTGCTTAAAACCTGGTTGTTTGCCTTTTGAGTTGCAACCATTTCTTTCACTTTGTACGCTTTTAGTACAAGTAATCCTCACCCAAAAAGACTTATGCGTGTCATGCGCTTTACGGGCAACTTAAAAGAATTTAAAAAATATTTTAAATGTACTCGGCTTCATTACCAAGAAAAAAAGTGGTGCTAGTGCACTCTTCCCTGAGTTAGGGCACTTGCTGTAGATGGTAGCATAAAAATAAGTGGGAAGTGGCGCACTCGTTGCTGCATGTTTCTATCCAGCAAAGCCATTGCACATGAGGCGGGTCCTGAAGGTTCTCCTGAGAGTGAGTGTAGTCAAAAGTTGAACACTCCCTCGCAGGTGTCTTTGGAGTCCCCCTCAGATGGAGAGTGTGGACAGTATGTCCTGGATGGAGCACCTCAGACCTGCCATTGGAAGGGGGCATAACCCACTTCTGGGGTGAGTGGAGTTCATGACTTCAAAATTCTATGGAGGGGTCGCTTGAGGACCTCTGGAAATCTGGGGTTTTCTCAAAGCATCCTGGGAGGGGGAACTGTATGCCACCACCTGGATACTGAACAGTTACTGTATCCCTCCAGGCCATTATTGCCAATATGACTGCATCATATGACACAGGCAAAGGCATTACAAAGGTTGTTTGAGTGCACACTCCCAAGAAGATTAGAGAACACACACTTTTCATTCGCCTGTGCAGTTATTATTGAGAAACCTATTCAACGCCTTCCACAATACCATAGCACCCTTGGCAGCTTAAAATGCACTCATTGTGAACGTTGGTGGGTAAATTTGACCACTTCATATATATTTACTTTATATTACCATCACTAAAACCTTAGTATGTATTCTAAGAAGCAGCATAACATTAAAGGTGTGGAGCATATTAGCTTCTCTGCACTCTTTCAGAGCCCAGCCTTCTTCGTTATTATCAATCTACATACTGGACTTTAAGTTGATGATCTCTAGAGGTTATAGGTGATTTCAAATGCATATTGTATAGGGTATAGAAATGCCTCCTAGTTCTTATGCATCTTACAGAGTCTTTTAATACATTTGTTATGTTAATAGTGTTTTTATAGTGCGCTAATCACTCGCATCTGGGCTATGTAGCATGGCGTGGGACCAAGGTCTGTCAGTCTCAGTGGCGGCCGGCACAGGTAAGAGCGATGAGGCAATAGGACTGAGGCAGGGTAGGTAAGTCACCATACGACGAGATAAGTTAAATTAACTAGAAAAAGTAAAACCTCTTACTTTGCACTCACCGCATCGCTGATCAGGGATGCCGCAAGCACAAGGCAAGTGGTTTTCTTGTTTTTTAATTTAACTTATACCGTCGTGTGTCGACTTCCCAGTCTAATCCCGCTCCTGCCCCGCCCCACCGCTCTTACCTGTGCAGGCCATGACTGGTCAGTAAGCAGGTAAAGTCCCATAGCAAGGTGTTCCTCTTGAGGACTACCATCTCTGGCTTGTCCATGTTCAATTTGAAGCAAAGGGATTTCATCCTACTGGCTATATCTGTTGGGTATCTGGTGAACTTTTTTCTGGTGTTGGGTGTTTTGTGGGAGAGAGACAGTATCAGTTGCGTGTCTTTGGCATGAGTGAGATTTTTATGTTGTGAGCTCATGACGTCAGCCAGTGGGTGATTGAGTTGACTTCCTTTGTCACTAAGAGACTTCTAATGTTGGCAATGGGGGCTGGTTGTGGGGTAACTTGTGGTATATGGTTGTGATTTTGTTGCAGAAGAAGCTTGGGAGGTCAATGCATAAATCGTATGATAGGTTGATGTTTCTAGTGACATCTGTTGGTGTGGTGAAGTCTTTTCCAGTTGCGAAGATTTCTATAGTGCTGCTTGAGCTGCTAGTCGTTTGACTATGGCCTTCCTGTGGGAATCTGATTGGCATCTTATTCAATTCCCTGGGGATGTTCTGGACTGAGTTTCTTCCTTTATGGTTGTGCATGCTAAGTTAGCTCAGATGTGTTCCTCCGATTCCACTCTCTTACATTTCAGATGAAGCAGGACTATTTTGTAACGCCTATTTTCTTAACATCTAAATGGAGTCAATGGGAAAGCTGGCAAAAATTGTCAGAAAGAGTGACTCCTGACTAGACATCTGTTTACTTTTTTGAAAATAAAACTTTGTAAAACTGAGTTTCTTCTTTTTCTCTTTGTTTCTCCTCATAAGCTTCTGGACTGGTTTTGCGCTCTTTTTCTTTTTGGTATCTCTTTACTTCACTATTTGATTGCAACCTTAAATTCAAACCACACATTTCTGTCCTATTTATGTATTTTCTTTTGGAGGAGTTTTTTTTAGAAAAAGAGTAAACATTTTGGAGCATTTGCTGATTTTTAGTTAACCGGCCAGCTCACAGGGGCAACAGCCAAGATGGTGGCCGCCCGGCCAGTGAGTGGCCTTGTGTGAGGGTTCCTGGTGCGCCCATGGAAAAATACTCCCTGCGTGGCCCCACTGCCTTCGGGGACCATGCAGCACACCAGTAGAAGGGTCAGACGGGGTACTGGGCGGACAAGCCCCCCCTCACCACCTTCTGGAGCACCCTGACAACATGATTGTCAGGGTAGAATCTCCTGCGTGACTGCCCAGCCTGTGAACATCTCTGTGAGGGCTCCCGGTGTGGAGCGGACGCCCCCTGTACCGAGGGATAAACAAGAGGCCCACCTAAATTCCCTGGTGTTCCCAGGAGCATCCCTGCTGCCGGACGTGGGTCTTGCACTGATTGGGCAGCCCTAGTTGCCCCACGTAGGTACAGCATCAGTTGAGAATGTGCCTCACGTGATTCCTGGAACTGTTGGGAATTCTCTGAGATGTGGTCCAGTGAGGAAACCTTGCTGATATATTGTCCGGAAGTAGTGAGTGCTGCACTTGCAGGGTAAGATAAGATATGGTAACATTTGTAAAGAAAAAACGGTTGTCCAGAAGGTCGTCTGGCACTGGAAGCAAGAATGGCAGCAGTTAAAAACAGAAAACGGAGGAAAAAGTAAGAAACCACAACTAGTAAGGATGAGAAAAAAGGTAAGTTTTGAACTGTTTCGTAAAGTGAGCAAGTTTGTCTGAAATCTGAGGTGATGTGGCATTTGGTCTGCCCTGGACTCTGGCAGCTATATGTGATCCTGGACAGCATTGATGACCAGATCACTACCCTCATAGTGAGTACATCCCTGATTGCGGTGGCCTGGGCCCCTGAGGGTCATCGTAGGGGTGCATTGAATGTTGGCGACACAAGGTGAATGGAAGTGTGTAGTAATCTGTGTTTAGTTTTAGTTTATAATATATTGTATACTGTAATTGTATTGTACTTGTTCCTCTAAGAATGCTACGTCACTGCCTAGATACTGTGGAATGTATATTGATTTACTCTTGAGTTGAGATCCGTTGGAGCTGGCTGCCCTTTCGCTAGCTTCTCTTCCATGTAACCAACCAATAAGTTACTCAAGACATCTTCTGCTTCCTGGCTAATTACTACATTTACTTGGCACCGATCCTGGTTACATGGAGAACCCAGCGTGCAAGACTGCATCCATGACACTTCTTCCATGAGACTATCTACTATCTAGTCTTAAGCATCAACCTCGTCCTGATGTTTTAAATTTCAAGTCTCATATTTCCTCTACATCAATCTACAGCAGCGTTTTGTGTGGCTCAAGGCAAGTCAATTCAGCAAACACGGTAGGGTGTTTTCTTTTCTTTTCCTTTTCTCGGATTTCACCCTGCGCAGTGTGCCTTTTGACTCTTGAATGTGATAGCCACATTTTGAACTCTAGCGTTGTTTGTGGAGGCTCCTTGAACTGATCCTGACCTTCCCGCGCTGCTGTATGCTTTGACATTTTAGTGACCGTGTTTTTGGTCACATTGTGATCCCCATCTGCATTGGTATTAGCCCTTTGAACTGCTTCTGACCTGCCGCATTGCTGCAGTATTTTAACATTTTAGCTGATTTGCGTGTAATTTATGTTGTAAATATTCCGCTCTACAACATCTTCATCATTCAAAAATAAACTTGCGCACAACGCATCATTTAAAAATTGACTCGCGTCTCACCTTCGAATCCTGTGTGCGTCCTATCTTCTGGTCGCGAGTGATTCCACATCAACGTGGGATACGCAGTGACGTTAGTGCTGCAACATTTCACCGTCAACACGTCTTTGGAAAGAATATGGCAACGCGCATTGTAGCGTCCTCTGTCTTGAAAGTAATACTACAACGCACTTTGTAGCATCCTCTGTTTCCTGGCGACCACTCTCATGTTGCGCTTCAGCTACGAACGTTTACGCTGATGCGCACAGCTTGTCTTTACGTTACATTATTCATATATACGCTGATGAACACAGCTTGCCTTCCATTGCGCTCAGCTTTTGATTTTCAACCTGCGCTACAGCTACGAGGATTTACGCTGATGCGCACAGCTTGTCTTTACATTATACTATTCACACATTAACGTTGATGCGCACAGCTTGCCTAAATTTTCGTTCAGTTTCTGATACTCATTTTACAAAAACACGCTGATGCGCACAGCTTGATTCAAATATAGTATTCATTGCGCTCAGTCTTTAAAATTAATGCTGATCCACACAGCCTTTTGTATATTTGCATGTGCATAGTTAACTGTAGAAAGAAGTCAGTATTAATTCATTATTTTTTCCATAGTTTTTACAAGTATTGACACACACTTTCATCTTAACTGAGTTCAGTGCCTATTTTACACGTTTACTTAATCATTCTATTTATTTTTATACAATTTTTTCTCCCTAATTCGTACTCTTCAGTGCATTGGGTACAATTGTCATGTGTACCTTACAGTCAGTTAATCCTCCTCCAGCTTTTATTGACACTCCTGGAGAACCAGCTATACAATGGAAAATTTGGCATGATGCTTTTGAAAATTATTTAGGAGCCATTGGTGTATCTAGATTTAGCGCTGATAGGAAAAAATGTTTACTCCTACATTCTCTAAGTTTTGAAGGAAGGTCCGTATTTAAACATCTGCCGGATTTATCTCATGAAGATGGCGCACCGTAAATGAATACAAGGATACTGTACAAAAGCTCAAACTCTGCTTTGACTAACAGCAAAACTTAATCATTCTCAGACATACATTTTTTAAAAGGAAACAATCTGAAAACGAGGATGTTGACTCTTACATATCTGTCTTGCGCAGGTTGGCAGCTGAATGTAGGTTTGAAAACTTTACAGAACAACTCATCAGAGACCAATTAGTGTGTCATTCCAGAGACAAGAATATTAGACAAAAGTTACTAACTATGGGGGATCCGTCTCTTTATGAAACCATTAAATTAGCCAAGAGTATCGAAATCTCCAAGGTTTCTTTAAAAGAACTTGAAGAAAAAGTTGTGGAACCTATTAAAGCTATTAACCTAAATTCTTCTGCCAAAACTGTGAAGAAATCGTTTAAAGGTAACCCTAGTGGTTCTAGTACCTCAACAAAGTCTGTAACACCAGGTAATACACAATCCACGTTTTGTTTAAGATGTGGGAATCCACCTCATTCTAAGGGGTCACGCAGTCCTGCATCTAATGTCACTTGCAATTACTGCAAGAAAGTTGGTAATTTTGCTAAGGTTTGTCTTAAGTTAAAAGGACAGAAAAGTTTTAAGAATCCTGCTGTATGCTTGATTGATTCTGAGTCTTTTTCTGACTCAAGTAATTTCTGTAGTTTCTGATTATACTACTAGTGATGTCATTGAAGGTGATCCCAAGTCCTGTGTTGATCCTATTGTTGATATTTCTGTGGGAAACAAAAGCTGCAAACTCTTAGTTGATTCTGGTGCTAAAATAACCATAATCACTAAAAAACTTTTTGATGATACCTGGAATGGTGATCAACCTCTACTTCCTCCTGACTGTACACCAGTATCATATGGGGGTCAGAAAATTGACCTTTTAGGTTTCTTTGAAGAAGAATTGTGCTTTAAGGGAAGGAGAATAAGAGGAAAGATCTATGTTGCAAATAAAGGTCTTAATATTTTAGGGTGGTTCCTCCCAGGACTTTTTGGAATGATCCTTAAAACTGGAGCAAAAGAACAGGTCCTTGTGGTTGGATGTTCAGATGAAGTTCAATCTCTTAAAGACAAATTTCCCTCTATTTTCTGCTCTCAGCTAGGTAAAGTTAAAGGTTTTAAACATAGAATCATTGTTAAACAAGGTTCTGTGCCAGCTAAACACAATCTCAGGGGTGTGCCCTTTAGTGTCAGGGATGACTTAGAAAAGGAATTACTACAACTTTGTGAAAAGGGGGTTATAGAACCCACTGAGTCTTCCCTTGGCTTTTGCCCTTGGTTGTCGCCAGGAAGAGGTGTGGGCAACTCATGGTGTGTGTTGACTTAAGATCCCTCAATAAAGAGATGTGAGTGGACTCGCATCCTCTCCCTAAGATTAATTATCTTTTTGCAGCAACCAAAGATGCTAAATTTTTCACTAAATTGGACCTGGCAGGAGCATATCACCAATTTGAGTTACATCCTGATTCTCGTCATCTTACTGCATTCATATCCCCTCTAGGCATGTTTCAGTATCGGCACATGCCCTTTGGCTTGGCTTCGGCTGCGTCAGAATTTCAGAGTGATGGGTAACATTCTGAAAGGAGTTGACGGAGTATCAGTTTTCCAAGAGACATTGCTTCACATGATTCAATTTTACATAAAGTTTAGATTTTTTTCAGGTACATGGAGGTGTTTTAAAATTAGAAAAATGCAAGTTCCTTTGTACAGAAGTGGAATATTTAGGTCATATCCTCACTCAAGATGGTGTCAAGCCAAGACCTGATCTCCTGGAGGCTATTTCCAATGCCTCTACTCCCACTGACAAGACTGGAGTCAAATCTCTTCTTGGGCTTTGTGAATATTATTCTAGGTTTATCCCTCATTATGCAACAATAGTTCAACCTATCAGTAACCTGCTCAAAAAGGTCACTACATTTGTTTGGAGCAATCAATGTGTTTTAGCATTTGAGGAAGTTTAAAATCTTTTAACAAAGAGTTCGGTTCTTAAGCCTTTTGACCCCAGTTTGCCTTGTTGTTTGACTGTTGATGCCAGCCAGGTAGGGCTTGGTGCCACTTTGACACCAGTTGAAGATGGAGTTGAAAAACCAATAGGATTTGCATCTAGAGTACTGAGATCACCTGAATTACAATTCTCAGTCATTGAAAAAGAATTATTGGCTTGTGCATGGGCCATTGAAAAGTTTCGACCATACGTGTGGGGAAAGTGTTTTTTGCTTCAAACTGATCACAAACCTTTAGTCAATATCTTGGGTGGTAGTTTGACAAAGTGTTGCACTCCTAGAATTATGAGAATGGTTACTAAATTGCTCCAATATCAATTTGATATCAAACACACCTCTGGTGGTAAGAATGGGAGAGCAGATTTATTTTCTTTCTCGTTTTCCTCCCACTGTTTTTCATGAAGATGAAGTTACTTTTTCTGACCTTATTGAAGAAGATTGTCTTGTGGCAGGTGTAGATATTCCTGAGCTAAAATTTTGTTCGGAGGATGAATGGAGAGAAGCATTTTCCAATGATTGTGTTCTTTAAGATGTTTGTAATTTTGTTAGATCAGGATGGCCAAGAGAAAAGGTTCTTTCTTCCTCACTTCAACCATTTTCTAAAGTTGAGGATGAAATATCTTTGGAAGATGGTATTTTGTTGCGTAATGACAAGATTATTCCTCCACATATATTCAGGAAAGGTATTATTGTAAGAGCTCATGAAGGACATCTGATTTTGTTCTTCTTTCACCAAGCGTCGCATTCGTGATACATTTTGGTGGCCAGGAATGGATTCAGAAATTAATGAGTTTGTGGCGGATTGTTGTATTTGTGAGTCATTGGACAAGTCCCTTAAAACTTCTGTTCCGCCTCTCATGCCTGTTGAGTGTCCTGACCGTCCTTGGGTGAAACTTGGAGTCGATGTCTTGGGACCATATCTGACACTAAATGGTAATTGTAGATTTATTTTGGTTTTGGTGGACTATGCGTCTAAGTGGCCTGAGTACAAATTAGATAGGGAAGCCAACACAAAAAGCAATTATTGATTTCCTGAGTGATATTTGGTCTACAAAATGATTTCCAGCGATACTAGTATCAAACAATGGGAAACAATTTGTTAGTAAAGATTTTGAATCTTTCTTGTCCATTTCTGGAGCTAAACATGTAAAAAGTTCACTTTATCACCCTTAAGGAAATGGACTGGTTGAAAGGATTGCATCCTTGAGTCCTGAAAACACAACTTTAAACATTGCCATCACAATCTTCATACGGCACGCACTCCGCATCTTCTCGCTAAAGGCGTGAGGAACACTAACCCCTATTTTCCCCCGCCTAGCTGTTTAACTCAAATTGAATTTTATCTTCTAGTTTTATAAAAAAAAAAAAAAATTGTTTATAACCAGATGCATCTTACCATATTAGTTGTCACTGATTAGCAACCTACTCTCTTTGGACTACGTTTTTGCACAATTAGTATTAATCTTGTGATTTTGTTTTGTTTTTATGAGTTGTAAGTCATCGACGGATAGTACATCAAACCCTTTCGCCTTAATGCTAAAGTGTTATTGCCGCCTATCATACAATGTTTAATTTTTAACATGCAACAGAAATTGAGTAATATGATTCGGACGATTTTATTGATCAAATAATGTTGTAATATGCTCCGAAACTCTTTTAATTATGTGCTGACTTGTGGGAATTGCGGTGAAATGCTTTTAAGGATATTTTTTCTTTTACCCAAATAAAGATTTTTCATAGAAAGGATGAATCGAGTGATTGGGGACTGTGTGAAGTGGGCCAAAGGCAGTAACCATGATGTTGTCAAATCCCTTAAGCGTATGATATGGGTCTATAGAACTACTCCACATTCACCACCAAAGTATCTCTGTTTAAATTGATGAGAGGAAGAAAACCTAACACTTTTTGTTCAGGGTGGATGTCTAAATGGATTAATGCTGAGTATGTAAGCAAATTGATGTCCATTGTAAAAGGTAATGTTGCTTTCACCCAAGCCAAACAGAAAGATAGTTTTGATTCTAAGAAAGGCTCAAACGGCTATTCTCAAGGTTGGGGATACTGTGAAAATCAAGAAGTGTGTTCATGTTAACAAGGGTGAAAGCAGATTCAGTTCACCTGTCAAAGTCATTAAGATTGTGGGTAATGCTATTCAAGTTGAAGGTGGATTTTGGTGGAATCTAAGCAAAGTTGCTAAAATTAATGTTCTATTTGGCAAGTTGCCTCCAAGAAATGTCTAGGTACGGATTTTACTCCGGGGAATACCAGGAGAAGTTCCCGCAGAGTGGTTAAACCTGCCAGATATAGAGAATGATGTTTTATTTTAATTTCTTTTCTTTTTTTTTGTTTTGTTTTTGTTATTTTTGGAAGAAGGGAAGGTAATGTAGTACTCTGTGTTTAGTGTAAGTTTATAATGTATTGTATACTGTAATTGTATTGTGATTGTTCCTTTAAGAATGTTCTGTCATGGCCTAGATACTGTGGAATGTACATTGATTTACTCTTGAGTTGAGATCCGTTGGAGCTGGCTGCCCTTTCGCTAGCTCCTCTTCCATGTAACCTACCAATAAATTACTCAAGATATCTTCTGCTTCCTGGCTAATCACTACAAAGTGTTTAAGGGGGCCCTTCTGTGGATTCGCAGCATCACTGCTGATTGAGCTGCCCCACACCTAAACTCAGGCCTTGGCTGAGGGCATGACACATAGTCTCAGCGAAATCAAAGCTGCACAGGATTTTGCGCACAGCTGACTTTGATACACCCACACCTAGGAAAGTGGCAAATTCCCCCTGGCTGCTTTGGATGGCCGATGCTTTGGGAATTGTAGAGAGACCATTTGTAGTACTGCTCTCCACCTCCGACTCCCCCACGCCTTGAGTTATGCACTGTACCTCTTGGCACCCCTGGCACCCAAAGACTGGCATGCTAGCTGACTGCCTGACCATATTCCGTTGATGGCTGCAAGTTATTTGGACCCTACCTGTATTGGGTTTGCTTGAGAGCCCCTATTGCCTGGGTACACTTGAGGGCCAGCTGAGAGGGGACAACTGGTGGCACCAGTAACATATTGGGGCGCTGTGATGTCCTGAGGCCTTTTTTCCTACAGTGCACCTCCCCCCCCCCCCCGGGCCGTGATGGACCTAGACTTAGTCGTTGGACACCTATCCTGACTCCCTACATCAGTCAGTGATCCCATCAATCCAACACACAATTTCCGTTATGTTTAAAGTGACCGGCGATAAAGACAATACTAGCTCATCTACGGGCTCAGAGTATCGAACTTTAGCAAGCCCCCCGCCCCCCAACTCTTCCTCTTCCTCTTCCTCCTCGCGAGTCAACATCATCGGGAAAGACAGACCACATGGGGGAGTGCACCAGACCATTGTGGATCAAATTACGGCCCCCTGGACCTCTATGAGGAGCAACCATCCCTGTGCAGAGCTGCAGGGGGACTGAGAGGAGTCGCAGGGACGTACTGGTACACAGTTACTGGCTAACATAATGGCATCCATTATGTGGTACACAAACAATGATGCGTAGTCCAGTTGTAGTATAAGATCCCTCTTTATTAGCAGGTAGGTAGGTGGCAGGTTACAGGATAGTAAGATACAAGTAGAAAACCCCACCAGGAGCGAGCTACCAGCTCCTCAGCCTGAGATGACCAACTGACTCTCTAGCCACAGTCAGGCACTTAAACATTCCATGATGTCACAGGACATTCTGATGCAGTGGTAAAGGGGAATAGATATAGAAAGCATTTACCACACATCCTCTTCCGTTAGTGAACAACAGCAAGTAATAAGTTAAGACAGAGCAGAGTAATCCAGAGGAGACTGTAGACATAAGAGTGAGTCATGGAGATTGTTTGAAAAGCAAGAAATACAAGCGTAGAAGCAGAAACAAAGAAAAATTAAAAGAGGCATGTAGAGATATGTATAAAATGCACAGATGGTCATGGTTGAACAAACCGCAAGAATGCAAATTACATAACATGCCCATCCACCCTCCTTAATAAAACAAGGTAGTGATCCCGGTAAACTAAGTAGGGTGTAACAACTAAATGACAAATTGTGTGCAGATGGAAGAAAGCAGCACAATAAAATGAAATGGTAACCTACACAGAAAAAGGTATACTTTGCAATAACGACTAGCACATGATATGCACTAACAACCTCCCTTCTAAGGGTACACTTAGAAGAACAACCTTTAAACTGTGAAACATAACAACTCCCCAGGAAAGGGTACACCAGAGGATGCTAACACCCTTGGAACAAAGAACACAGTAGCCAAACACTGACAACTGTGATACAACTACACTAAAAGGTAGCGCTGACAACGCACCTCGCCTACCCAAGAAGAGTGATGCATCTTAGACAATCACAGACAACCTCCCCTAACAAAAGGGTACACAACGGAACAATGTAAAAGTTGTTCAACGTCATTTGGGTACACCAAAGGAAACTAATCCTTAAAACTTCTAATATAGTAGTTACATGTTGACAACCTCCCCTAATAAAAGGGTACACTATTGAACAATGTAGAAATTATTCAACGCAACATCACTTAATGGCGGCGCTGACAACGCACACCACTTTCCCCAGAAAAGGGTACACAAAGAATACTAATCCTTGAAACTTTCGATCAAAGTAGTTACATGCAGACAACCTCCCCTAATAAAAGGGTACACCACTTTAAAAGTGTGCAACGTAACTTCTCCAGAGGGTAACAACAAGACCCTAGGAAACAAAATGTAGGCACTGACTGGCACCACAACCCCAACCTCCCCTAAGTAAGGGTACACCATAGGGTACTGACCCCTAGAACGTGAATGGGGCATAGACCATATACAAACACCCCAGTTGCCCAAGCAGGGTGAAGTACAGGATAAACACGCCGTGAGACCAAAAACTGAAACAACCTAAAAATGTATACAGTGGACACCATAAAAGATATACATGCCCACTCACTATTCGTACTGAGAAAATAACACAAGAACGATTAACACAAACACCGACGATGTAGGATTAAATACAGAAAGCATCCCTTGAAAAGGTAAAACAGCAACATTCCCTATGAATAATTATAGGGTTCACCATGAAGCAACATGACCTTAGGAACTAAAAATAGGTATAAGCTAGTACCACAACTTCCACTAAGTAAGGGTACATTATTGGATGAACATGTCGCTTTATAAAAACAATACAGCATAACCTACAAGACACATTGGAGTGCACAGTTAAACTGAAGCAGTAGATTAATATAATACAGAATAAAGTCAGACACAGAGATGTTAAGGCATTCAAAAATAAACAATTGAATTAACAAGAGTAGATAGCTCCGGTGAGCGATTTCTCACCCGGGTTCCTGTAAGTAGCTCCTTCTGGAAGTGGCAAGTCTCAAATGTGCCAAACTTGAAATCATCCGAATGGAAGTGCTGAATGACGTGATGAAAGTCATGAAATGGGACCAATGTCGGTAAAGCTCCGGAGACAAAAACTGTTGATATTCTACTTTCCAATGAAGTAGAAATTGGACTTGCACAGAAAGGCAGGCTGGAGCGGACCATGAAATAACAGGAAAACTGACATACCAGTGGCAGGAAGAGACGGACCAGTTCAGACTTGCGCATTGATAGCATAGAAGAAGGAGGAACGTCACCACGTCAGCGCCGGAAGGCTCACGGTGAAGATGTGCAGACCGGACTGGCAAGGGAGAAAGCAGTGACGGAGAGGCAGACGTCACACAGGCAATATGCAGGCTCCACAAGGCAGGTAAGATTGCGTGCGCGCGATGACAGTTGGTATGCACATGATGTGAAGGCTCAACTGCCTCAAAGTAAATTACATTGGAAATGTGTACAAAACGTCTCAAAATTGTTCCCCACTCGCAGTAAAAATACAAATAGGCTTCCAATTTTTCACACGCTGCTTCCATACGCCGAATAGCTCCAAGTTGTGAAAGCAGAGGAAACACTACAATGTGGGAGAACGTACTCAAAACCGAAAGTCCAGAACTAAGCTTGACAAAATAGATGATGGGTGGCTGTTGTGACATATAAAAGACGTGACTTCATAAATGATGTTTGCTGTGATTGAGAGTGAACTGCTAGCGCCAGGGCACCTTTAAAGCCCACACTGTGTGAAAACACCTTAAAGACACAGTGATTATATTAAAAGCGAACTGTCATTGTACACAAGGAAACCAAAAGGCACAACAGGGTGATCAGGCCCGCTGAGGCAGTGGTTCTTTTAGCTGGAAACAAACAGACTCCAGATGACAGCGAAAAGGCAGTTAGTTCACTCACAACACAGACGCCCAGGGTGCAGGCTGTCCAAGTTGAAACGGACACTGGTGGGGTTAGCTGGGCGTTACCTTTTAGTTTGTTTAGGTTCCTTCTTGGTTCTTTAGTTGACACTTGTCCTTAGTTGACACACGTAGATTCATCAGCTTCAAAACATCGCCAAATTGTGGTACACAAACAATGATGCGTAGTCCAGTTGTAGTATAAGATCCCTCTTTATTAGCAGGTAGGTAGGTGGCAGGTTACAGGATAGTAAGATACAAGTAGAAAACCCCAGCAGGAGCGAGCTACCAGCTCCTCAGCCTGAGATGACCAACTGACTCTCTAGCCACAGTCAGGCACTTAAACATTCCATGATGTCACAGGACATTCTGATGCAGTGGTAAAGGGGAATAGATATAGAAAGCATTTACCACACATTACAGCGGGGCAGACCAAGAAAGACTCCATGTCACTAGATGTTGAACTCATGAGAGTTCGCCTACGCATGGTAGGGAGTGATCTAACCAAAGAGCAACATGCATCCGAACTGCAGTGAGAGGTCTCTTCTTTGAACGCTGCTCTGACTGATCTCTCAGCCGAAACAGCAGCCTCCAAGTGCAAAGCCGAGGTCACGGAGGGATACTCCAGGAGCTGCTACCTTCACTTTGTTATATTCCAAACGCCTGAATTTTTCCTGGAACGCTGGATTGACAACACTTTCCAGCGACTTCTACCCTGTCTTCCTTGTTTGTAATTGAAAGAGCTCACCAAGCCGTTGCTCCGATCGCACCAGTGGGGGACCCTGCCACACACTAATGTTGCACAAATCCTCAACTACGGGGACAGGCACACAATTCTCTGGGATGTCCGGTAGACCACAGATCTAACATTTGAGAACCATGCTATCCGTATCTTTCCGGACTATACCCAACTGGTGCAGCAGATGCAAATGTCCTTCTGGGTAAAACAAAAACGGAAGGCAATGGGTCTCCGTTACATGCTTCTCTACCTGGCCAAGTTGAGGGTGCTCCACACGTTTCTTCACCACTCCTGAAGCCGCATGGGACTGGCTGGATTTGCATGGAGAAGGGCAGAATCTGGCCCTGGCCTCGTGCACCGCAGGAGACTGGACTTTGGATGCCTACGACACACAACCAGTAAGAAGACGCAGATGACAAGGGGGGCTGTTATCCCGGTCTTCCAAGTGTGTGATATTCCTTTGTGATGGTACTCTGGACTTTGTATGTCAAAGATCAGAACATGAAGAAGTAAGGGCATGGACGTGGTGACTGCCTCCAACTAAGAAGATAGTGGAGCTGAGGTAGTGGAGGAGACTCTGGCAATGGGGGAGTTCTGAGGCATCTTTGCCATTGGCGGATGCATCGGAAAGGACTGCTGCGATGGCGCTGTTAAGGTAGCCCTAGCGCTGTGCACAGGAAGTGTGGCCCTAGACATACAGCCTACGCTTTGGACTTTCTCACTGTACCGGTAATGTGTTGCTGGTTATGAGAGAGAGAGATGGGTGTGAGATACCTGGGCACAGCCTTCCCCCCTCAGCATAGTTTTGAGAGTTAGGTAACAAACGTTGCTTTTGGAGCTGTGCTAAGGTTACCCTTGTCTCTGTGCGCTATGCATGAGTGTTAGCAACCAGGTGTGGTGGTGTGCTGTCGGGAGCTGCTGTGGCTGGCACCGGGTACACTCCTCCCCCCCACAGTTCTATTACTTGGCAGATTGTGTGGGGCGTTGAGTGCGTTAAGTGGGTGATTGGTGACAAATTTGATTGTTTCATTTCTTTGCTTTTTACTCCTTTCTGCTTTTTTCCAGTCTCTTTTCACCTTTTTAGGGTTGAAGTTGACTGTGAGTTGAATTGTTAACAGGGTGAATTCCAGGGGTGCCGCCATGATTGAGGAGGCATGAGTTGTTGTTCTTTATTTATCCCGGATGAGTGGGGGGGTTGCTATTGGTTTACTTGATATTTGGTAGCATCAACGGTATGGTTGTAGTGTTATGATGGCCTGGGGAGTAAGGGGAGTCTGTGGGGCTATGAGGCAGGATGATGGCGCACTTTAAATTTGTAACATGAAATATTCATGGGCTCAGCTCCTATGTGAAAAGATACAGGGTACATACATATCTTTGCAGGCATGGTGTGCATATAGTGATATTTCTGGAGACACATTTAATGGAGAGTGAGGTGCACAAGATACACAAGAAATGGAGGGGACAATTATATTCATCCTCATAGTCCAACAATGCCTGTGGGGTGGTGACCTAAGTGGGGGGCCACCCTACCCATGTTCCCTACGGGGTTCGTGGCTTTAAGTCAGACATCAAGGGAGGTACCTTCTTGTGTTAATTGTGGTTTCCACCTGGTGTTGGAAAGGGGATTGATCCTGTACATTGATGTTCCGCTGTTGTGGGCCAGAGACTTCAACCGCATGCTTGATAGCCCTTAGACCGCCAACCGCAACCACTGCATACTAATCCACCCTGCGTGCAGTGATGGGGCACTTACACTACATAGATGTTTGGTGTGTCTGGCAGTGTGGCGGCTGCCATATTGCAGATCCAAGTCCTGGGTCGATTCCTATTGGATCATGCGCTGTTGCTGCTGGACTGGGCTGTGGGCTACACAAGACCACAGGTCCCCCTTTGGGGTCTCTAGCTGAAGACAATGGGTGACATGCAAGAAGAGCTCCGAGAGGTGACTACTGGGTACTTTGATACTACTTGGTTGCCCGCCGCTCAGACAGGGCTGGAGTGGGACACCCTGAGGCTGGTGAAGCATGGGGAATGCTTATCTAGGGTTGATGGTGTAAGATGGCACCTTGAACAGGAGTTGAGTGAGGTGGAAGGGGTATCAATGGACCTTCAATGTGCTATGCCTTTGGACGGGGAGCATTAGGAGTCCTTGTTGGCAGCACAGCGTCTGGTTGGAGATATCTGGTACAGGCTGGACTGCCTGACTAGGCACTGTTTCCAGCAGCTGCTGCATTGGGAAGGGGATAAGTCAGGTAGATTTACTGGCCTGGCTGCTGAAGAGGGAATGTCCGCCCGATCATACTCTCACTGCCTTGGCGGTATGGTGGTGCGTACACATGTTGGTATTATGTCACTTTACGGGTACACCTGGCAACTGTTTACGATGTAGGTCCCTGGAATCCCCCGGATGTGACGAGAAGTTTCCTGAATGATCTGGTCCCCCTGCACATCACAGAGGCACAAGGACAGGGTCTCGAGGAGGACCTTTCGGTGGAGGAATTGGAGGAGGAATTAATGAATGAAGGATTTATAGAGCGCATGGCTGTCCTTGGGCTTCCCAGCGCCGCGCAACCAGATACTGAAATTAGACAGTACAACCTAAGGGTACAGTACAACCTAAGGGTATTGCATGAACAGCCATGTTTATCTTTTTTCGGAATTGTATCGCCTCCTCTATTAGCCTCAATTCCAGTGGGAGGGAATTCCATAGTTTAGGGGCCAAATGGGAAAAGGATCTTCCTTCCCATTTTTCCCTACGTAACCTAGTTCAACTAGCCTCTCTTATGCGCTGGAGCGCAGTTGTCTCTTTGGGATGTAGGACGAAATTAGGTTTCTTATTTTTTTGGGGCCTTTCCTATGTCATGCTCTGTGGACAATGACAATGACTAAGGTTTTAGATGTTATTCTAGCTTCTACTGGAAGCCTGTGGAGTTTCCTCAGATGCTTTTTCGTGGATTCCCGCAGCGGGATGTTGCACAGCAATCTTGCAGCTGCATTTTGGGCCATCTGCAGTTTCTGGATGACATATTTGTGTGCCCCTAGGAAGAGTGAATTTCCGTAATCCAGTCGCGAGATGACCAGCGCGTTGATCACTGTCTTCCTTAGATGAGAGGGTACTCTGTCTAGAATTTTCCGTAGGCTTCTGAGAAGCTCGAAGCAAATTGCCAGGACTTTATTGGCTTATGTGATCATGGATAGATTTGTATCTAGCCAGAATCCTACATTTTTCACTGTATCTGCTGGGATGGGTGGTTGGCCCAGACAGGCTGGCCAGTTTATTATGGGTCTTGGTATTGCCTTATTTCCTATAAGTAGCAGCTCTGTTTTTCCACCATTTAACTTTAAACAGCTTGCTGTCATCCATTCCTTAACTTTAATCAGGCATGAGGATAGCCTCTCCCCATCCTTGCTGTTTTTTGGATCCAGGGAGATGACCAGCTACGTGTCGTCAGCATACAAGGTCATGGCGATGTTGAATTCCTGTCCAATCTTGGCAAGAGGCTCCACATAAACATTAAAGAGTGTAGGGCTCAGGGATGAACCCTGAGGGACTCCAGACTTAAGCGACATAGTTTTGGACCAGATATTATTTTCCTGTACTTGAAATGAGCGTTCGTCCAGGAATGAGGTGCCATCAGACATTTGCTGGCCTCTTACTGCTGCGTCTGCTGGATACTCTTCAAGAATCTGTACACCATGATTCACTGCTGCGATCTATGCGGGAAACCCAGATCGCCATACTGTCAAAGCCTGGTAAAGATCAGACCAGTTACTCCTGTCTGCTACCCATGCTGGGGGTTGACACAAAGGTCCCAGCAAAGAACCTGGTGATGTGCTTGGGGTGAGTGGTAGCCAGTCTGGTCCATGATGACCAGTGTTGCTTTATGTCCAGTAGGGGGACACAGATGAACCTGTGGAAGCTGTCCCATCTGCTCCACTCCGTAGCTGGCACAGACCTAAGGGCCGCAGTGGTGGCATTTGACATTGAAAAAGCCTTTGATACCTTCGGATGAGATTATCTTTAGAGGTTCTTTGGGGAATGGGACTGGGCCTTTCATGGATTTGGCTGCTATACACTCAACTTGTGGCACGAGTGCAAAATGGAAGCATGGTCTCTGAATGTATGCCTATAGAGAGAAGCAGAAGGTAGGGATGCCCCTTGTCATCACCCCTCTTCACCTTTGCAATGGAGTCTGGCAATTAGGTAATGCCGCAACATGGCTCTGTGGGGAATTGTAGTGGGGGGATGCATACATGTAATCTCCCTCTATGCAGATGTTTCGGTAATATACGTTAGTCACTCAGAACTATTGGTGAATGCATTATTGAAGATAATGACTGCATTTGGAGAGGTCTCTAGTTTGCATGTTAACCACCAAAAGTCAGTACTGTTTCCTCTGGCTGGCCTGGTTGGGGTGGGTGTTGCTGCCCTCCATGCAACGCAGCTCCTTTGGGAGTGCTTTTATTTCCTCTACCTGGGTATACAGGTGACCCACTCTGCCAAAGCCAATTACAGTCTAAATATGGGGGGAAAACAACCATCACAACACAACTTTTACAATACACTACCATTACAACGCAACTTTTACAACGCAAGAGGTATTACAATGCATGCTATTACAATGCAGCTGTTGTTACAACGCATGCCTTTACAGCGTAAGTATTGGTAAGTATTTTTTAATTATAATTTTTTTTAAATTTAATATCCTACCTGTATTTTACCCACTTAACTATCCAACTTTTACCCTACTGTTACACCCCCTGGAGTAACAATAGTAATTTATTCCCCCTACACTATCCAACTCTTACCCTACTCTTCTACCCGACTGCAGTAAGAATAGTAATTTATACCCCCTACACTATCCATCTCTTACCCTACTGTTACACTTCCCTGGAGTAAGAATAGTAATTTATACCCCCTACAGTATGCAACTTTTACCATACTGTTACACCCACCTGGAGTAACAATAGTAATTTATACCCCCTACAGTATCCAACTCTTACCCTACTATAACACCCCACAGGAGTAAGAATAGTAATTTACACCCCCTACACTATCCAACACTTACCCTACCATTACACCCCTCTGGAGTAAGAATAGTAATTTATACCCCCTACACTATCCAACTCTTACCCTACTGTTACATCCCCCTGGAGTAAGAATAGTAATTTATACCCCCTACACTATCCAACTCTGACCCTACTGTAACACCCCCCAGGAGTAAGAATAGTAATGTATACCCCCTACACTATCCAACACTTACCCTACTGTTACACCCCCTTGGAGTATGAATAGTAATTTATACCCCCTACTCTATCCAACACTTACTCTACTGTTACACCCCTCCGGAGTATGAATAGTGATTTATGCCCCCTACACTATCCAACACTTACCCTACTGTTACAACTCCCTGGAGTAAGAATAGTAATGTATACCCCCTACACTATCCAACTCTTACCCTACTGTTACACCCCCCATGGAGTAAGAATAGTAATTTATACCCCCTACACTATCCAGCTCTAACCCTACTGTTACACCCCCAGGAGTAAGAATAGTAATTTATACCCCCTACACTATCCAACTCTTACCCTACTGTTACAATCCCTGGAGTAAGAATAGTAATTTTTACTCCCTACACTATCCAACACTTACCCCACTGTTACACCCCCCAGGAGTAGGAATAGTAATTTATATCCCCTACGCTATACAACAATTTGACATTACTATTACAACCCCACTGGAGTTAAAATAATAATTAATAATTAACTTTTATTTAAAATAATAATATTATTAATTTAGAAATTTTTAAAATTATCGCAATTAAAAAAAATATTTATTAATATATGTTTAAAAAAAAATATTATTTATTAAAGTAATATTTTTCTAAAATATTTTTAAAAAGTTCCCAAGCTTTTACATTGACTACAATGTGAAGTTATGTCCTTCCTTTATTTCGATAGATGTCAAGGTGATTGTCGTGCCTATCATATTGGAAGTTATTAGAAGAGTAACGCTGGATGGAAAAGTAGCAAAAGGGAGCATCCTAAAGGTAAGAATGGTATTTAGCACTATAATACATGCAGAAAAAATTAGTAGTACATTCTAAAATAATTAATTTTTTATAAAAAGTTAGAATGCAACACTGTATATTTTAGTTAATTATTTAAACAACTTTATTTTCAATTTAGATAATTTTTTAATTTTGTAAAATATTTTAATACCATATCGGTAAACGTTATTTAAAAACAAAAAAGGTTTTGAACATATATTATTATTAAAAATAAACAGTAGTCTGTTTTCTTTTTTGGTAGCTCAAGATGACGTATACGCGTAAACGTGAATCACGAAGGCAACCAAATCTTGAGGAGCATCGCTGGACAGAGCAGAAGCAAGGAGACCTGCGCTCAGGTAGGAAACTTTTAAAACTTATTTACATTTTTGGATGACGGTGTGAGTGACATTTAATGCAAGGAGAGAAGTGGGAGGTTTAGATATGTTAATTATATGTTTAGTTGGTATTTTTTAAGCATGTCCCCGAACTTGTTGTTAGTGTATGCCCACGTCGGGTCACGTGTTATTTAAAGTTTAAAAAAAAAATTGGTATATTTGTATTTATTACGTTTATTTCACTGGAAATACTACATTTTGTTTGAAAAAATGGAAAAAGACTGTTTTGTAAAGAGCGGAGAAAGAAGATTGATTTCTGAAGAATGGATTTATTATTGGGAAGCAGGATTGTTTTTTGGGGAATTTTGGAATCGAGGAAAAGATCTATGTTTTTGGGTTTGTTTTTTCAACGGAACATTTTAAAACGAAAAAGGATTTTGAAGGTTTGGATATTTTTTTGCAAAGAAAGTAGATGGATCGCTAAATCTTTTTGGGGGAATTCAAGATCTTTTGGATTTGGAGAAGATTTACTTTATTTGGAATGGTTTCTTGAAATCGATCTTTTTCTAAATTATTCATTTTTGGAATGGAGTACAAATTAATTGGAATGCTTTTTTTTGGGAATAGGATTGAAAAAAAGAAGATTTAGAGCATGTTTTTTTTTCTTTCTGGCTTTGAATTTGGAAAAAAAACAAGCATGGTTATGGATTGGATTATTAAAGAAAAGAAAAGAAAAAAGAAAACATCTAAGGTAAGGTGACCCGACTTTAAATTTCGGAAAAAGTTTTTTAAAAATGCCAATTTAAATGTGTGTTTATATTATTTAGGGAAAAACAGGTAAGTAATAGTTTAGGTTGAGTTAGTAATGTAGAATATGTGCAACATTATCCAGGTAGTCTGAAGCCACACACAACGAAAATTGCTGTGATGCACCCAATAGTCTATCAGACATTTCTTTTGATCTTTTAGAAATGCGTGGGTTTAGACTACCTGTTAATGCGTGTGACATTCTCATTTCTTGGAAACTTTGCTTCTTCCTCAAAGTTTCTAAATAAAGATAAAAGTTGGGGTGAGGTTTTCCAATTGTTTGGTTGAAGGAGTTGTGCCATCCCTCTATGGCATTGTTTGACTTTGCTCCTCCTTCATTCCTTCCTGGAAGTTGAGCCTGGTAGTGATGGGGTCCTTCGTGAGGGAGAAGATGATCTGGGTCTCGTTGGTTTAGGATACTATGCTGAGTCTGTGCTGTTTGACGATGGCGGCAAGGGGAGGCCATGTAAATGTTGAAGAGTGTGGGGCTGAGCTAAGAGGAACCCTAACCCCTTGCATGCTGCAGATGACCCCCGGCCATCCGACATCACGGTGGACGTGTGCGAAGGACGGCGGGGGGCCGTCTGAACCCTGCCCACTCTTTATTTCACCAACACATCGCAAAATTTTGCACAGCGCGCTAAGGGTAAATAAGCAGGTACTTTTGTCATAAGTAAATACAAAGGGCCCCATTAGGATGTCGGGCGGATTGCCTCCGCCAGGGTGGCGGTGGCCACCGCCACCCTGGCGGAGGCAATCCGCCCGACAAGCACTCTCGTTTTCCCCTCCGCCAGATTAGGATGGCGGAGGGGACAGCGGCGGACGGAAAGACCGTCCGCCGCTTTACCGCCGCGGTTGCCTTGCGACTGCGGCGGTAATGGATTAATATGGTGGCGGTGTCCAATGGACACCGCCAGCCATATTACAATGGCACAAAGTAGAGGCCTTTCCGCGGCGGCAATGCCGCCACGGAAAGGCAGGCGGGGATTGCTGCGGGGGCCCCCTGCAGGGCCCCCTGGTTGCCACCACTGTCGAGGGGCACATGGGGGGTACCTACATTTGCATATGCAAAGCGGCAGGCACCGCGCGGTGCCTGCCGCTTTGCATATGCGTATGCATATGCAAAAAAGCATTTTTAGCATTGTGGCGGGCGGTGCAGAGTGCACCGCCCGCCACAATGCTAAAACTACAGGATGTGCCCGCCACTGTGGCGGGCACATCCTAATTCCCCCCACGGGACCCCCGCCCTTATGGCGGGCCGTCCCGTTCCCCACTATGGTGACGGGCGGACAAAGTCCGCCCGTCATCATAATGACCCCCAAAGTGTGGCTGTGCTGGAGACATTGATCCTTGACTTCTCAAAATGAGCTGTAAATGGTCCTTGTCTCCAGCACAGCCACACTGTGTTTCTACTAATGACAACAGTACCCATCTGGCTGTATGTGGCTCTTGCTTCTGATCAATCAGATCCCCCCAAATCTGCTTGATCAGTCCTTTCTGACCTACTGACTTGCTCTTTCCTCTTTTTCTTTAGTTGATATAGGAACTGCTTACCTTTTGTGGATATACATGGTGTTGGAGACAGTGTTCTCCTTATCTGTTATTCTGCTGTACATTAACCTTCTGTAACTCATGTTAGTTGTCTGAACCAGGGTTCCAAACAACTGTAGCTTAACCCTTATCCACCATAACCTATAACTAATGTTCATAATTGCCAGGCATTTTGGTATAAAAAGGAAAAAAAGCAAGTGAAAACAGGCTGCAAGTGTGAGTTAGGAGTGGATTGTATGGTATTAGCTTTTGTTGTGTGATGTGCAGATGAGCTTGATAAGTTGATATAGAGCAGCTGTGTGTGTGGTGACAAAAGTGTCACTCTAAATGACAATTGGCAGTGCCATCTAAAAACATGTTCAAGCCTTTATATACTCTATTTGACTGGTCCCTCCATCCCACTTTGACAGTGGAAAACTCTAAATATAGCGAACGGATGTCCGCTATACCAATGTTGATGGTGTTGTAACTGAATACTGGGTAGTAAGGATGAGCTGACAACCATTAGCCATCATCGCGGCCCATGGGTCTTTAGCACTAACTCTAAATGTTATTCCTTTAGCCTGACTCTATAGATCAGTTTATCCATGACAGAGGGACGATGGGCCAGACTCTGAAGCCTAATTCGGGTCCTAAGCATCATAACAATATACTTAAAGACAACGCGTTGACAATACTCTATGGCCTGTAAAGCCAGATGTACACGTTTTGTCTGTAGCTTTCTTGTGCTACAACAACATAAAGAGTGAATCTAGTGGGTTTTTTTTATATTGTAAATCCATACTTTACAAGTCTTTGCTAAAACAGCTAAACTGTTGTAGTGCACATTCTTAGAGCATATGGATATCTACCATGTCCCAACTTCAGATTTGTGACACCACTGTTTTGATCGATGGACTGCATAACCTGACAGCCTCTGTCAACACCTTTATCTGTCTACCATATGAAAACACGCTCAACATTCATATACTTCTTCGTGCTGGTCCCCCTCCCACTCTGATGGCAGATAACTCTAAATATGTCAGATGGATGTCCGCTATACCAATGTTGATGGAGTTGTAACCGACCATAAAATATTAAGGATCAGCTGGTAGACACTACTCCATCAAGATGATCGGCAGGCTATCACAGCAAACTTTAAGTACAGCAGATGTTGAACCTGACATAGTGGCGTAGCTAGACCTTCTGCCGCCAGTGGCGGCCCTTGCGTTTGCCGCCCCGCGTCAGCCATATGAAAGAGCAGGGGGTGATGGCGATTCCTGCCGTGGCTGCCCCCGTGATAGCAGAAGGTAAGACTGGGTTTGGGGGGGTGCCACCACAAAATTCTTGCCGCCCGGGGGGGACCCCCCGATCCCCCACTGGCCTGACCGATGAATGAGTTTATCCGTGACAGAGGAAAGGCGGCCTGTACTCCAAACTCCAAATCAGCCCCTAAGATTAATGACAATAGACTTTAAGACAATGCCTTGAAAAACTATATGGCCCATAAAGGCAGAGGCACACAAGTTTTGTCTGCAACATTCTTTCGTTACAACAACATATAGAATGATTCCGGCACTCTTTTTTTATACAGTAAATACACACTTTCCACGTGTTGTCTGGACCCACTAAACAATTGTATCACACATTATTGGGACATATGTATGTCTATCATGTCTCAACTTCAGATGTGTCACACCAGTGCTTTGGTGTGATGGAATGCATAACCTAGCTTGGTCTATGACAACAACCTACTGTCGAGTAGGTATAAAAAGCTGCCATCAAATCAACCCAAGATTATGAAGCTTGATTTCCACGTAGCTTCGAACCTGCTCCTACCTGAGTTTTATTATTTTAAGTCCAAAGTTACTTTTTGTTAGCTAGCCTCCCACATGCTAATCTGTGGCTGGATTATCGTAAAGTGGCAAGGCCATGGTTTGTATTGATGTACACCATGATTGCGGTTTCTCACTATCAATCCGCGAGTAACTTTACTGCTCCCTCTCAAATCTGGGTCGACAATCTTTCAGATTTTTTTTCTGAAAAATAAAGAACACAGCGATGAATTAATTTCTTTCACTAGCTCATTATCTCCCTCAAGTTCAGTTTCTACTTCATCAGCTGATTCCCTGGCTTTTCAGTCAACTATTCTCCTATTCATGTGGAGTCTTACAATACTAACATGACACACCAAAACACTCATGATAATTCATTGTTTGTTTCTGCCTATTTTAATTGAAGACTCCATAAAAACTTGCTGAAAAACTCTACTAGTAGACCCTCTAGCTGGCCCAATGGTCCATCTCCCGTCTTTCTTTGGAGAAATATAAAGGAGCAGGTTGCCCATTATTTGCAGGCAATTACAAATTCATCACTTTCTACAGACATGGTCATAGATGCCTTTAATCATATCATTGTACAGCCTGTTTTTAAAAAGTCTACCTTTGAAAATGTTGTAGTTGGGTGAGGATGGGTGGATGGACAGGGTCTTCATACAAGACTCTGGAGCCGTTAAGGTGGGAAGTAAGTTCTTTATTTCATGTCAGGCCCTTAGGTTACAGCAACAGCAGGTAAGTCCTCTCAGTTTTCCATCCTCTCTCTAAATCTCCCTATCCCCTAGCTTCCACTCCAGACCATTCACCAACATTGTATTACAACATTCACTCTCAGCATTCCACAAACCCGCTCGGACATATCGGAAATTGGGACACAGGATACTACATAGATCCTGCAGACCTTAAAAACTTTGTTCCCCCTCTGCTGCCTTACATCTCGAAACCTATAGAGAAAGTAGACACTTTGCAGCGTTAGGAGTTAATTGAAGAAAATCAATAGATACATGATCATCAAGCAGGCTTCAGACCGGTTTTCAGCACTGAACTGGTGGTAATTTCAATCAGTGATGATTTACGCATGTTGGTAGATGGAGGAGATGAGGGAGTCCCAGTAGTATTGGACCTCTTGACCACTTTCAATGTCACTGATATTATTTTGTTCCTCCAGTGAATTTCCTCTTCCATTCTAACGCTCTACCTTGGAGTTTTCCAATGGGGCTATAATATCCCCACTACTGTCTAATTGTTTACTTGTGTCTTTTGGCTCATATTTTGCATACATTTCAAGTGAAGTCTTATTTTTACACTGTTGACAATTTGTTGATCTCACGGTTGTCTACTATCACTGACCTGACATTGGTATTAGTAGCCAATCAAACTGAATAAAACTGAACTTGCTGGAAGCAAAACCAAGATTCTCCTTGTCTTTAGTAGGATTAATAGCTGGTATCCTTCCTTCTGGCCTTCATAACTTAGTGCCTGGTCATACATGGTTACTTTGGCATGTAATCTGGGCATTATTCAGGATGTGAGGCTCTCATTTGAAACGTAGATTTCAGCAGTTATTCAGTTATTTCAGTTTAGGCAACTTTGTACAATCTTCCCTTTCCTCTCATTCCCTCACAGAGTCAATGTTGTCAAAGTCTTTATGTAGTCTAGATTAGACTATGGCAACTCGCTTTATCTTGTCTTGCCCAAAAAGACAGTGGATCAATGGCAAACGCTTCAGAACGTGGCAGTGAGGTTAGTGCTTGACATAAAAAAGTTTGATCAAGTCTTAAAGTATTGTAACCAATTCCATCGGTTACCTATCAACAAGTGTGTTCTTTTTAAAGTTGCATGTAAATGCATAAGGTATTTTATGGCTTTACTTCTACATTCTTTTCCGAAACATATTAAAAAATACATCCCATCTCCTCCATTGAGATCCTCCTCCAACTTACAGCTCTGTATTCCAAAATTCAAACTTCAAAAAAAGTGGTGGAAGATCTCTTCAGATTATGGGGCTTTCTCTGTTTAAATCACTAAGATTTTCTATTTGATCAGAGTATGTTTCCTACAATTTTCGCAAGCTGCTTAAAACCTAGTTGTTTGCCTTATGAGTTGCAATCATTTCTTTCACTTTGTAAGCTTTTAGTACAAGTAATCCTCACCCAAAAAGACTTATGAGTGTCATGCGGTTTACGGGCCACTTAAAAGAATTAAAAAAATATTTTAAATGTACTTGGCTTCATTACCAAGAAAAAAAGTGGTGCATGTGCACTCTTCCCTGAGTTAGGGCACTTGCTGTAGATAGTAGCATAAAAATAAGTAGGAAGTGGCGCACTCGTTGCTGCATGTTTCGATCCAGCAAAGCCATTGCACTTGAGATGGGTCCTGAAGGTTCTTCTGAGAGTGAGTGTAGTCAAAAGTTGAACACTCCCTCGCAGGTGTCTTTGGAGTCCCCCTCAGATGGAGACAGTATGTCCTGGATGGAGCACCTCAGACCTGCCATTGGAAGGGGGCATAACCCACTTTAGGGGTGAGTGGAGTTCATGACTTGAAAATTCTATGGAGGGGTCGCTTGAGGACCTCTGGAAATCAAAGCATCCTGGGAGGGGGAACTGTATGCCACCACCTGGATACTGAACAGTTACTGTATCCCTCCAGGCCATTATTGCCAATGTGACTGCATCTGTAAAAATATGACACAGGCAAGGGCATTACAAAGTTTGTTTGAGTGCACACTCCCAAGAAGATTAGAGAACACACACTTTTCATTCGCCTGTGCAGTTATTATTGAAAAACCTATTCAACGCCTTGCACAATACTATAGCACCCTTGGCAGCTTAAAATGCACTCTTTTTGAACGTTGGTGGGTAAATTTGACCACTTCATATATATTTACTTTATATTACCATCACTAAAACCTTTGTATGTATTCTTAGAAGCAGCATAAAATTACAAGTGTGGAGAATATTAGCTTCTCTACACTCTTTCAGAGCCCAACCTTCTTCGTTATTATCAATCTACATACTGGACTTTAAGTTGATAATCTCTAGAGGTTAAGGTGATTTCAAATGCATATTGTATAGGGTATAGAAATGCCTCCTAGTTCTTATGCATCTTACAGAGTCTTTTGATACATTTATGTTATGTTAATAGTGTTTTTATAGTGCGCTAATCACTCACATCTAGGCTATGTAGCATGGCGTGTGACCAAGGTCTGTCAGTCTCAGTGGCGGCCGGCACAGGTAAGAGCGATGAGGCAATAGGGCTGAGGGAGGGTAGGTAAGTCACCATACGACGGGATAAGTTAAATTAACTAAAAAAAGTAAAACCTCTTACTTTTCACTCACCGCATCGCTGATACTGGGATGACGAAGGCACAAGGCAAGTGGTTTTCTTTTTTTAAATGTAACTTATCCCGTCGCATGTCGACACCCCCGTCTAACCACCCCGCCCCTGCCTCGCCCCACCGCTCTTACCTGTGGAGGCCATGACTGGTCAGTAACCAGGTAAAGTCCCATAGCAAGGTGTTCTTCTTGAGGACTACCGTCTCTGGCTTGTCCAAGTTCAATTTGAAGCAAAGGGATTTCATCCTAGTGGCTATATCTGTCTGGTATCTGGTGAACTTATTTCTGGTGTTGGGTGTTTTGTGAGAGAGGGACAGTATCAGTTGCGTGTCTTTGGCATGAGTGAGATGTTTATGTTGTGAGCTCATATGACGTCAGCCAGTGGGTGATTGCGTTGACTTCCTTTGTCACTAAGAGACTTCTAATGTTGGCAATGGGGGCTGGTTGTGGGGTATATGGTTGCGATTTTGTTGCAGAAGAAGCTTGGGAGGTCAATGCATAAATCTTATGATAGATTGATGTGTCTAGTGACATCTGTTGGTGTGGTGAAGTCTTTTCCAGTTGCGAAGATTTCTTTACTGCTGCTTGAGCTGCTAGTCGTTTGACTATGACCTTCCTGTGGAAATCTGATTGGCATCTTATTCAATTCCCTGGGGATGTTCTGGACTGAGTTTCTTTCTTTATGGTTGTGCATGCTAAGTTAGTTCAGATGTGTTACTCCGAACCCACTCTCTTACATTTCAGATGAAGCAGTACTATTTTGTAACCCCTATTTTCTTAACATCTAAATGGAGTCAATGGGAAAGCTGGCAAAAATTGTCAGAAAGAGTGACTCCGGATGAGACATCTGTTTACTTTTTCGAAAATAAAACTTTGTAAAACTGAGTTTCTTCGTTTCTTCTTTGTTTCTCCTCATAAGCTTCTGGACTGGCTTTGCGCTCTTTTTCTTTTTGGTATCTCTTTACTTCACTATTTTTTTATGATTGCAACCTTAAATTCAAACCACACATTTCTGTCCTATTTATGTCTTTTCTTTTGGAGGAGTTTTCTAGAAAAAGAGTAAACATTTTGGAGCATTAGCTGATTTTTAGTTAACCGGCCAGCTCTCAGGGGCAACAGCCAAGATGGTGGCCGCCCGGCCACTGAGTGGCCTTGCGGGAGGGTTCCCGGTGCGCCCATGGAAAAATACTCCCTGCATAGCCCCACTGCCTTCGGGGACCATGCAGCACACCAGTAGAAGGGTCAGGTGGGGTACTGGGCGGACAAGCCCCCCCACCACCTTCTCGAGCACCCTGACAGCATAATTGCTCCCCTTCAGGGTAGAATCTCCTGCGTTACTGCCCAGCCTGTGAACATCTCTGTGAGGGCTCCCGGTGTGAAGCGGATGCCCCCCTATACTGAGGGATAAAGAAGAGGCCCACCTAAATTCCCTGGTGTTCCCAGGAGCATCCCTGCTGCCGGACGTGGGCCTTGCACTGATTGGGCAGCCCTGGTTGCCCCATGCGGTCCAGTGAGGAAACCTTGCTGATATATTGTCCGGAAGCAGTGAGTGCTGCACTTGCAGGGTAAGATAAGATATGGTAACATTTGTAAAGAAAAAACGGTTGTCCAGAATGTCGTCTGGCACTGGCAGCAAGAACGGCAGCAGTTAAAAACAGAAAACGGAGGAAAAAGTAAGAAACCACAACTAGTAAGGATGACAAAAAAGGTAAGTTTTGAACTGTTTCGTAAAAGTGAGCAAGTTTGTCTGAAATCTGAGGTGATGTGACATTTGGTCTGCCCTGGACTCTGGCAGCTATATGTGATCCTGGACAGCATTGATGACCAGATCACTACCCTCATAGAGAGTACATCCCTGATAGCGGTGGCCTCCGCCCCTGAGGGTCATCGTAGGGGTGCATTGAATGTTGGCGACACAAGGTGACTGGAAGTGTGTAGTAATCTGTGTTTAGTTTAAGTTTATAATATATTGTATACTGTAATTGTATTGTGCTTGTTCCTTTACTGTGGAATGTATATTGATTTACTCTTGAGTTGAGATCCGTTGGAGCTGGCTGCCCTTTCGCTAGCTTCTCTTCCATGTAACCTACCAATAAGTTACTCAAGACATCTTCTGCTTCCTGGCTAATTACTACATTTACTTGGCGACGATCCTGGTTACATGGAGAACCTAGCGTGCAAGACTGCATCCATGAGACTTCTTCCATGAGACTGTCTACTATCAAGTCTAGAGCCTCAACCTCGTCCTGATGTTTTAAATTTCAAGTCTCATATTTCCTCTACATCAATCTACAGCAGCGTTTTGTGTTGCTCAAGGCAAGTCAATTCAGCAGACACGGTAGGGGGTTTTCTTTTCTTTTCCCTTTCTCGGATTTCACCCTGCGCAGTGTGCCTTTTGACTCTTGAATGTGATAGTCACATTTTGAACTCTAGCGTTGTTTGTGGAGGCTCCTTGAACTGTTCCTGACCTGCCGCGCTGCTGTATGCTTTGACATTTTAGTGACAGTGTTTTTGGTCACATTGTGATCCCCATCGGCATTGGTATTAGCCCTTTGCACTGCTTCTGACCAGCCACGTTCCTGCAGTATTTTAACATTTTAGCTGATTTGCGCGTAATTTATGTTGTAAATATTCCGCTCTACAACAACTTCATCATTCAAAAATAGACTTGCGCACAAACCATCATTTAAAAATTGACTCGCGGCTCACCTTCGAATCCTGTGTGCGTCCTATCTTCTGGTCGCGAGTGATTCCACATCAACGTGGGATACGCTGTGACGTCAGCGCTGCAACATTTCACCGTCAACACGTCTTTGGAAAGAATATGGCAACGTGCATTGTAGCGTCCTCTGTTTCCTGGCGACCACTCTCATGTTGCGCTTCAGCTACGAAAGTTTACGCTGATGCGCACAGCTTGTCTTTACGTTATATTATTCATATATACGCTGATGCGCACAGCTTGCCTTCCATTGCGCTCAGCTTTTTATTTTCAACCTGCGCTACAGCTAGGAGAATTTACGCTGATGCGCACAGCTTGTCTTTACATTATATTATTCACACATTAACGCTTATGCGCATAGCTTGCCTAAATTTGCGTTCAATTTCTGATACTCATTTTACAAAAACACGCTGACGCGCACAGCTTGATTCAAATATAGTATTCGCTGCGCTCAGTCTTTAAAATTAATGCTGATCCACACAGCCTTTTGTATATTTGCATGTGCATAGTTAACTGTAGAAAGAAGTCAGTAATAATTCATTATTTTTTCCATAGTTTTTACAAGTATTGACACACACTTTCATCTTAACTGAGTTCAGTGCCTTTTTTACACATGTTTACTTAATCATTCTATTTATTTTTATAAAAACAATGTTCTCCCTAATTCATACTCTTCAGTGCATTGTGTACAATTGTCATGTGTACCTTACAGTCAGTTAATCCTCCTCCAGCTTTTATTAGCACTCCTGGAGAACCAGCTATAAAATGGAAAATTTGGCATGCTGCTTTTGAAAATTATTTAGGAGCCATTGGTGCATCTAGATTTAGTGCAGATAGGAAAAAATGTTTACTCCTACATTCTCTAGGTTTTGAAGGAAGGTCCGTATTAAAACATCTACCGGATTTACCTCATGAAGATGGCGCACCTTTTGATGAATACAAGGATACTGTACAAAAGCTCAAACTCTGCTTTGACAAACAGCCAAACTTAATGGTTCTCAGACATACATTTTTTAAAAGGAAGCAATTTGAAAACGAGGATGTTGACTCTTACATATCTGTCTTGCGCAGGTTGGCAGCTGAATGTAGGTTTGAAAACTTTACAGAACAACTCATCAGAGACCAATTTGTGTGTCATTCCAGAGACAGGAATATTAGACAAAAGTTACTAACTATGGGGGATCCGTCTCTAGATGAAACCATTAAATTAGCCTAGAGTATCGAAATCTCCAAGGTTTCTTTAAAAGAATTTGAATAAAATGTTATGGAACCTATTAATACTATTAACCTAAATTCTTCTGCCAAAACTGTGAAGAAATCGTTTAAAGGTAACCCTAGTGGTTCTAGTACCTCAACAAAGTCTGTAACACCAGGTAATACACAATCCACATTTTGTTTAAGATGTGCGAATCCACCTCATTCTAAGGGGTCACGCAGTCCTGCATCTAATGTCACTTGAAATTACTGCAAGAAAGTTGGTCATTTTGCTAAGGTATGTTTTAAATTAAAAGGACAGAAACGTTTTAAGAAACCTGCTGTATGCTTCTCTGACTCAGAAGTAATGTCTGTAGTTTCTGATTATACTACTAGTGATGTCATTGAAGGTGATCCCAAGTCCTATGTTGATCCTATCGTTGATATTTCTGTGGGAAACAAAAGCTTCAAACTCTTAGTTGATTCTGGTGCTAAAATAACCATGATCACTAAAAACCTTTTTGATGATACCTGGAATGGTGATCAACCTCTACTTCCTCCTGATCGTAAACCAGTATCATATGGGGGTCAGAAAATTGACCTTTTAGGTTTCTTTGAAGAAGAATTGTGCTTTAAGGAAAGGAGAATAAGAGGAAAGATCTATGTTGCAAATAAAGGTCTTAATATTTTTGGGTGGTTCCACCAAGGACTTTTTGGAATGATCCTTAAACCTGGAGCAAAAGAACAGGTCCTTGTGGTTGGATGTTCAGATGAAGTTTAATCTCTTAAAGACAAATGTCCCTCTATTTTCTGCTCTCAGCTAGGTAAAGTTAAAGGTTTTAAACATAGAATCATTGTTAAACAAGGTTCTGTGCCAGCTAAACACAATCTCAGGGGTGTGCCCTTTAGTGTCAGGGATGACTTAGAAAAGGAATTACTACAACTTTGTGAAAAGGGGGTTATAGAACCCACTGAGTCTTCCCTTGGCTTTTGCTCTTGGTTGTCGCCAGGAAGAGGTGTGGGCAACTCATGGTGTGTGTTGACTTAAGATCCCTCAATAAAGAGAACTGAGTGGACTCACATCCTCTCCCTAAGATTAATTATCTTTTTGCAGCAACCAAAGATGCTACGTTTTTCACCAAATTGGACCTGGCCAGTGCATATCACCAATTTGAGTTACATCCTGATTCTTGTCATCTTACTGCATTCATATCCCCTCTAGGCATGTTTCAGTATCGGCGCATGCCCTTTGGCTTGGCTTTGGCTGCGTCGGTATTTCAGAGAGTGATGGGTAACATTCTGAAAGGAGTTGACGGAGTATCAGTTTTCCACGAGACATTGCTTCACATGATTCAATTTTACATAAAGTTTAGAATTTTTTTCAGGAACATGGAATTGTTTTAAAATTAAAAAAAATTCAAGTTCCTTTGTACAGAAGTTGAATATTTAGGTCATATCCTCACTCAAGATGGTGTCAAGCCAAGACCTGGTCTCCTGGAGGCTATTTGCAATGCCTCTACTCCCACTGACAAGACTGGAGTCAAATCTATTCTTGGGCTTTGTGAATATTATTCTAGGTTTATCCCTCATTATGCAACAATAGTTCGCCCTATCAGTAACCTGCTCAAAAAGGGCACTAAATTTGTTTGGAGCAATGAATGTGTTTTAGCACTTGAGGAAGTTAAAAATCTCTTAACAAAGAGTTTGGTTCTTAAGCCTTTTGACCCCAGTTTGCCTTGTTGTTTGACTGTTGATTCCAGCCAGGTAGGGCTTGGTGCCACTTTGACACAAGTTGAAGACGGAGTTGAAAAAACAATAGGAGTTGCATCTAGAATACTGAGTTCACCTGAATTAACAATACTCAGTCATTGAAAAAGAATTATTGGCTTGTGCATGGGCCATTGAAAAGTTTCGACCATACGTGTGGGGAAAGCGTTTTTTGCTTCAAACTGATCACAAACCTCTAGTCAATATCTTGGGTGGTAGTTTGACAAAGTGTTGCACTCCTAGAATTATGAGAATGGTTATTAAATTGCTCCAATATCAATTTGATATCAAACACATCTCTGGTGGTAAGAATGGAGAGCAGATTTATTTTCTTTCTCCTTTTCCTTCCACTGTTTTTCATGAAGATGAAGTTATTTTTCTGACCTTATTGAAGAGGATTGTGAAGATTGTCTTGTGGCAGGTGTAGATATTCCTGAGCTAAAATTTTGTTCGGATGATGAATGGAGAGAAGCATTTTCCAATGATTGTGTTCTTTAAGATGTTTGTAATTTCGTTAGATCAGGATGGCCAAGAGAAAAGGTTCTTTCTTCCTCGCTTCAACCATTTTCTAAAGTTGAGGATGAAATATCTTTGGAAAATGGTATTTTGTTGCGTAATGACAAGATTATTCCTCCACATATATTCAGGTAAGAGTTCATGAAGGACATCTGGGCCCTTCTTTCACTAAGCGTCGCATTCGTGATACATTTTGGTGGCCAGGAATGGATTCAGAAATTGATGAGTTTGTGGCGGATTGTTGTATTTGTAAGTCATTGGACAAGTCCCTTAAAACTACTGTTCCTGCTCTCATGCCTGTTGAGTGTCCTGACCGTCCTTGGGTGAAACTAGAAATTGATCTCTTGGGACCATATCGGACACTAAATGGTAATTGTAGATTTATTTTGGTTTTGGTGGACTATGCGTCTAAGTGGCCTGAGTACAAATTAGATAGGGAAACCGACACAAAAAGCATTATTGATTTCCTGAGTGATATTTGGTCTACAAAAGGATTTCCAGCGATACTAGTATCAAACAATGGGAAACAATTTGTTAGTAAAGATTTTGAATCTTTCTTGTCCATTTCTGGAGTTAAACATGTAAAAAGTTTACTTTATCACCCTCAAGGAAATGGACTGGTTGAAAGGATGAATCGAGTGATTGGGGACTGTGTGAAGTGGGCCAAAGGCAGTAACCATGATGTTGTCAAATCCCTTAAGAGTATGATATGGGTCTATAGAACTACTCCACATTCATCCACCAAAGTATCGCCGTTCGAATTGATGAGAGGAAGAAAACCTAACACTTCTTTTTGTGCAGGGTGGATGTCTAAATGGATTAATGCTGAGTATGTAAGCAAATTGATGTCCATTGTAAAAGATAATGTTGCTTTCACCCAAGCCAAACAGAAAGATAGTTTTGATTCTAAGAAAGGCTCAAACGGCTATTCTCAAGGTTGGGCATACTGTTAAAATCAAGAAGTGTATTCATGTTAACAAGGGTGAAAGCAGATTCAGTTCACCTGTCAAAGTCATTAAGATTCTGGGTAATGCTATTCAAGTTGAAGGTGGATTTTGGTGGAATTTAAGTAAAGTTGCTAAAATTAATGTTCTATTTGGCAAGTTGCCTCCAAGCAATCTCTAGGTACGGATTTTACTCCGGGAAATACCAGGAGATGTTCCCGCAGAGTGGTTAAAACTGCCAGATATAGAAAATGATATTTTATTTTTATTTCTTTTCTTTTTTTTTTTTTGTTATTTTTGGAAGAAGGGAAGGTAATGTAGTAATCTGTGTTTAGTTTAAGTTTATAATATATTGTATACTGTAATTGTATTGTGCTTGTTCCTTTAAGAATATTCTGTCATGGCCTAGATAATGTGGAATGTATATTGATTTACTCTTGAGTTGAGATCCGTTGGAGCTGGCTGCCCTTTCGCTAGCTCCTCTTCCATGTAACCTACCCATAAATTACTCAAGACATCTTCTGCTTCCTGGCTAATTACTACAAAGTGTTTATGGGGGCCCTTCTGTGGATTTGCAGCATCACTGCTGATTGAGTTGCCCCACACCTAAACTCAGGCCTTGGCTGAGGGCATGACGCATAGTCTCAGCGAAATCAAAGACGCACAGGATTTTGCGCACAGCTAACTTTGATACACCCACACCTAGGAAAGTGGCAAATTCCCCCTGGCTGCTTTGGATGGCCCATGCAACGCTATGTGGCACCAGCTTTGCGAACTGTGGAGAGACCATTTGTAGTACTGCTCTCCACCTCCGACTCCCCCACCCCTTGAGTTATGCACTGTACCTCTTGGCACCCCTGGCACCCAAAGACCTGCATGCTAGCTGACTGCCTGACCATATTCCGTTGATGGCTGGATTTGCATGGAGAAGGGCAGAATCTGGCCCGGCCTCATGCACCGCAGGAGACTGGACTTTGGATGCCTATAACACACAACCAGCAAGAAGACGCAGATGACAAGGAGGGCTGTTATCCTGGTCTTCCCAGTGTGTGGTATTCCTTTGTGATGATACTCTGGACTTTGTATGTCAAAGATCAGAACATGAGGAGGTGAGTCCATGGATGTGGTGACTGCCTCCAACTAAGAAGATAGTGGAGCTGATGTAGTGGAGGAGACTCTGGCAATGGGGGAGTTCTGAGGCATTTCAGCCATTGGCAGATGCATCGGAGAGGACTGCTGCGATGGCGCTGTTAAGGTAGCCCTAGCGCTGTGCACAGGAACTGTGGCCCTGGACATACAGTCTAAGCTTTGGACTTTCTCACTGTACTGGTAATGTGTTGCTGGTTGTGAGCGAGAGATGGGTGTGAGATACATGGGCACAGCCTTCCCCCTTCACCACAGTTTCGATAGTTGGGTAACAAACGTTGCTTTTGGAGCTGTGCTAAGGTTACCCTTGCCTCTGTGCGCTATGCATGAGTGTTAGCAACCAGGTGTGGTGGTGTGCTGTCGGGAGCTGCTGCAGCTGGCACCGGGTGCACTCATCCCCCCGCAGTTCTATTACTTGGCAGATTGTGTGGGGCGTTGAGTGCGTTAAGTGGGTGATTGGTGACAAATTTGATTGTTTCATTTCTTTGCTTTTTACTCCTTTCTGCTTTTTTCCAGTCTCTTTCCACCTTTTCAGGGTTGAAGTTGACTGTGAGTTGAATTGTTAACAGGGTGAATTCCAGGAGTGCCGCCATGATTGAGGAGGCATGAGTTGTTGTTCTTTATTTACCCGGTGAGTGGTGGGGTTGCTCTTGGTTTACTTGATATTTGGTAGCATCGATGGTATGGTTGTAGTATTATGATGGCCTGGGGACTAAGGGGAATCGGTGGGGCTATGAGGCAGGATGATGGCGCAGTTTAAATTTGTAACATAAAATATTCATGGGTTCAACTCCTATGTGAAAAGATACAGGGTACATACATATCTTTGCAGGCATGGTGTGCATATAGTGATTTTTCTGGAGACACATTTAATGGAGAGTGAGGTGCACAAGATACACAAGAAATGGAGGGGACAATTATATTCATCCTCATAGTCCAACAATGCCTGTGGGGTGGTGACCTAAGTGGGGGGCCACCCTACCCAGGTTCCCTACGGGGTTTGTGGCTTTAAGTGAGACATCAAGGGAGGTACCTTCTTGTGTTAATGGTGGTTTCCACCTGGTGTTGGAAAGGGGATTGATCCTGTACATTGATGTTCCTCTGTTGTGGGCCAGAGACTTCAACCGCATGCTTGATCGGCCCTTAGACCGCCAACCGCAACCACTGCATACTAATCCACCTTGCGTGCAGTGATGGGGCACTTACACTACATAGATGTTTGGTGTGTGACCCACCCTTAGGAGCAGGAATTCACATGCTATGTCCCCCCGCATGAGCCTATAGACCGATTCTTGGTGTCTGGCAGTGTGGCGGCTGACATATTGCAGATCCACATCCTGGGTCGATTCCTATTGGATCATGCGCTGTTGCTGCTGGTCTGGGCTGTGGGCGGCACAAGACTACAGGTCCCCCTTTGGGGTCTCCAGCTGGAGACAATGGGTGACATGCAAGAAGAGCTCCGAGAGGTGACTACAGGGTACTTTGATACTACTTGGTTGTCCACCGCTCAGAGCGGGCTGGAGTAGGACACCCTGAAGCTGATGAAGCATGGGGAATGCTTATCTAGGGTTGATGGTGTAAGATGGCACCTTGAACAGGAGTTGAGTGAGGTGTAAGGGTTATCAATGGACCTTCAATGTGCTATGCCTTTGGACAGGGAGCATTAGGAGTCCTTGTTGGCAGCGCAGCGTCTGGTTGAAGATATCTGGTACAGGCTGGACTGCCTGACTAGGCACTGTTTCCAGCAGCTGCTGCATCAGGAAGGGGATAAGTGGGGTAGATTTACTGGCCTGGCTGCTGAAGAGGGAATGTCCGCCCGATCAAACTCTCACTGCCTTGGCGGTATGGTGGTGAGTACTCAGGTTGGCATTATGTCACTTTACGGGTACACCTGGCAACTGTTTACGATGTAGGTCCCGGGAATCCCCCGGATGTGACGAGCAGGTTCCTGGATGATCTGGCCCCCCTAAACATCACAGAGGCACAAGGACAGGGTCTCGAGGAGGACCTTTCGGTGGAGGAATTGCAGGAGGAAGACCGTGCCATCAGGCATTTGCTGGCCTCTAACTGCTGCGTCTGCTGGAGACTCTTCAAGAATCTGGACACAATGATTCACTGCTGCGATCTATGCGGGGAACCCAGATCGTCTTACTGTCAAAGCCTGGTAAAGATCTGATGGACCCCAGTTCCTACTGTCTGCTATCCATGCTGGGGGTTGACACAAAGGTCCTGGCAAAGACCCTGGTGATGTGCTTGGGGTGAGTGGTAGCCAGTCTGGTCCAGTGTTGCTTTATGTCCAGTAGGGGGACACAGATGAACCTGTGGAAGCTGTCCCATGTGCTCCACTCCATAGCTGGTACAGACCTAAGGGCCGCAGTGGTGGCATTTGATATTGAAAAATCCTTTGATACGTTCAGATGAGATTATCTTTAGAGGTGCTATGGAGAATGGGACTGGGCCTTTCATGGATTTGGCTGCTATACACTCAACTAGTGGCACGAGTGCAAAATGGAAGCATGGTCTCTGAATGTGTGCCTATAGAGAGAGGTAGAAGGTAGGGATGCCCCTTGTCCCCACCCCTCTTCACCTTTGCAATGGAGTCTGGCAATTAGGTAATGCCGCAACATGGCTCAGTGGTGAATTGTAGTGGGGGATGCATACATGTAATCTCCCTCTATGCAGATGTTTCGGTAATATACGTCAGTCACCCAGAACTATTGGTGAATGCATTATTGAAGATAATGACTGCATTTGGAGAGGTCTCTGGTTTGCATGTTAACCACCAGAAGTCAGTACTGTTTCCTCTGGCTGGCCTGGTTGGGGTGGGTGTTGCTGCCTTCCGTGCAAAGCAGCTCCTTTGGGAGTGCTTTCAATTCCTCTACCTGGGTATACAGGTGGCCCACTCTGCCAAAGCCAATTACAGTCTAAATATGGGGGAAAAACAACCATCACAGCGCAACTTTTACAATGCACTACCATTACAACGCAACTTTTACAACGCAAGAGGTATTACAATGCATGCTATTACAATGCATGCCATTACAACTCAGATGTTGTTACAACACATGCCTTTACAACGTAAGTATTGGTAAGTATTTTTTTCATTTTTTTAAAAATTAATTTAATATCCCACCTGTATTTTACCCACTTCATTATCCAACTTTTACCCTACTGTTACACCCCCTGGAGTAACAATAGTAATTTATTCCCCCTACACTATCCAACTCTTACCCTACTGTTATACCTGACTGGAGTAAGAATAGTAATTTATACCCCCTACACTATCCAACTCTTACCCTACTGTTACACCTCCCTGGAGTAAGAATAGTAATGTATACCCCCTATACTATCCAACTCTTACCCTACTGTTACACCCCCAGATGTAAGAATAGAAATGTACACCCCCTACACTATCCAACTCTTACCCTGCTGTAACACCCCACAGGAATAAGAATAGTAATTTACTCCCCCTACACTATCCAACACTTACCCTACTGTTATACCCCCTGGAGTAAGAATAGTAATTTATACCCCCTACACTATCCAACTCTTACCCTACTGTTACACCCCCTGGAGTAAGAATAGTAATTTACATCCCCTACACTATCCAACTCTTACCCTACTGTAACATCCCCCAGGAGTAAGAATAGTAATGTATACCCCCTACACTATTCAACACTTACCCTACTGTTACACTCCCTTGGAGTATGAATAGTAATTTATACCCCCTACACTATCAAACACTTACTCTACTGTTACACCCCCCTGGAGTATGAATAGTAATTTATACCCCCTACACTATCCAACACTTACCCTACTGTTACAACTCCCTGGAGTAAGAATAGTAATTTATACCCCCTACACTATCCATCTCTTACTCTACCGTTACACCTCCCTGGAGTAAGAATAGTAATTTATACCCCCTACACTATCCAACGTTTACCCTGCTGTTACTCCTCCCCTGGAGTAACAATAGTAATTTATACCCCGTACACTATCCAACTCTTACCCTACTATAACACCCCACAGGAGTAAGAATAGTAATTTATACCCCTTACACTATCCAACACTTACCCTACTGTTACACCCCCTGGAGTAAGAAGAGTAATTTATACCCCCTACACTATCCAACTCTTACCCTACTGTAACATCCCCAGGAGTAAGAATAGTAATGTATACCCCCTACACTATCCAACACTTACCCTACTGTTACACCCCCTTGGAGTATGAATAGTAATTTATACCCCCTACACTATCCAACACTTACTCTACGGTCACACCCCCCTGGAGTATGAATAGTAATTTATACCCCCTACACTATCCAACACTTACCCTACTGTTACAACTCCCTGGAGTAAGAATAGTAATTTATACCCGCTACACTATCCATCTCTTACCCTACTGTTACACCCCCCTGGAGTAAGAATAGTAATTTATACCCCCTACACTATCCAGCTCTAACCCTACTGTTCACCCCCCTGAGTAAGAATAGTAATTTATACCCCCTATACTATCCAACTCTTACCCTACTGTTACACCTCCCTGGGGTAAGAATAGTAATTTATACCCCCTACACTATCCAACTTTTACCCTACTGTTACACACCCCTGGGGTAACAATAGTAATTTATACCCCCTACACTATCCAACTCTTACCATACTGTAACACCCCACAGGAGTAAGAATAGTAATTTATACCCCTTACACTATCCAACACTTACCCTACTGTTACATCCTCCTGGAGTAAGAATAGTAATTTATACCCCCTACGCTGTCCAACAATTTGACATTACCATTACAACCCCACTGGAGTTAAAATAGTAATTATTTCTTAACTTTTATTTTTAAAAAATATTATTATTTATTTAGAAATTTTTAAAATTATCGAAAATGTTAAAACAAATTTTTTATTAATATATGTTTAAAAAAATATTATTTATCAAAGTAATATTTTTTTTAATATTTTAAAAAAAGTTCCCAATCTTTTACATTGACTACAATATAAAGTTATGTCCTTCCTTTATTTCAATAGATGTCAAGGTGATTGCAGCATCTATCATATTGGAAGTTATTAGAAGAGTAACGCTGGATGGAAAAGTATCAAAAGGGAGCATCCTAAAGGTAAGAATGGTATTTAGCACTATAATACATGTAGAAAAAATAAGTAGTCGTTCATCAAAAGAGGGGATGAGGAATACTTGTCCCATTCCGTTCCCCAAGGACAATATTCTAGTAATCAAGTAGAAAAGGACACTTGTATCTACAAACCCATTGGTTCACTTTGACAACCCTCATAGAAGCCAGAAGTTTTTACGATGCGGTATATTTGTTTGTCCGCCCCTCTTCTAGCGACATGGCATAGTCATTGGGTAGTCAAATGTAAGGTATGCCTGCCTCACCCGAGGCACCTCTGGAGAGTGTAGAAGTATCCAGAGATCAAAAACAGAGAGGTACAATGGCCAACCAGCGAGGGTATAGTTAAAAAACAGTATAAGCACCAAAAACAAATTTAATAAAGAAGGTGAATACTGTAACTTAAAACCAATGGATATATTCGATAATCGTGTGACCAGATTATCATATACGTTGTTTTTTAAAAGTCGACATGTTTCAGCTCCTAGAGGCCCAGAAGGGTCGGTGGAGCTTTCGTCAGGACGTACACACAAAATTGTACTTACACTACTTGTGCAGTATTCAAATGCTTAATAGGCAATCATGGGAATATTATCCTGAATGCAAGGCGAAAATCACTCCCTCAGGATGCTTAGAGCCGCCGTTTTGTGGTCACCGCGACATGTGTTGCGCGCCGTGCTTGTGCTGGCTCTGTCCCTGGAAGCGAAAAAATAAGTAGTACATTTGTAAAATAATTAATTTTTAATAAAAAGTTAGAACGTGAGACTGTATATTTTAGTTTATTATTTAAACAACTTTATTTTCAATTTAGATTTTTTAATATCATAAAATATTTTAATACCATATCGGTAAACTTTCTTTTTTTTAAATAAAAGGTTTTGAACATATATTATTATTAAAAATGAATAGAAGACAGTCCGTTTTCTTTTTTGGTAGCTCAAGATGACGTATACGCATAAACGTGAATCACGAAGGCAGCCAAATCTTGAGGAGCATCGCTGGACAGAGCAGAAGCAAGGAGACCTACGCTCAGGTAGGAAACTTTTAAAACGTATTTACATTTTTGGATGATGGTGTGAGTGACATTTATTGCAAGGAGAGACGAGGGAGGTTTAGATACGTTAATTATATGTTTAGTTGGTATTTTTTAAGCATGTCCCCGACCTTGTTGTTAGTGTGTGCCCACATCGGGTCATGTGTTATTTAAAGTTTAAAAGAAAAATGTTGGTATATTTGTATTTACTACGTTTATTTCACTGTAAATACTGCATTTTGTTTGAAAAAATGGAAAAAGACTGTTCTGTAAAGAGCGGAGAAAGAAGAAAATCGATTTCTGAAGAATGGATTTATTATTGGGAAGCAGGATTGTTTTTTGGGGAATTTTGGAATCGAGGAAAAGATCTATGTTTTTGGGTTTGTTTTTTCAACGGAACATTTTAAAACGAAAGAGGATTTCGAAGGTTTGGATTTTTTTTAAAAAGAAAGAGGATGGATCGCTAAATCGTTTTTTGGGGAATTCAAGATCTTTTGGATTTGGAGAAGATTGACTTTTTTTGGAATGGTTTCTTGAAATCGATCTTTTTCGAAAGGATTCACTTTTGGAATGGAGTACAAATTAATTGGAATCCTTTTTTTTGGAAATATGTTTGAAAAAAAGATTTTGAGCATGTTTTTTTTTCTGGTTTTGAATTTGGAAAAAAAATAAGCATGGTTATGGATTGGATTATTAAAGAAAAGAAAAAAGAAGACATCTAAGGTAAGGTGACCCGACTTTAAATTTCGGAAAAAGTTTTTTAAAAATGCCAATTTAAATGTGTGTTTATATTATTTAGGGAAAAACAGGTAAGTAATAGTTTAGGTTGAGTTAGTAATGTAGAATATGTGCAACATTATCCAGGTAGTCTGAAGCCACACACAACGAAAAGTTTAATTGAAGGTTGTCTGCATACGTGTGCATGCTAATTTTGTTTTTTCTTTGTATTCATGTTTAAAATGGGCAGTTTTGGAGAATATTTTGATAGATGATAGATAGAGGTTTCGATTAGCTCCTTTTTCTATGTGGGTGAGCACTTTTGAATGATGTTTATAATTAAGGAAAGTCAGGGGGGGGGTGGGTGAGACATCCCGGTGGCATGCGTCGGTCAGATATAGGTCTAATGGACCTATTTGCCTATAGGGGGGGAGGGTTTCTGAGGGAGGGTCTTCTGGGGTGGGGGAGGGAGAACATAAGGGCAGGGCACAATGGTACTGAAATATTTTGGGATTACGTAGAGCACACTATGAAACAAGTTTATGAACAGCATAGCTGCAAGGAAGGGAGTTTGGTAACCAATAATTATGTTTTATCTGTAGTTGATGAAATGGAAGGAAAGTTTGTTAAAATAAGAAATACAAGTGAACAGGTAGTTAACGGCCCCGCGAAATCTAGATATGACACTTAGATTTGTAACATGGAATGTCTGCGGCTTAAACGATCTCCAAAAGAGGCACAAGATAGGTATCCGATTACGCCAGATGAATGTAGATTTTATTTTTCTACAAGAGACACACATAATGAGTACACAGGAGTATTGCCTCAACCAGTTAGGTTATCATCTTATAGTCAGTTCTAAACAAGGTGCAAAAAATAGAGGGGTCGCTATCTTGTCAAGGAGTAAAAACTTGATAATTGGGAAAAAATTGGAGGATAAATGGGGTAGGTGGGCCATGGTGGAGATTGAGATAGAAGGTGTATGGACAACGATGGTTGCAGTTTATGGGTCTACGCAGGATGATCCGGAGGTGCTACAGTTTCTAGATTCTGAATTAGCTGTTTGGTCCCCGCAGGTCATTCTAGGTGGAGATTTGAATATTAATGGGGCAGAAGGGCTAGGAACAGGACAAAACAGGTGCTATAAAGGGCGCAAGAAAAGAGTCCACAAGGCTCTACTGGATCTATTGATTAATAATAATCTGAGGGATGTCTGGGGCACAATCAGAGCAGAACAAAAAGGATATACCTATTTTTCTGCGCCGCACCAAGTCTGTGTTAGACTGGATTACTTTATAATTTCTAATAATTTAATGTCAAGGGTCAAGATTGATAGGCTCCCAAGAATTCTCAGTGACCATAATCCATTAATTTTGGTAATGAAACTAGAAGGAGGAATAAGACCTAGCCGGGTATGGACATTTGAAAGAAGGCTTCTCCTAGAGGAAGACTATATATCACATATGTCAAAATGGATCACTGAGTTTTTTGAATATAATAAAGGAAGCACGTCAGTAGGAGTCATTTGGGATGCTTTTAAGGCGGGTGTCCGCGGTGAAACATGTAGTTATAGCATTTATAAACGTAAAATGGAAGGGCTCCGGCAAAGGGAGTTAGAGAGGTCCGCCTCGGAGGTAGAAGAACAACTCAATAATTGCATTATCAGAGGGGAACCAGCTGAACAATATATATTAGATCTAATAAAAGTTAAAAGCGAAGCTGAAGATGAATTAGCAAAAAAAGCGGCGGCATACTATACAATCCGAAGGGAGAAGTGCTATGAGTACAATGAAAAAGTTGGGCATGTACTCGCTATGCGTACTAGGCAGATAGCGGCTGAAGGGACTGTAAGGGAAATTAGAGATGCAAATGGTATTCTGCAAACAGATCCGGAAGAGATTAGGGAAGTATTCAGGAAATATTATCAGACCCTATATGACTATCAATATTCATGTAGTAATGAAGAGATCAGGGAGTATTTGGAGAACATCCCAACGGAGAGGGTTTTGGATGCAGATACAGATGGATTAGAAAATGAGTTAGAGGTGGAAGAGATCAAGGAAGCTATGGGTAGACTCCCCTCAGGAAAGGCTGCTGGCCCGGACCAGATACCTTTAGAATTCTATAAAATATTCTAGGGTATGTTAGCTAAAGAGTTAACTAAAGTGTTTCAAGCTGCACAACGTGGTGAGTCCATCCCAAAGTGGTGGGGGGGTGCAGACATTGTTTTAATTTAAAAAAAAGGTAAGCCGCACACGGAGCCTGGGTCATACCGCCCCATCACATTAATGAACAATGACACCAAAATATACTCAAAAGCTCTGGCAATGAGATTCGCCGAGGTGATAAGTGCTCTAGTCAGCTCAACTCAACATGGTTTTATTCCTGGAAGAGGAACAACTCACCACATTAGGAAAGTTATAACACTATTCGATGCTGCCGAGGTCACAGGAGACCCGATGGCAGTTATGCTGCTGGATGCTGAAAAAGCGTTTGATCGGGTCTCCTGGGACTATTTGTGGTATATCTTAGCAAGGTCTGGATTTAGGGGCGGCTTCATAAAAGCGTTGCAAACTTTATATAAAGAACCGGTTGCGGCTTTACGAATCAATGGGGGCGTCACAGGTCAATTCATGATCAAAAGAGGTACACGGCAGGGGTGCCCATGTTCCCCCCTACTCTTTGCCATGTATATGGACCCACTGATCCGTAAGCTAGATTTATGTCCAGAGATAACTCCGTTTCCAACACTGTTGGGACCCTGTAAGATATTGGCGTATGCTGACGACGTGGCGGTGGTCACCCCAAACCCCACAGAGGCAACTGTTTTTATAGAAGAAGAGGCCCGTAGATTTGGACAGATATCGGGGTATGCCTTAAATGCTTCCAAGACCCAGATTATTATAAATTCAGTGACAGTATGTGATGATAATTGGGTGGTCCAGGCAGGGACCTATCTTGGAATAAATATCTCAGCCGATATAAATAATTTGGTGGGAAATAATATTGCTCCAATAATAAGCAAAACAAAGAAAGATTTGGATCGTTATGAAAATTTACATTTATCATTAGTAGGTCGGGTCAACATTATTAAAATGATGATACTGCCAAAATTTCTGTATATATTTAGGGCGATACCACTTCTATTCGATAATAAATGGTTCAAAATATGTGAACAAATGATAAATCGGTTTATATGGGCTAGAGGAAAGACACGCAGGGCATTGAGATACATGTCTCTACCGCGAGAGCGTGGGGGCTGGTCTCTACCAGATTTAAGAGTGTATTATTGGGCTGCCGCATTGCAAAATATGTTGGGATTGGTTGGGGGGGCTGATGTGGATGGATGGGATAATATCGGTTCACTTGCTATTTATGGTTTGGTTTTGGGTAAAAATGTCGAAAATATTTTTCTGAGATTCACTGAGGAAAGTTATTATAAAAAAACACGATTTAAGACTATATTGGCTGCTTATAACGTTTGGAAGGGAATATCAAAAAAGATAGGAATTGGAAAATATAATTTCTACACTAGGTTTAAAAATAATCCTTCCCTCCCTAATATGGTTTTTTCAGGAGCTGTATTTCAAGATTGGGAGAGGCGGGGGATAAGAAAGATCGGAGATATTCAGGGCCCCCAAGGTATATTACAGTTTGTAGAACTGCAGGATAGATATACTTTAGATACAAAACATTTTTTTAAATATCTCCAAATAAGGAGTTGTTTAATAAATAGGAAAGGAGGGCCTTTGGGGTTTGATAGAAATGTATTGTTGGACCTTATAGAAGTAGGCTCCGATTGTACTATAAAGAGATTTTACTTTGAGATGACATCATTAAAAAAAGATGATATGGAGAAATGGATTAATAAGTGGTCTGAAGATTTGGAAATAGCCAATGAGATTTTTTCGGAGTCATTAGAGATGGGAATAAAATTGTTGTGCTCATCATCTCTGCAGGCTCAATCCTGTATCCTATATCATTTGTATTATACGCCTGGGAAAATTGCTCAATGGGGGGGTCTCTCGGGAACCACCTGTTTCAGGTGTGGTAGTACAGAGGCGGATTTAATACATATCTTTTCACTCTGTCCACAATTAGACAGTATAAAACAGGATATCGAGAAATTTTTGCAAAATGCACTATCAATTACAATAGAATTGAATTCAGCAGTAATGCTATTAGGAGTTAACCCTGAGGGTCATGTGAATAATGAAAATTTTGTATTAGTTGTAATGGCTATTCTAAGACTCTTAGTGGCTTCGGCATGGTTGGATCCTAACCCCCCTACATATCATCAATGGCTGGGCAAGGTACTATCTATACAAAAGTTAGAATCTGCTGTGTATGCCAGGAGGGGGAAAAAGGGTAAGAAACTTGGTTTGCAAATATGGGAGCCCCTCATTCGATGGAAACAAGGTCCCGATTATTGAATTGTGGAATGTTGGGGGGGGGAAACTGAGTGTGTATTGTATAGAAACTTTATGTATCTAGTGTATATATGATTTATTTTGGACAAATTGGGCATGAATTGGTACCATATTGTTTCCGTTGTTTTTCGTATATGCTCCTTTTGTAATTATGAATTTGTGCTGTTTTACATGGAATGCTACTGTATCCTGCCCATGATTTAAGGGAAAAAGGGGGGGAAACTCTTCAATAAAAATATTTAAAAAAAAATAAAATAAGGTAAGGTGACCCGACTTTAAATTTTGGAAAAAGTTTTTAAATAATGCCAATTTAAATGTGTGTTTCTATAATTTAGGGGAAAACAGGTAAGTAATAGTGTAGGTTGAGTTAGTAATGTAGAATATATGCAACATTATCCAGGTAGTCTGAAGCCACACACAACGAAAACTGTTGTGATGCACCCAATAGTCTTTCAGACATTTCTTTTGATCTTTTTTAAATGCATGGGTTTAGACTACCTGTTAATGCTGTGACATTCTCATTTCTTGGAAACTTTGCTCCTTCCTCAAAGTTTCTAAAAAAAGATAAAAGTTGGGGTGAGGTTTTCCAATTGTTTGGTTGAAGGAGTTGTGCCATCCATCTATGGCATTGTTTGTCTTTGCTCCTCCTTCTAAGCAGCTTGTGTAGCAGTTCCACCACTCCACATGGAAACGTGGCTTCCTCCTGCGGCCCGACCTGCTTAGATCCTCAATCCATGTATCTTCAAAATAATTTAGTAAGGGTGCCAATTTTTCTTCGTTTGATGTGTAAAAGTCTGATTCTGTAATTGCAGTGTAGTACTCGTCTACACTATCAGGAGGAACAAAGCAAAGTGCAGTTCGTTTTTTTAATTCGAATTGCAGTTTGCTATCTGATATGTAATCCACAACTAAGGATGTTTATTGTATCTTACGCCAAAATGCCTGGGAAAAATGGAAAAAACATCCTTGAATTTGGGTATCCGTGTACGTTTTGGTTCTAACATTTCTCATTGCGAATTCAAAATCAATAATTATTTTCCTAGGACTTTTGTTTGATGTTTTTGATTTCATCACTGTTAAAAGTTCAGTGTACGTTGTGGATTGTTTGTCAGGTAGCAAACTGTATACTAAGGGGACTACTGTATTGTTTATTTTAGCATGAATAGTGTATATTTTGGTGAATGGATGGGGCGTGCTTTTAAAGGTGCCATCCATCATCCAAACATCACTATTCTCTAACTTGGCTAAATTACGGGGTGTGCTAAAGTTAACTATTCGTTTTTGAGGGTTTTTGTTATCATGCAGTAAGAAAGGTTAGTTAGATATAGAAACAGAGAGTTCAGGAGGAATAAGAATATCAGAGAATGTTTGAGGTGTAACTCTTTGTGGGTTACTTGCCTGTTTTTTACGTTGTATAATTCGTCTCAGATTGGGTATGATGGGCATACTGCTAGCAACATGACTAGGGACATGCTGGGCAACCTCCCTCAAAATGGAACCAGAAGAGTCATTGGAGGTGCTTGCAATATCTTTCATTTTATTAATTGTTTCTCTTACCTCAATCTCCATTGCAGAGGCAGAGTGATTATGCTCTGATGTTTTTACAACTGTATCACCCTGAGTAACCGCTCTGCATGTGCAATGGGTTGAGCAGTACTGCACGCATCTCCAATGTCTCCTTGGTTCTGTTATTCTCTCCTTGCAATAAATGTACACTGCATGTTTCGGAAGTCAGTTTCCTTTGCTTGAGGTAATATAATGGGCTGTGTTATCTGTTGACATTTTCTGAAATGAAAAGAAAAAAAAGAAAAGTATGTCAGAATTACTAATATATGATTTGTTATTGTTTTTTGGGTTCTGTTTGTTTACGTACAGCTTTTAAAAAAAAAATCTATGCAAAGATATCAGTCTGCTTGGTTCTAGTATTTTTTAACCCTGGGCGAAGCACTACGCTACGCTCGTGGAGTTTGCGAAGTTTTCGCAACTTCGCACTACGCGAGCTGCACGTAGCACAGTGCGAACATGCGTAGTGCAGTGTAGCGTAGTGCAGCAGTCATTTTTTGCTTGTTCGCGGTCCTGAACGTCATGTTTGCGACCGCGAGCAAGCAAAATGACATTCCGGCGAGATTCTCAACGCAAGGAGGTCAGGTTTCTCATTGTGAGTGGTTGCGCATGCTCGCGACCGCTCTCAATGAGAAACTACCTGTTCGCGTTGAGAAAGCTGTCGCTCGAGTAATAATCTACTCGAGCAGCAGAAAACTACAGCTCGCACTGTGCAAGATGCCGTTTTCAATGCTTGCACAGTGCCGGATGCTTGTCCGCACTGTGCAATCATTGAAAACGCATCTTGCACAGTGCGAACATGCTACTACGCAGCTCGCGTAGTGCTACGTGAAGTTCACGTAGTGCGAAGTGTACTTCGCGTAGCTTCGCGTAGCGCTACTTCGCGAACTACGCCCACCCTTAGACTATTTTTCACCTTTTTGGTTGTTTGTAGGATGGCTACGATGGATTAAGTTGAACTTCTAGTTGGTTGGTAGATCTTTCAATTTGTTGTACTGTAATAAAATGTGAAAAATTTTGGTTTATTGTTTGATGCTTTTTTGCTATGTTACTCTATCTGGAGAAAAAGGGGTTAATTTATTCTTCTCTTTTTTGAAATATATTTACCTTTTGTATTTCTTTTTGGATGTTTTGCAGATGCTGGTGTTTTTCTTTAGAAGGTGTTCTAAAGCTAGTTGTTTTCTTTCTTGCTTGAGATCAAATGTTGACTGTTTATTTTGAATTTATTAAATCACTTTTATTAGGATTTAAAAATATTGTATCATATCATGGTTACAATCCATGTTTTAAAAAGAAAATAGAGATTTTAGTTCAGAAACAGTTGCAGAAATGTTCTTCATTTTTTTGACATATTTTAAAAAAATGCTAGGTAATTTCTATCTGTTTTTTAAAAAATTATTATTATATTTACCTTTGACAGAGATGTCCTTCTTTGTTGTTGGTGCTCTTTCTTCAAATGATTTTGTATGCATTTGATCAGGAATAATTTCAGGATGCTGTAATTTAGTAAAAGAGGTAGGAATTAGCATTTTTTTTTTTAAATATCAAGTGGTATTTTAAATCTAAAATATCATTCCTTTCATAATATTACAAATAATTGTATACCAAACTTTTCTTTGAGAGAATGAGATATTACTGCATAATTATCCAACAGTCCAACAGCCTTAGCTATTTTAGTAAAACAAAACATTTTGAAAACTTACACGTTTCGTAATTTATATTTCTATCTCGTTTTACATGTCAATGTAACAAAAACATTTATTCTTTGTTTTGAAAAAATGTTTAGATATTTGCACTCTTAATTGCATTTTAATAACACACTTTGGTAGAAAGATAAAAAAATAACTTTCAATATTGCTTCAGAACATTGCAGACATTGTTTATTTTTCATTAATTTTTTAAGATAATTGTTTTTTGGAACATAAATAGTAAAACTTGTTGTTAAGTTATCATCTGACTATGATTCATTTAAAAAATGTTTTTGAAAATTATCGTTCATTTTGGGTACGAAAAGTCACTTTTTCTGTTATACAACTCGATATTTTATTTAATTCATTCACTTACTTTCAATTTTAAAATTTTCTTTTCAATATTCGGCTCGCTGGATAATTGTCTGCCAAGTTTTCCAAAAACTGAAAAATAATATGTAAACATTATAAAGTTTTTTTAATTGATGTATTATACTTACTTGCTTTTTTAGAATAGTTCTATGGTAATTCCACTATGTTACTTTCTGTGGGAGCGGGAGAGGTAGCGTAAAAAGTGTCTGCTCTCGCTGGTAGTCTGTTGACCACTGAATTTCAAAATGGTGGGCAAGCTTTATTTATACTTTTTGGGGTGATTCACCATTATTTTCGTAAAAATATTTAATTTTATTCACGTATTTTTTGGATTCGTTTGATGTGAGAACCTATAATTTAATTTATTGTAAAAAAAAATGACTGTTTAATGTGTTCGTCAGTGTTTACTCCTCCATTTTGTTTGCTGTTTGATCTATTTCTTGTCATGAAAACTGTTGTAGGACTTGTGGTTGAGCATGCTCCTAAAATGGAGGATCGTTTTTTAGGTAGTTTGTTTCTTTTCTTTGTAGAGTTACCTTTTCTTCAATTTTTGAATGTATTTATTTTAATATTAACTTAATTTCTGTTTACATTTTTAAAAATGTTTTTTTTAAATATGTTATGTTACTCTATTAATACTCGAGTGTTAATTGTAATACCCGAGTATAAATTTTTTTTAAGCCCTTTTAAAAAAAATTCTGTGCTCAGTTCTGTTCCACATTTTAATACACTTACCCACCCAAAACCCCTATTTTCCCTGCATCCCGTGCCGGGAATTATTTATCAAAATTAATTTAAAAATATTTTTTTTTTGCGTTGTAACGGTATGCGTAGTATTGTTTTGCGTTGTGATGGCACTTTTAATGCATTCTATTTATATTGCTTGTAATGGTATGCGTTGTTAAAAGAGTCGTTGTAATAGTTTTTGCATTCAGAAAAATTCATTGTAATGGCATGCGTTGTAAAAGCATGCGTTGTATCATCATACATTCGTGGCGTTAAGCAGGATGGTTTTGCTCCTGTGCTGCCACTGTGTCCTGCAAAATTACCTCTGCCTCATGCCGCTAGTTACCTTTGCCACGTTGAAAAACGTCTGAAAGCCCTGCTGTGAGCCAGTAAGCAGAGCAGGGGTAAGTTAGAGATGTTAAACCATACGAAAGGTGAGAAGGCGCTGCTGGCGGGGAGGGGGGAAGGGTTTGATTAGAGGGTCGAGGGAGCCAACTGACTGTTTATCATCCGCCAGGTCACTGAGGTCTTTGAGCAAGCAGTTACTCTTGTGCTTTGTAGGGCCCCGAATGCCTGATTGTTGCCCCTTTAATGGCTACTCTGTTTTTGGCAGATACAATCCGTGATGGACCTAACGCAGTGGTCCTATAGGGTATGCTCCACAGCGGGGGACTTATACCTCAGTGGCACCTTCCTCACAATAGAGGGGGCGCGGGAATGCTTTCAACTACAACCTGGCCATTTCCTACAATATGCTAAGATCTGGCGCACAGCGCGTGAGGTCTGGGTCAAATTCACAGCAGAAGTGGAGGACCCAGGCTCCTCCAGAGGGCTGATCTCCGAAATATACGAAGTCCTGAAGGCTGACCACAGGGTTGAAGTGACGGGAGCTTGCAGCAGGTGGTATGCTGACCTACCTGAGCCCCTCACAGAAGGTGAGTGGAGACAGGCTTACGCACAAGTTCTAGTGGTTTGCCAACAATGCCACTTCAAGCTCATCCAATTTTTTTATCTGCACCACCCCTAACTAATGCCTCAACGACTGCTTATATTTAGTGCAGCTCAATCTTCTGCTTGCTCCCACTGTGGGGTGGAGCCAGCAATGTTCCTCCACATGACTTGGGACATATGGCAGCGCGGGAGCCTCGCGGCTCCCGCCCTGCCATAGCAAACTCTGCTTTGGTTTTTGGAAGCGAGAGCTCTCTCTTTCACAAACCAAAGCAGATTGCTTTTCCACACGGGGAGCTGCATCTTAGCAGCTCTCCATGTGGAAAAGCAATGCCGGCTCCCGCAGGACGCGGGGAGCCGGCGGGATCGTGGGGGGATTGGGGATCCTCCCACGGTCCCCAACGTATAGGGCCGACCCAGGGGGATGGGGTATGGGACCATAAGTGGCCTGAGGAAGGGGGCCATGCAGCCCCCCTCCAATAATTAAATACAATTTTAAAAATGGCCATGTCCCGGGGGATGGGGTCCTCAGGCCGATTACGGCCTGGGGCGGGGGGCCATGTGGCCCCCTTCTAATTTAAAGAAAAAAAAGTTTAAAAGGGGTCTGGCCCTGGGGGATGGGGTCCCCAGGGCCAATACATTAGGAAAAGAAGGGGGGCACATAGCCCCCCTTCTGTAAAAAATACATTAAAAAAAAGACCGGCATCGTGCCGGAGGACCCGCTCCCTTCCTGCAGCGCTCTGCAAATGCTCCCCCTGGCGCATTTGCAGATGGTGAACTAATTCCCCTTGAATACTGAGGATCCCTGGGGCCAACTAGCCCACCAGAAACCTCCAGTATGTGCCAGGAAGGGTATGTAACCTTTACAACGCATTTTTTACCACGCAATACCAATACAACGCATCTATTACAACGTAAAGACTTTTACAATGCATACTTTTACCACGCATACCTTTACCACGCAAGTACCTTTACAACGCATGTACTTTTACAACGCATTTTTAAAAAAAATACTGTGTTAATTACTGTGTTAATTTTTAAATAAAAGATTTAATTAAAATTTTGTTTTTGTTTTAATTAATACTAGAGTATTAATTATTTTTGCTATTTTGATAATTTATAAAAATAATAGAATGTATTATGTATTATTACTAGAGTATTATTTGTAAATTATTATTTTTTATAAAATTATTTATAGAGTATTTAAAATATTATTTAATTTAAGATTTATTATAAATATTTTATTATTACTAGAGTATTATTTATATATTTATAACATTATTTATAAAGTATTAAACAATTATTTAATTTAAAATGTATTATACATATTTTATTATTACTAGAGTATTATTTGTGTATTATTAATATTTATAAAATTATTTATATAGTATTTGAAATATTATTTAATTTAAGATGTATTATAAATATTTTATTATTACTAGAGTATTATTTGTATATTATAAATATTTATAAAATTATTTATAAAGTATTTAAAATATTATTTAATTTAAAATTTATTATAAATATTTTATTATTACTCGAATATTATTTGTAGATTATTAATATTTATAAAATAATTATAAAGTATTTAAAATATTATTTAATTTAAGATTTATTATAAATATTTTATAATTTTAGAAAATACTGTGTTGATGTAACAAAATAAAAAAATAAATTTTGTTTTTGATTTAAAAATAAAACTAAATTTTTATTTGTTTTTATTAAATATTTTTGCTAATTTGGTAATTTATAAAAATAAAAGAATTTGATAAATAAACTATTACTAGATTTTTATTTGTATATTTTGAAAAATATAAAAATTATTTTTAGAGTATTTTTTATTGTGAATTATTTTTATAATATTAATGTATATTATATAAATATTTTAATAAAAATTAATATTTAAACGTATTTAATTAAAATATAGAAATTTTTATTTTATGTATATGTAGTATTAATTTGGAAATATTTTATATAAATTAATTAATAGTTAAAAAACTTTTACATTTATTTTTTATATATTATTATTTTACTATTAATTATTACTAAACATTATTTTGTTTATTAATTATTTTTAATTAAAAAATAATTTAGCATTCATTTTAATTATTAAATAATATTTTTAAAAAATTATATATATATATATATATATATACTATGATCAAATAAGTAAAAACAAAAAATATATTAATTATTATAAAAAAGAATATTAAAAAAAATTAATGAAATATTTGGTTCCCACGTTTTTCCATTGTATCAAATGGCAAACATTGTCCTTCTTTTATTTTCATGATAGATGCTATGAGTCCCACGGTACAGAAAAAGGATGATAAAAAGAAGATTAAAGAAGATTGAAAAAAGGAAAAGGAAGTAGAAAACAGGTAAGTAGAAAAAAAGATTAATTTAGAAAATAAATTATAAGAATAAGAAGTAATGCATGCAAAATTGAATTAAATAATCCAAATATAACGTTGTAAAATAATTTTTATTTTTCGATATAAATAAATTGAAAAAATGTTTTATTTTTTATAAATGTATTACATATTTTTCCATATTTTTAATGTAAGGAAATAATTTTTTATTAAATCAAATAAGTTTAATTTATTATTAATACATTAAATAGTCCCTTTTTCATTGTTGCAGCTTTCAATTATGTAATGACGTAAACGTGAGCGTAAGCGGCCATTTTGAAGAGTATCCAAGGCGGAAGCAGCTGGAAGCTGATCTGCGTCCAGGTAGGAAACATTAAAAACTTTATTTACAGTACTTAATTAAAAATAAGTATACATATATTGTAAGGAAAGGATAAGGAGAGGTTGATTAATACGTAAATGATGTAATGTACGTATAACAGTATGTCGCCGATCGTATAGCTAGAATATGCCTATGTCGGGTCTGGGGGAGGGAAAAAATAGATTTATGTATCTTGTTTTCAATAAATTGTTTTGTTATATGAAAAAGAGATAAGATGTGTATGTTTTGTAATTGTTTCGTCGGAACAGAAGAAATGTTACAAAATGCATTTTTGAATTTATCGATTATTTTTGCTTTATTTAAGATAGAGAAATAAGAGGTTAGATAATTGTTGAAAAAAGCTTCAAAGAAAGTAAACAGTTGTTTTACAAAGTTTGTTAGTTAGGGAAAATATTGTTTAGAAGTGATGTCTTGCAGTTAAACAATTAGATAGATTACGTGGTTATGAAGTGATTTATAGGTTTATTAACGTTATGGGTTGCAAAAAATAGAGTTGGTATTTTGCGGAAAATATTTTGGAGAGTGATCATTTTTGATTTTGAAGGAAATTTTTTTAAAAGATTGTTGTTTGTGTTTAAAAAATATATTTTTGACAGTATAAAATTGTCGTGGAATTAAGTAAAATGTATATGGTGTTGTGTGTTTCAAAAAATATCTAAAAACAAAATGTGATGTTTTTTTTCTCTGTGTCTCAATTTACTTGTAACAGAAAATATTTGTTGTTTCAAAATACTATTTGAAAGTGTTTTATTAGTAAAGACTAATTAATATTAAAAAAAAAAAAATTTGAAAAATTATATCAAATTACAAAATATGTACTGGGCTTTTAGAATATGAAAAAAGAGAAGGGTGAATTTAAAAAATACCAAAAAAAAAATTATGGGTCATTTAGTTTTGATAAATATATTTTCAGTAAGGAAAATATTTTTAAATATTTTGTTTAATGTTTTCAAGAAGCTTTTTTCTCACAATTTTATTGAAAAGAGATTGAAAGTAGATTTTATCAAAATTTCAAAAATGCATTTGTTTATATTATTCAAATTTAAAAAATGTAAGTGGAATAGTTGAAGAATTTTTAATATAAAATGAAAGAATAACTAATTAGGAATAATAGAAAATTTGGATCGTTTTGGAAGTAAGGAATGTTAAAAAAATAACAATTAAGTTTTATAAAAAAAATATATACAGGAAAAAAGACCCGACTTTATTTAATTTAAAATATGAATTTAGAAAAATGTTACAGCCAATTAAATTCAAAAAGAATTTTTTGGGGGAGCAAAGCAGGAAAGCAATAAGAAAAAGATAGTTAAAAAGTTAGAATGTTAGCTAGATTTTCCAGGTAATCTAGAGCCACACACAACGAAAACTGTTGTAAAAGTGCCAATAGTCTCTCGGACATCTCCTTTGTTTTTTGGGTTATTCGTGGGTTTAGACTACCTGTAAGAGTTTGAGAAATTCTCATTTCTTGACAACTTTGCTCCTTCTTCAAAGTTTCCAAAAAAGAGTAGAAATTTGGGTGGGGTTTACCAATTGTATGGTTGAAGGAGTTATTCCATCCCTCAGTGGCATTATTTGTTTTTGCCTCTCCCTGTAAGCAACTCGAATAACAGTTCCACCACTCCACATGGAAACGTGGCTTCCTCTTGCGACCCGATCTGCTTAGGTGTCCAATCCATGTGTCTTCCATATAATTTAAAATGGGTGCCAATTTTTCCTCATTTGCTATGTAATAATCAGACTCTGTAATGGCAGTGTAGTACTCGTCTACACTTTCGGGAGGGACAAAACAAAGAGCAGTTCGTTTTTTTAATTCTACCTGTAGTTTGCTGTCTGAGGAGTATTCCGTAACCAGGGGTGTTTTTTGTAATTTACGCCAGAATGCCTGGGAAAAATGGAAAAAACACCCCTGAATTTGGGTATCCGTGTACGTTTTGGTGATTACATTAACCATGCTCAATTCAAAATCAATGATAATTTTCCTAGGGCTTTGGTTTGTGGTTGATTTTATAACTGATAAAAGTTCAGTGTAGGTTGCAGAAGTCTTATCAGGCAGCAAACTATATACTGAGGGGATCACATTATTATTAATTTTAGCATGTATAGTATAAATTTGGGTGAATGGATGGGGTGTACTTTTAAACGTCCCATCCATCATCCAAATTTCAGTAGTTTCAAGTTTAACAAGGTTGCGGGGTGTACTAAAAATTAATATACGTTTTTGAGGGTTTTCATTATCGTGCAGAAGGAAAGGTTCATCAGCAAAAGAAATAGTGAGTTCGTGAGGAATAACTATGTCTGAAAAGGTATGAGGTGTATTTGTTTGTGTATTACTTGCCTGCTTTTGACGTTGAATAATTCTTCTCAAATTATGTATGGTAGGTATATTACTAGCTATATGACTCGGGACATGCTGAGCAACCTCTCGTAAAATGGACCCTGTAGAATCATTGGAGATGCATGCAAGTTACTTCATCTCATTAACAGTTTCTCTGACATCAATCTCCATTGCAGAGGCAGAGTAATTATGGTCAGTTGTTTTTATAATCATATCATCAACCGTAACCGCTCTGCCGCTTCAACGGGTTGAGAAGTATTGCACGCATCTCCAATGATTTCTAGGGAAACTTATCCTTTCCTTACAATATATGTAACCCGCATGATTTAAAAGTCTGTTTCCTTTTCGGGATTTGATGTATTTTGCTGTTGGATGAGTAGACATGATCTGTAAGGAAAAAAAAATGTTTTTAAAACGTTTGTGCTTTTTTTAACTGTAAGTTTAGACAAAGAAACAAATATTTTCTCTACTGCTGCCATTTCTTGGAGTTACATTTCTCATTGATACCCCTACACTATCCAGCACTTTGCCTACTGCAGCACTTTTTTGGACTTAGAATAGTTATTGAAACCCCTTTACTATCCAGCACTTTCTTTACTGCTTCACTTTCCTGGAGTTAGAAGAGTGATAGATACCTCTACATTATCCAGCACTTTCCCTACTGTAGCACTTACCTGGAGTTAGAATAGTAATCGATACATGTACACTATCCTGTATTTTCATTACTGTAGCACTTTCCAGGAGTTAGATTACTTTTTAATACTCCTACACTATCCAGCACTTTCTCTACTGCTGCACTTACCTGGAGTTAGAATAGTTGTTGATACCTTTACAGTATCCAGCACTTTCTCTACTGCAGCACTTACCTGAAGTTAAAATAGTGATTGATACCCCTACACTATCCAGCACTTTTCCTACTGCTGCACTTTCATGGAGTTAGAATAGTGATTGTTAGCTTTACACTATCCAGCACTTTCTCTAATGCAGCACTTACCTGGACTTAGAATATTAATTGATACCCCTACACTATCCAGCACTTTCCCTAATGCAGCACTTACCTGAACTTAGAATAGTAATTGATACCCCTACACTATCCAGCACTTTTCCTACTGCTGCACTTTCATGGAGTTAGAATAGTGATTAATACCCCTACACAAACCAAAATGTTCCCTACTGCAGCACTTACCTGGAGTTAGATTAGTCATTGATACCTCTACACTATCCAGCACTTTCCCTAATGCAGCACTTACCTGGAGTTATAATATTTTTGATACCTCTACACTATCCAGCACTTTCTCTAATGCAGCACTTACCTGGAGTTACAATAGTTTTTGTTACCCCTACACTATCCAGCACTTTTCTACAGCTGCACTTTCCTTGAGTTAGAATAGTGATTGATATCTTTACACTATCCAGCACTTTCACTACTGCAACTGTACTGCACTGCACTTTAAATGTACCTACTATTGTATTTTATCTTTCATGTTAAGTATGTTTAAATCTATCAATGGCTATTTTACAATACTTGCTTATTGCTATGTTTAAAAATAAGGTGTGTATTTTTCAAGTACCTTTTGTTCGTGCTGTTCTTTGGTTGTCTTGGATTACAGTTTCTGGAAAGTATTTTATCTTCTTTGTTTTCGTTTGCTGATCTTATTGGTTTTCAATTTGGTTTGCGTTTAGAACTGGATAATTTTGAAATTCTAGAAAAAAAAACAAAGGAAAGAAAATATAGTTTTTTCATTGACATTTTGAAATTGAATGAAAAATGATTATCTGTTTTATTACAAATTTTATTGGACTTACATTTCTCATTGATATCCCTACACTATCCTGCACTTTCATTACTGCAGCACTTTCCAGGAGTTAGATTACTCTTTAATACCTCTACACTATCCAGCACTTTCTCTACTGCAGCACTTACCTGGAGTTAGAATAGTAATTGATACCCCTACACTATCCAGCACTTTTCCTACTGCAGCACTTACCTGAAGTTAGAATAGTAATTGATACCCCTACACTATCCAGCACTTTTCCTACTGCTGCACTTTCATGGAGTTAGAATAGTGATTGATAGCTTTACGCTATCCAGCATTTTCCCTACTGCAGCACTTACCTGGAGTTAGATTAGTCATTGATGGCTCTACACTATCCAGCACTTTCCCTAATGCAGCACTTACCTGGAGTTAGAATAATTTTTGATACCTCTACACTATCCAATACTTTCTCTAATGCAGCACTTACCTGGAGTTACAATAGTGTTTGTTACCCCTACACTATCCAGCACTTTTCTACAGCTGCACTTTCCTTGAGTTAGAATAGTGATTGATATCTTTACACTATCCAGCACTTTCAATACTGCAACTGTACTGCTCTGCACTTTAAATGTACACATATTGTATTTTATCTTTCATGTTAAATATGTTTAAATCTATCAATGGCTATTTTACAATACTTGCTTATTGCTATGTTTAAAAATAAGGCGTGTATTTTTCAAGTACCTTTTGTTCGTGCTGTTCTTTGGTTGTCTTGGATTACAGTTTCTGGAAAGTATTTTATCTTCTTTGTTTTCGTTTGCTGATTGTATTGTTTTTCAATTTGGTTTCCATTTAGAACTGGATAATTTTGAAATTCTAGAAAAAAAACAAAGGAAAAAAAGTATAGTTTTTTCAATGACATTTTGAAATTGAATGAAAAATGATTATCTGTTTTATTACAAATTTTATTGGACTTAAATTTCTCATTGATATCCCTACACTATCCTGCACTTTCATTACTGCAGCACTTTCCAGGAGTTAGATTACTCTTTGATACCTCTACACTATCCAGCACTTTCTCTACTGCAGCACTTACCTGGAGTTAGAATAGTAATTGATACCCCTACACTATCCAGCACTTTTCCTACTGCAGCCCTTACCTGAAGTTAGAATAGTAATTGATACCCCTACACTATCCAGCACTTTTCCTACTGCTGCACTTTTATGGAGTTAGAATAGTTTTTGATAACTCTGCACTATCCAACACTTTCTCTAATGCAGCACTTACCTGGAGTTACAATAGTGTTTGTTACCCCTACACTATCCAGCACTTTTCTACAGCTGCACTTTCCTTGAGTTAGAATAGTGATTGATATCTTGACACTATCCAGCACTTTCACTACTGCAACTGTACTGCTCTGCACTTTAAATGAACCTACTAATCTATTTTATCTTTCATGTTAAGTATGTTTAAATCTATCAATGGCTATTTTACAATACTTGCTTATTGCTATGTTTAGAAATAAGGTGTGTATTTTTCAAGTACCTTTTGTTCGTGTTGTTCTTTGGTTGTCTTGGATTACATTTTCTGGAAAGTATTTTATCTTCTTTGTTTTCGTTTGCTGATCTTATTGTTCTTCAATTTGGTTTGCGTTTAGAACTGGATAATTTTGAAATTCTAGATAAAAAAACAAAGGAAAAAAATATCGTTTTTTCAATGACATTTTGGAATTGAATGAAAAATGATTATCTGTTTTATTACAAATTTTTTTGGACTTACATTTCTCATTGATATCTCTACACTATCCTGCACTTTCCCTACTGCGGCACTTACCTGGAGTTAGAATAGTAATTGATAACTCTACACTATCCAGCACTTTCTCTAATGCAGCACTTACCTGAAGTTACAATAGTGATTAATACCCCTACACTATCCAGCACTTTCCCTACTACTGCACTTTTATGGAGATAGAATAGTTATTGATACCCTTACACTATCCAGCACTTTCTCTACTGTTGTATTTACCTGGAGTTAGAATAGTGATTAATACCCCTACACAAACCAACATTTTCCCTACTGCAGCACTTACCTGGAGTTAGAATAGTGATTGATACCCCTACACTATAAAGCACTTTCCCTACTGCAGCACTTACCTGGAGTTAGAATAGTGATTGATACCCCTACACTATCCAGCACTTTCCCTTCTGCTGCACTTACCTGGAGTTAGAATAGTAATTGATACCTCTACACTATCCAACACTTTCTCTAATGCAACACTTACCTGAAGTTACAATAGTGATTAATACCCCTACACTAACCAGCATTTTCCCTACTGCTGCACTTACCTGGAGTTTGAATAGAAAGTGATACCCCTACACTATCCAGCACTTTCTCTACTGCAGCACTTTATTGTAGTTAGAATAGTGATTAATACCCCTACACTATCCAGCACTTTCCCTACTGCTGCCCTTACCTGGAGTTAGAATAGTAATTGATACCTCTACACTATCCAACACTTTCTCTAATGCAGCACTTACCTGAAGTTACAATAGTGATTGATACACCTACACTATCCAGCACTTTCCCTACTGCTACACTGTCCTGGAGTTAGAATACTGATTGATACCTTTACACTATCAAGCACTTTCCCTACTGCAACAATTAACTTGAGTTAGAATAATAATTGATACCTCTACACTACACAGATATGACATCTTGCATTATATTTTACAGACTAGCTAGGTATGCTATTTGAGGTAAAGTTTACTTTTAATTACCTTTTAATCTTGATATTTACTTCTTTGTCTAGATTCTGGTAGTGTTTTTAGTTTTCAAATGGCTTCTTTTGGTATTTTCTTTTGGTCAGAGACCTTTAGAAGATCACATTGAATGTCTTTCAAAATAAAAAAAAATGTAATTATATTATTGATGTTAATGTTACTGATGCATGAAGAGTGACAATAATAATCTTTCTTAGTTTCATTTAATTTACTGATTAGAAAATATCTCACCATTTCACTACTGCTTCAAATTATTACATTAGGATTAGTAAATCAAAAATATACATAATATATAACTTTATCTTTTGTTAAAAATTCCTTGAGTTGACTTACTTATTGAAACCTATAAAACATTCCATTCTTTCCTCCTATTGTTTCTTCTTTGTTTTGGAATAATAATTATTATTATGTACATTATCTCACAAATTTTCTATTGCTATATAACGAGGAAGTTAATACAGTAAATAATTACTTTTAAATACCTGTTAATATATCTTGTACAGGACTGTGGCTCTTTAAATAATATGCTTTATCTCTCAAAGCTGGATTTATCGACACACTTTGTAGCAGTTTTTCTAAAAATGAAAAAATATTTTTTGACTTTTAACAAATATGATATACACATTTAGTTCCGTTTTTATTGTTTGATATTCGTCAAGTTATATTTTTCTTAGCATTCTTAGTGATATATGTTGTTATTTCGCAACTCAAAAATTCAAACTGTTTTATTTAAAATTAATCGAGAAAAATGTATTATTATTTATTGCGTTTAAAACGTTTAAAAATAATATTACTGTTTATTCGTGTTTCAAACTTACTTGTATTTCTGCGAATAATGTTTTAAAGTAGGCTACGGCTGTTAACAAGTTGAGGAGGTCAGAGGGTCAGCTTTTGACGTCTGGTCACTCTGGTAGTTGAGAATCAACTGATTCAAAAATGGTGTCTTGCGTGTATTTATAAGTTTTACTCATGTTCATCGTTTTTTGTAAAAAATACTCCGTTGGTAATGTATTTAATTAATCTTTTATTTAATGTGGAAAGTATTAATTTAATTTATCGTGTAATAAAGTGTTGTTTAGGTATTATCGTCCCGTTTTGGCATCCATTTTAAAAGTATTGTTGTGGTATCATTTCATGGAAAGAGTAGAAGGACAGTATTGTTGTGGTATCATTTCATGGAAAGAGTAGAAGGACAAATATATAAACTACATTATTTAAAATGGCGACTGTGTATTAGTAAATCATTCTGTTTACGAACATATATTATTATATATGTTACATAATTTTAACATATATTAGTTTTACTAAATCGTCGACATGGTAAAATATTATTTTTTAAAATAATTTTAATACGCGAGTATTAATTTTAATACTCGAGTAATAATTAAAAAAATCTTGTCATTTTGTAAAATTACGTTTTTTTAAACTATATTTTAATACACTTACCCACCCAAAACCCCTAATTTCCCTGCATCCCGTGCCAGGTTTTATTTATCAAAAAAAATATATATATATTTATATTTGCGTTGTAATGGTATGTCCGTTTTAAAAGAATGCGTTGTAAAGGTATTTTATCATTTAAAACATTATATTGCGTTATAATTGTATTCGTTGTAAAAGTATGCGTTGCAATAGTATTGGCGTTGTAAAAAATGCTTTGTAATAGTATGCGTGGTAACAGTGTGCGTTGTAACGTCATACATCCGCCAGGGAGCTGTGTTGCAGAGAGGTGTTCAGAGGCCATGCCCCTTTTTACACCTCTCTGCAACGCAGCTCTGTGGCGCTTAATGGAGGTACCTGATGGGCTAGCTGCACCCCAGGGACCCTCAGGATTCAAGGGGAGTTAATCCCCAACTTAAAACGCACCTCGGGCACGTTTGCACAGTGGTGAAGGGAGGGGGCGGGGCCTGAGGTGACATGTGTGCAAACACACCCTGTGGCGTGTTTTAAGTTGGGGAATTAATTCCTCTTCAATCCTGAGGGTTCCTGGGGGCCAACTAGCCCACCAGGTACCTCCAGTAAGTGCCACGGAGCTGCGTTGCAGTGTTATAAAAAGGGGCATGGCCTCTGAACACCTCTCTGCAACGCAGCTCTTTGGCGCATACTGGAGGTACCTGGTGGGCTAGTTGGTCCCAAGTGAGCCTCAGGATTGAAGAGGAATTAATTCCCCAACTTAAAATGCACCACAGGGTGTGTTTGCAGACATGTCATCTCAGGTCCCGCCCCCTTCCTTCGCCATTGTGCAAACGCGCCACTTGGCGAGTTGTAAGTTGGGGAATTAATTCCCCTTCAATACTGAGGGTCCTTGAGGGCCTACTAGCCCACCAGGTACCTCCAGTATGCGCCAGGGAGCTGCGTTGCAGAGAGGTGTCCAGAGGCCACGCCCCTTTTTACACCTCTCTGTAACTCAGATCTGTGGTGCTTACTGGAGGTACCTAGAGGGCTAGTCGGACCCTAAGGACCCTCAGGATTCAAGGGGAGTTCATCTCCCAACTTAAAACGGACACAGGGCGTGTTTACACCGTGGTGAAGGGAGGGTATGGGGCCTGAGGTGACGTGTGCAAACCACCCTGTGGCGTGTTTTAAGTTGGGGAAATAATTCCCCTTCCATTCTGAGGGCCCCTGGGGGTGAACAGGTGCTTCCAGTTAACACCACTGCGCTGCGTTGCAGAGAGGTGGTCCGGGCCGTGCCCCTTTTTACACCTCTCTGCAATGCAGCTCTGTGGCGCTTACTGGAGGTACCTGGTGGGCTAGTTGGACCCAAGGGGCACTCAGGATTCAAGGGGATTTTATCCCCAAATTAAAATGGCCACAGGGCGTGTTTGCACACATGTCACCTCAAGCACCCCCCCTCCCTTCACCAGTGTGCAAACGCACCTTGTGGCACGTTTTAAGAGGTAGTTTTAATCCCCCTGCCCTATTATGTACTAGTGTCTTACAGAGGAGGTCATGGTAATCACAGGGGTACCCCAATGTATGTAATGTAATGTAATGTAACGCATACTTTTATAACGCGAACTGTCACCCAGAGGGTATCCTGGTGCTTTAATTCTACTACCCTCACACAAAGCACCAATTACGCTGCCCTAGGGAAGAGATAAGACTTCAGCCCTTTTTTGAAGGAAGAAACTTCCTTCAAGCTCCTCGAAGAGAGTGGTAAAGAGTTCCAGAGCTTGGCAGCAGCGAAACCAAAGGAGCGGCCGCCCATCCGATACCTTTGGATTTTAGGAACTACCACCAGGTGTGCTGAGGAGGACCGTAAAGGTCTGGCTGCTGATTACCATGAAAAGAGCTCTTGCAACAAGACAGGCCCCTGTCCGTGAAGAGCCCTGAAGACTATACAAGAAGCCTTAAAACAGATGCGTTGATGGACAGGCAACCAGTGAAGGTCCTTGAGCGCCAAAGAGGAAGAATCTGAGCGCATCCGAGAAAGGGCCAGCTTGGCTGCCATATTCTGTATACGCTGCAGTTTTCTGATCAGGGTGCTAGGGGCGCCCAGAAGCAGAGCGTTACAATAATCATGTCTGCTAAGTATGATGCTGTGCACTACTTCAGGTCTGGCCGATGCAGGTAACATAGAAAGGATCTTGCGCAGTGTTCGAAGCAGCATCATACATGTAACAGTTGTCTTATGTACAAAGGTATCCAGCTGTAGATTTGGGCCAAACATGATGCCCAGGTTGCGAGCAGCATCCGCTGCTGCGACCGTGCCCGAGGTAGAGGCAGGCCAGAAATCCACAGGCAGAGGGCGAGGGGTTCTATCCAATGAGCAGTGCAGCACCTCAGTTTTAGATCCATTGAACTGGAGAGAGTTGTGGTGCAGCCAGTCCGCAGTGGCTGTCATGCAGCGATGGAAAGTCTCCTTAGAGACAGCGTCTCTAACTTCGAAGGAGAATATAAGCTGCGTATCGTCGGCATAGTTGATTACAGAAATGCCAAAGGACTTGATCAGCCTGATCAGAGGACAGAGGTACAGATTAAATGAAATGGGGCTGATTGCCGATCCCTGAGGCACACCTTGCCCCACCTCTCTGATGCCAGATCTAAACGGCGGCAAAGCCACCACCTGATGCCTGTTATGAAGATAGGAGACTAGCCAGTCCCGAGCCAAACCGACTACCCCAATCTCTTCCAATCTGCTAATTAGAGTGGCGTGGTTGACCGTATCGAACGCGGCCGACATGTCGAGCAGCACTAAAAAAGCTGCCCGGCCAATGTCGACCCGCGAACGAAGGTCATCCAGGACAACCACCAGCGCGGATTCCGTGCCATGAGCTGGCCGGAAGCCGAACTGAAAAAGAAAAGCAAACCCTGCCCTTTTTCAAGAGGCCCTGTGAAGGGTCCTGAATATATGTGCACACACCCTAGTAGACCAGTGTTCACAGCCTAATAGAAATTCACATCGTTGGTATATTTTTATTTTTTTATTTTAGTTCGTTTTTATCTTTTCTTAAGTATAAATTTTAAAACATGTACATATAGTTTCTTCAAAACAATTGAACATATTCTGAATCATGTTTCACCATAGTAAAGTCCCATACAAAACCCACACATTCCTCATAAACTCTCAGTCACATTCCATTAATTTATCATCATTCATACTTCTCTTGCACACATATAAATACAGTAACATCAAGGTACATAAATAACCCGAAAAGAAGACAGGGTGGAGATTGCTTCTTTCAGCGGATAGGGGGAGATCAGATGGCAGATGATGATCCTAGATGATAAGGGGGAGGATCGCAGTCTCCAATACTTGTAACGCCTAAGCGCGTTTCGGTGAAAAGGCCAGGTCAGGCCACACCTTCGTCAGGGCGAAAAAGGTACCGTGGGGTAAGGGACAACACTATAAGTTGACGTTTTCCTCTGGGTCTATCCTCAAGGGGGCATAGGTATGTTCTGAATAGGGCAGGAGGAGGCCTTCTTTTAGTACAAAGATTTAGTTCCGCTCATCAGGGGCTTTATCAGGATTCTTAGTCACTGGCAGGAGGGGGGATTTCACTGTTCATGAGACCAGCCATTGCGGGTTCTGTTAAAAATGCATAGCAAAGGGCGGCTCTCTCGGGCGGCAGGGTCGTGGTCCAAAGTTTCTTTTTCTCTTTTAATTTTTTTGTTCCAATGACAGGGCTAATACGATCTGTATATTTTGTGCAGCCTGCAGTTCTTTTCCGAGATAGACGGGACGCCGAGATTTCAAGGTTCCTCTTCTCTATTTCACCTCCCTGTATACAAAGTCTTGGTGAAGTACTCGATTCGGTTTCAGTAGGGATTTCAAACGGTCGCCATGCCAGGTACGAATCCGTGCGAGGACGTCAGGCGGAAGCCGAACTGAGCCACATCCAAGCAGACATTAGTCTCCAAAAAGCTGGACAGAGATTTAGTGACAGATTTCTCCAAGATCTTAATAGGGAAGGGGAGCAGCGAGATTGGCCTGTAATTCGCAGGGCAGGTGGGATCCAGCGTGGCCTTCTTCAATAAAGCGGAGACCATCGCTAGTTTCCAACTCTCAGGAACCGTGGCAGTGCAAAGAGACTGGCAGCAGATGGAATAGAGAGGGGGAAAGAGTTCCTCATGGAACAGCTTCCGAGAACCTATGAGGCAACGGATCCAGCGGAGAGCCCGAAGACACACCGTTGGCCAAAATGCAGAAGTCCTCATAAGAAGGAAGGGTGAAACTAGCCAGCAACGGGTGCATAGTGGCTTCCCTGGTGTCATGTCGTGACCCCAATAACGACAGACACTTATGGTTATATTCCATGGAGCTTTATTCACTGCGTCCATGCATGTCCCAGTCCCTACTCTAACTGCCCTTTTCTGTTCATACCCCGCCTCTTCCCCCAGCCCGATGCTCCTCCCATCCCAACTACTAGACTGCACAACATTACATCTCCCCCTTTATTAACAAAAGAAACTTGAAACAGCTTCTAATCCATTTCTTCGATTAATCTCCTTGGTTTGATAATGTCTTTCCGTGGTCTGACACAGGGTCTGCTGTCAATCATCACATTTCCTTGTGACTGGCCAGACCTCAACGACGAGCGTGGTTGAGTTGCTTCACTAATGTCTGGTTGCACTGTGTCTTTTTCAAGTATTTCCTTCATAACTGGTATGCACTTCTGAAAATGGGATGCATTGCGAATAATTCTTCGTTGCTCCGACTCAGCTGTGACCATGGTGCTGTAGTGTAGTTCCTATTATCCCAATAGGCTCTGCGCATTGGAATAATACCTCCAATAGTATAGACCTAGACCAGACGTTAACTAGGTCTTCTACTGTCGATATTAGACTTAAAGTTTTGGGTTTGCCAGCTAGCTCAGAGTTCACTAGAAACTTTCTCGAATAGGCAAGGAGGAGTTGAACCTCCCTGGATAGACAAGAAGGGATTTAGTTTCTGACAACCATAGAACATGACAACTTTGCTCTCCCCTAATCAAGAGTGTATCTCTAGAGTCGTGTGAAAACAAAAGACAACTTATTTTACTCAGTCAGTACGTGCATTCTTAGTTTCACCAGATTGTAGAGAAAAGGAAGAGACGGGCGTGTTCAATAAAAGATGTTATTTATTGATCAGTCTCTTTTCTCGTACAAGAGAAATGGATCGATATTATCGCAATACTTATGGTTAAGTAAAGTGCATACAATAAAAGCAGAATTATAAAATAATACTGTAAAAACATTGATATGGTTTCTAAGCCATACGTTATTTAAAATGGACAGAATATATACATACACATATACATTTAACTAATAGTACTCAACTGGTGCTTCTAACTACGCCTACCCCAGTGTACCTGACCTAAGCCTAATACGTGGGTGGGGATAGAAAGTAGCAGTTTAAGTTAAGTTTGTTTTGCCAAGTGACTGACTCAAGAATTCTCTGCAAGGGGTGATTCAGCTCTGTACCTGAGATCTAGGATGGTTGAGGGATAGTATCTCTCGTCTGAGGTCTCGATATTCCAAGCTGCCTGCGAGGGCTGCTCGGAAGCGCCGGAGCTGGATTTCTCGGCAGGAGAAAGCAGCGTCTCGTTCTCAGCACGTCAGGAAGGCGGGGGCAGCGCCAGTGGGCTTCGCTCTCTGCTGGGCTTCGGCAAGTCTCGCTGCTCCGATCTCGTCACCACCGCGTGTGTTTGCTTAAGGCAATATCGGTAATATTTATACCTGTAAGGTGCCGAGATTGACGTAAGGATGGACATAGATACGTCAATAAGGATGTCATACGAGCTGGTCGTTAGCACATTCTTTTACTGAAGTTCTCGGTGAAATCAAAACAATGGCCGCAGGGTTTTTCCCAGGTTGTCATAGGTTTGATTTGTTTTGAGAACTCCGTATGCCTTATCAGGGGCTGGAGGAATATTGCTTTTGCCTAACTAGATGGCAAGCGTTATGACCTAATCAGATAACGCACTTCTGTGCCGTGGTCTGGCGTAATCAGATAACTGTTTCTGCATCATGGGATGGCTGCTAGTTAACTTGTTAACCAGAATAGGGTCAGGAATAGGGGGATCGATACAGAACCTATAGGAATACATCACACCCACTCCACGCTAACTATGGCTATGTTTACGAATCTAGGCATAGTAAAACATACTGTAGAGTATCGTGTATACCTTACCACCCCAAAATACATATAATGCATTTCGAAATTATGTAATGTACGGGAAAATAAAATAAAATAGCCATATGTACTATATGCACTTAAGCAGTAGACTAATGCTAAATTAATCACGCATGTATACATTATTAGTAATCGAATATGAGAAGTACACATGAAATGGCTCTTAATACAGAAGAAAAGTTCGAGACCACTTCATCACAGTTCAAGAAGAAAAAATTTTTGGGGAACATACCAGCGGGCAGCTAATGTCTATGAAGGTTCTAAAAACAGAAATTAGTTCTCTAAGAATAGTTCTTACTTTAAGCAGAAGAAAAGTGTCCCGTAAAATTTTAAAAAAAATATTTGGGGGCTGCTAAAAAAAAATTGCTGTCCGTGGACTGGAGGAAAAGTTGATTTTGCTACTTTATTATTAAAGTTGAAGGCCAAATTCAAGGTGTCGGGAACGCCGTGTGCTAGCTTGTTCAAGAGTCATTATTTCTGCTCTGGTGAGAACATCATATTATTGAGACTGCTGAAAAAGCTGTCAACAGCTTCCTGTGAGAGTTCCACTAACTCGGAAAAGGATGTAACCATGCATTCATGTGCATGATTGTCTCCATTGACGTTTTGAGTAGTATTGCTGACAGAAGGTTGTACCTGATCGATGCTGCTTTCATCTTGATCTTCACTACCCCTTAATCGTAGTGGTGAAGTTTCCACGAATGCCGTCATCAGGATTGGCAGCCGTTGAGGGCAGCACAATGCATGAGCCTTTACCGGACCCAACAATGTTTCTGCATCCATTGGCGCATCCGATTGTAGCGTCAGACAGGTGTCCAACACGCATTCTTCTCCACACAGCATGCACCTTAATACAGGTAAAACACATCTTTGCCATATCGGCCGAAATGAAAGAAACCAAGTCATGTTCAGGTCTCTAAGCCGGGTTAGTCCCAGGATTTTTGATATCCGGTCCCGGTATCCAATGGCTCAGATTGTTTCTTCCCTTGTCGCGGGTGTTTTGTCTCTGACATGGTTTGCCATAACGAAATATAAGGACTAAGAATAGGATTCCTGCAATTAGTCCCAAAATGAGGGGAACTCCTCCAAAAATCGAATGACGAAGTCTGGAAAAATACCCAGTATGGCTTTGAATGGTGTTAATGCCATCGAAAATACTGTCTTAAATACATCTGAGACTCCACTGGTATCAGAAATATTTAAGATTTCATTCAGGATTTCTGTGAAATGTATGGGGGAATTAGTTGATAGCAATGAGTGAATCTCTGCAGTCGTCCTTGCGACTAGGAGATCATACGTTTCTTTTGATGACGTGAGCCTGGTCGGCGTCTGAAGAAGCACTGTTTTCATTCTGCTTAAAGTATCAACTTGAATAGAAGTCATTTTCAAGTTAGGCCATGCCCTTGCCTCCCTGTCTGGAAAGGAGCTGGGGAACAATAAGCGTCCACAGCACATGACCTTCGCAGTCGTACTAACGAGATAAGGAACCCCGGGCAGTAGACTACAACATCTGCGATCCACAATTAGAATGTAACTCCCGTTATAGAGTCTTTTAAAGAATGGTTCTATCTCTGTTGCAGGTGTGCCTAGCTGGTGACATGGAAGGTTATTTGAGTTCCCTTCACAGGCTCCATGCAAACTAATTCCATTACACAGAAGTGTACCGCTTAGTGACCTCGCACAATTATTGCCACTAAGAAACACTTTCTGTCCTTTATTACTGACACATGCATGTGAATAGGGCAAGTTCCATGTTGTCTTAATGTACCCTTTTCCCAATTTTTCGTACATGCCAGCCTGTATATATTTTTGGCAGTATTGAAACCTGAAAGTAGATATCGGAATATTAATTATCCCATGTATTATCCATTCAATGACAGGTCGTTCTGACATTGTCAATGGTAATCTCTCGAGTTTCTCAATGCTCAGGATTGTATAATCAGCACCCTTTTGTGCCATACTGATTTGTTTATCAGTAAGGTTAAAGATATTGAATAGTGACGTTGTGTTGATTAAACGCCAAGGCACATAGCCTGAACGCAGATTTTGTAACGTCCAGCCAAGCTGTACAATAGAACGCAATTAAGACTGACCGTGTTGTAACAACAGTAAGTCTTGCGATATTATGTCGATTGCTGATGACACAATGCTGTCCAATGAAAAGATTCTGGAGGACAGAGTTATTAACCCATTGTCCACTACAGAAAGCGATTTTTCCAAATTAATACGGTCAATTTCCCGTATACTTTCTGCTGTCTCAATTTGAGTTATCTTCCAGGCCTCGTTGTAAGCTGCATATATAGAGGCTGCTATGAAGCGTTTTTGACGCTGTTTGCGCGGTCCCTTAATGAAATCACGCAAGTCAGCACCATCAGTAAGTAAAGTTAGGTGTTGCTTAATCTCTGTCAGTGTGGAAGTTTGTAGCCATTGAAGGCAGAGTTTGCCCACACTGTAGGTGGTGATTATCCCTGGGTGTTGTCTTTGGGAATATCTAGGGTCTGGCCTGGTCAATGTGAACCCCTGTGTTTTGTTCAGGAATCTGTCTTGACAGTTATTAGTATCTGTGGGCCAGATCAACCATTGTTTCCAATCAGGATTTGTTGTGTTTTGGTTTAATACAAAGTTTACGTCTATCTCTTCATCTGCAGAGTTATTGCTGTTCATTGTTGGTTTTGGAATAGACGGTTTATTTAAGTCTTTGATTTTGGCTAATCCAAGACAGGTAGTTTGTTGAATAGTTTCATTCAAGAATATAATTTGTTCTGGGATCATGCAGGCTCTAAACAATGATTCTATACCTTGTACTTGCCATTCTTTTGTACCCGAAACACTTTTTACTTCAACATTTTTGTCCCAATATTCAAAACCAAATGTATGCATTTGTTCAAAAAATGAGTCCGAATATATCAATTTCGTGTTTGTAAGCATGGTTTTTGTTCCTGTCTTATTTGACAATTTAAAATAAAATGTTTCAGCATTACTTGTGTTGTACCCTGAAAAGTATGAATATTTGTCATAAAACGTTCTTGAGCTTCCTTTTGGAGGGGTTGCACAATGTTCCCATTGATTATAATTTAAAACATTTCTAGGTTGTGCAGATTTATGTAGAAAATGGTTACCATAGTGGTTGTAGCAGTACATACTATCATAATTAGACGAACCCTGCAAATAATCATGTTTGGTAAATTTAGCAGACATCACTAGGTCAGACATCATGTCATTAATACTTTCAAAGTCCCAATCATCAGCAAATGAGTTTGGTTTTACAAAGTCACTCAACGAGATCTTGATTTGGTGTGGATATTTGAGGATTTCAACCGGACCATAAATTTCATAGTCAGTATTGTCCCATGCTACCCCACCCGGTATAGGATTGGCTGTGAAGTTGACTGAAGAAAGTTCTCTTTTCTCGACGTGTGAAGACGTGTGTGGCTTGAGGATCAAGTTGATTTTCTGGCTTGCTGTGTCCATTTTTGCATATTTTCCCTCAATGAAGCGTCCCAAACATAGTATCATGATGAGCCAAAGTATCAGGATAAATACACCAAAGGACACCCAAAATTCAATCCATGGAGAAATCAGATAGGTTTCTTTCAGCTGTTTCAAAAGTTCCTTAGCTTTGTCTTTAAGGGTTTTTGTTGATGGCTGTGTCTTTGATTCACTGAGGTCTTCAGAGGAATCATTGAAGTTTATGAAGTAGCCGGATGCTGTTCTATCAATTGTTCCAATTGCTTCAGGATTACTGTTTCTTGCAGCTTCAGCATATTCATTTGTTACTTCATTGTAGGTTGGTGTGTCTCTACTAAATGTTTTTATTTGGGTTTTCAGAGGTGTGAGTTCCATTGCATTGTTGCATATTCCTTGTTGTTGTTCTGTAGGCGTTTCGAATGTGATTAGCCTTTTAGTTAGCACCTCTGTACTTGTAGCAAACCTCGGTGTTCTACTACTTATCGGGAGTCCACTTGGCCTACTGTTTGTTATCGGCCACATGATTGTGGTTTTACCAGGTCGATGGATACAACTCGGTTCTCCTTTTTACCAGCAAGTGGCGGTAGTACAACTGATCTCGTCCCGTTGATGGACAAGACAGGAACTGCTTTTCTGTAAGAAGGCCCAAATTCCTTCTTTACCGCGATCTTTTCTCTGACTAGAGCCCCGATTTTTGGAATCCAGACAGGTCTTGCTGGGACAGGTGGTGGTTCTTCAGTGGTTGTTGGCTGCTGTTTCAACTTTATGTTGCTCAGGTCTTTTCTTGTTTCGTTTAAGTCCTGTAAAATAGCCAAACGATCTTTGATATCAAAGCTTTTTTCTTTCACCACTGAAGTCTGACTGTCAAGATCTAAGACTAGCATCCTAGTCCCAAACAGTAATTCGTACGGACTGAATCCCCTCAGAGAATTTCTTGGCAAGTTGTTTAGACTACGTTGGACACTTATTAGATGTTTGACCCACCCAGCTCCCGAACCTAATACCTTTGCTGTTATAGATTGCTTTATGCCTTGGTTTTTTCTTTACACCATCCCGTATCCCTCAGGAAGGAAGTGAGAAGAATCCCGCTTCGCTATGCTCATTTGGCCGTGCTTTCCCACAAGCTTGAGGGCTAAAGTGAAAACATTGGTCAAACGTAGCATGCTCCTAGCGTATATGCCATTTAGACTCGCAAATCTTTGTATAACAGTCCTGGCGTCAGCCGATCGCTGGGGCCACATTTATAAGTGGAAACTAGTCTTTATTTGTTAATGGGACGCATTATTTACACTTGTTTCACTGATTATTGTTTAGCCCTTATTGAGTGAAACGCCATGGTATTACCCCGTTCCTCTCGCCGCTGCGATCTCTATTGCAGCCCGGGCATTTTTTTACAAAAATGTGATGATGCAGGCTCATGCCTGGCCACCAGTACACTGATTGTAGTTTTTCCAGAGAATCTTTTAGTTTGAGGTGTCTGAGACCCTCGCCCATATGTGCGTCTGCTATTAACAAAGTTCTCATGTCCTTGTTTGGAATTACTCTATCCCCCACTCCAGGGATTCGAGCAAAAGGAACGGAGTTCGCATCGATTATGTATGTATATTCGAGTGGGTAACTGATCGGTAACGCTGAGCAGTCGCCTTTTGATGACGTTTTCACCGCCAGCATTGTTTCACCGTCAATGTATTTTACTGCACGCTTTTTTCTAGCTACGGAAGCCGATTTAGTTGCTACCGCTGTGGCTTTCTCAGCCAATGAATTCCCTGCAACGTGAACGCCATCACGCTGATGACTCAGTGAGTGTATCACGTGAGTCTTTGGTAGTTCTTTTTTTTAACAGAACTATTTGTTCCCAAAGCAGTTTTTGCTTTATTGTTGCACCTGTGTCATCTTTGTAACCGTTCTGAATCCATTTCTGTAAATCGCTGTTATATGATTTGACGCAGTAATACGAATCGGACACTATGAGTGTCGGGAATTCGCGATCTGCATTATCTAGCGCCATTTTCAATGCTATTATTTCAGTCTGTTGTTCTGAATTAGTTTCTACTGAGTGTGTTTTTGTTAATAGAGGTCTTAGTATACCTCCGCGCCACACTTCTTTTGTAATCTCACATGTGGGGTTGTATGCTTGTTCTCCCCAAACGGATGGTTGAGCATGTCCGTCTGTATAGATTACACAAGCGTACTGTCGTAATGGCAGAATGTCGATTGGCAGAGGGAATATTCTTTCATATTCTAGATATTTTAGTTCCTCTAGTTCTGGATCAAAGTAGTATTTTACTTTGTCCATTGTAATGGAATTCACCCATTGTATCCATTCCGGATTCAATGCTGTTGTTGGTAAATTACACAGGGTTGTTAATGCCTCAAAGGCTGATTCTGCTGTTCTGACTGTGATGTGTCTACCGTCAGCTTTATCTTTTTCTCTAGCTATTGCGGTTTGAACTGCATGAACAATGTTTTCTTTAATGCTGAATTTCTTTTCAGCTTCTGTGTACAAGTGTGATTTGAATGCAATTGGTACCTTTTCTCCCTCATTAGAGGTCAGGTATGTGAATCCGCATCTTCCTGGGATGACTCGAATCACAAGGTTGCGTGTGTTATCACGTGTTTCTAATTTTGTTTTAATTAACATATCTGTTTGTAAGGATCTCAGAATTTCTGTGTGTATTTGAGTCCAATTGGTTTTTTTAAAATCTGGTTTTATTAGATCATAAAGGGGTTTGACCCTTTCTGCGTAATTTGCAATGTATGTTCTTCCGAAATATAGGAAGCCTAGAATTGACTGTAGGTTTTTTAGTGTTCTAGGTGCTTGGAGTACGGCACATTTCTCTAGGAAATTGTCAGCCAGGCTTTTGCCTTCACTTGATAATTCATATCCTAAGAACAGGACTGTTAGATGGGCAATTCTAGATTTTTTCAAAGTTGAATTTGTAACCCTCTGCCGCGAACCCAAGTATTATGGTGTTCACTCTCTTCAAGTGAGTATCCAAGTCATCGTCTGTTAGGTATATGTCGTCGACATACGATAATGCTTCGTCATCATATGTTTGTAGTAACCCTGTTACTCTCGCTGAGAATAATCCTGGGCTGTTCTTGTACCCCTGGGGTAACCGACAGAATTCTTTTTGAGCGCCATTTATTGAGAACGCTGACAAGTATCTGCTCTCTGGTGCTATATTTTGACAAAAGAATCCATTAGAGATGTCTAATGTTGTTTTATATTTTTTGCGCACTATGTTATTCATTAGTGCAGCACTAAGCGAGTTTTGCACTGCAAAAGTTTTGCAACATGAGTTAAGGTGTCTGTAATCCAAAACTAGACGATATGAATTGTCTGGTTTGGAGACAGGAAACAAAGGGTTGTTCATTTGTGAGGTGCAAGTTTCAATCACCCCCTGGTATTCTAGTTGATCTAGAATTTCTTTTACCTGTTTTTTAGCTTCTTGCTTGATTGGATACTGCCTTTGTGCAGTAGGTTGTGATTTTAACTGGATTTTGTGAGGAGGAGACTCCTCATACCATCCTACATGATTTTTATATAAAGCAGGAGCTTGAGCTACTGCCCACTTTCTTGCAAGTGTATATTTTTTATGAATTGGAATATGATTTGAGAAGGCAGGCATAATTATTTCTTCGCCATGTGGGCACTCCCTGACGAACTCTGGTGGCCAATCTTTTTCAGCTAGAAGGATGTCATAGCCCTTGGAGAGATTATCCCAAAAAAGGCCCCTTATTTTCCTAGTCTTATCCCCTTCTATACGTAAAGTTATTTCATATATTTTGTGAGGTTTGCTAACTCTGGTGTCTGCAGTTTCCACCTGAATGTATTCATTCGTGTCCACTGTCTCCAGATGATTCATAAGGACTTTGCGTGCTATGCTCACTTCTGCTGCGCTGTCTAGCATTGTCTGAGCCCACTCTCCGTTTTTCAGCTGTGTCCTCAGTATTCTCGGCATTGTTGAATACTTTAATACTGGCTACCTTCTTCTTTGGAAACTGTAATTTTTTATTTGGATGAGCAGGTTCCTTGTCTTTGGACTTGACGTGCCCTTCCCTGGGTTCTGATCGTCCTCTTCTTTCCGATTTCTGCGAGGAAGTCTGAAAAGATTGAGAGGGACGTGTATCAAAATCTTGATATCTATCCGGTTTCTTTATGTTATCCCTATTTCTAAGGTTGTATTTTTTCACAGAGGGCTCCCTTTGGGGAGACTTGGGTCCTTGGTCCGGAGATCTTTCTCTCCGCCGAGGAGACCTTCCTCTGGACTGGAATCTCTTTTCTTTTGGATTGGATTGTTTGTTTCCATCCCAGTTCTTCTTTTGACTGTTTAGATTATTTTTAATAAATATTTTTTCAGGACTTTCAATTAGTTGGGGCTTTACTGGTATTCCACCCAAACTATCTCTACCTAGTTCTTCATAGGATTTTTCTATAATTCTGGCAATTTCAGCTGGTTGGTCAGCTATATCTGTCTCTTTTAACCTCTGGCGGATCGCCACATTCGCTGCTTCTCCTTTTATGTTGGCTAGTAATATTGCCGAGACCTGCTTGAAGTCTTTTAGTAATTTCATACCGAGAGTTAAAGCGGGTTCTGGACCGTATTCGTCTTGAATTTGTTTTAGCACATCTGGTATTACCGACATGGATGGTACACCATGTGTTTTTGTGTAAATGGAAGCAAAGACTGTACCCCAAGTGTCACAGTCCTCCACGTGTGGTGCGATTCCCATTGGAAGACAGATAGTCAGAATCCTGTGTTTATCCACAGGGGTGGTGTCTGGAAACACCGCCTCTATTTGGGTGATTTTTTGTGCTAACCAGAATGGTATTTGTTCCCGTTTAGCTGGTACTTTACCTAGGCAGGACTGTATGTTCTGTGGTGTAATTTTATTTGTGTTCCCCTGATGTGGGGTCATCTGTGGAATTTTAACTACAGGTTGGATGGTTGAAGTCCGCATTACATATTGGACTAGTTGTCTATATATTTTAATTTGTTGTTTTAGTTGTACTAAAACATCTGCTGCAGACATTCTTTCGATGTCTGGATGTGGTGTGTATCCGGCTAGGACCGGCCATGTTGCTCCTGGTCTACCTATTGGACCGAGCCTGGTGATGTGATTATTATGTTTTAGGGCGCCATTAAACAAGAGCAGTTGCTCTTGGAATTTGAGTGGTACTCCCACTTCCTCGAAAGGAGTGTAGGTATCCGGAGGTTCCTCTATTTTATAATAGTGGAACTCCTTTGTTACAGCATTTGCTGCTGGAAAGTTTATCCATGAATAGAATACCTCTGTCTGCCGATATTCGTGTGCCTCAATTACGAATATGACTGTACCACCTCTTGGTGTCAGTCCATTGTCTATAAGTTTTAACGTTATAGATCTTCTTATGTTGACCGGGATGAGTTTTATATCCGGGTCTGCTTCTTGCATAGTATTATCAGCATCTATTAGTTCAGCTGCTAATCTAGCTCTCTCTCTTTCATCATCACTTTCTGGCATTTTACTGTCAGGAAGGTTATTCTGTTTGTTTGCAGATCAGGTTTCTTATGGAAACAAAGATTAGATGCACAATATTTTGGAACAGTGTATCCTTCAACGTTGATTGAACCAAGAACCATACATAGGAGTTCCCTCCTGCGAGGTTTGGCGGATTTTACCTCTCACCCACTCCAGACGTCTTTGGAGTATTATGGGAAAAAGGGGTCTGAGTGAAAGAGCACGACTGAGTTACTCTAAAGTCTTGCGTTAGTTTTATCGCCTATCCAAACACGTTGGGCGCCATGTAGTGTAGTTCCTATTATCCCAATAGGCTCTGCGCATTGGAATAATACCTCCAATAGTATAGACCTAGACCAGACGTTAACTAGGTCTTCTACTGTCGATATTAGACTTAAAGTTTTGGGTTTGCCAGCTAGCTCAGAGTTCACTAGAAACTTTCTCGAATAGGCAAGGAGGAGTTGAACCTCCCTGGATAGACAAGAAGGGATTTAGTTTCTGACAACCATAGAACATGACAACTTTGCTCTCCCCTAATCAAGAGTGTATCTCTAGAGTCGTGTGAAAACAAAAGACAACTTATTTTACTCAGTCAGTACGTGCATTCTTAGTTTCACCAGATTGTAGAGAAAAGGAAGAGACGGGCGTGTTCAATAAAAGATGTTATTTATTGATCAGTCTCTTTTCTCGTACAAGAGAAATGGATCGATATTATCGCAATACTTATGGTTAAGTAAAGTGCATACAATAAAAGCAGAATTATAAAATAATACTGTAAAAACATTGATATGGTTTCTAAGCCATACGTTATTTAAAATGGACAGAATATATACATACACATATACATTTAACTAATAGTACTCAACTGGTGCTTCTAACTACGCCTACCCCAGTGTACCTGACCTAAGCCTAATACGTGGGTGGGGATAGAAAGTAGCAGTTTAAGTTAAGTTTGTTTTGCCAAGTGACTGACTCAAGAATTCTCTGCAAGGGGTGATTCAGCTCTGTACCTGAGATCTAGAATGGTTGAGGGATAGTATCTCTCGTCTGAGGTCTCGATATTCCAAGCTGCCCGCGAGGGCTGTTCGGAAGCGCCGGAGCTGGATTTCTCGGCAGGAGAAAGCAGCGTCTCGTTCTCAGCGCGTCAGGAAGGCGGGGGCAGCGCCAGTGGGCTTCGCTCTCTGCTGGGCTTTGGCAAGTCTCGCTGCTCCAATCTCGTCACCACCGCGTGTGTTTGCTTAAGGCAATATCGGTAATATTTATACCTGTAAGGTGCCGAGATTGACGTAAGGATGGACATAGATACGTCAATAAGGATGTCATACGAGCTGGTCGTTAGCACATTCTTTTACTGAAGTTCTCGGTGAAATCAAAACAATGGCTGCAGGGTTTTTCCCAGGTTGTCATAGGTTTGATTTGTTTTGAGAACTCCGTATGCCTTATCAGGGGCTGGAGGAATATTGCTTTTGCCTAATTAGATGGCAAGCGTTATGACCTAATCAGATAACGCACTCCTGTGCCGTGGTCTGGCGTAATCAGATAACGGTTTCTGCATCATGGGATGGCTGCTAGTTAACTTGTTAACCAGAATAGGGTCAGGAATAGGGGGATCGATACAGAACCTATAGGAATACATCACAGTGCCTTTGTGTTGGATAACAGTAAGAGGTTCATCTTTGAACATGCAGTCAGTCTTTTTGGTCTGTTCTTGTTTGACCACTGCACAATCTCCAGTTTGCAAGGAGGGGAGCTTGGCATGCCGTCGGGCATCAGCATATGTTTTCATTCGATTCTTCTCCGCACAATCAGCTTTAACAGTTTCGTGATGAATGCGTGTCGGGGACACCGGTGTTAGAGCTCCTTCCCACGTAGGAATCCTTGTCCTGATGGGCCTACCTAACATGAGTGTGGCAGGGCATTTTCCAGTGGTCGCGTGGGGGGTGGTTCGATAAGCCCTTAGTACTTCATTCAAAGCCATCTGCAGATCTTTTTTTTCTAGCATAGCTTGTTGGAAAGTCTTTTTCAACGTGGCCATGAATCTCTCAATGGTGCCATTGGCCTGAGGCCACAAAGGGGTGACCTTCCGATGGTGAAAGTTCAGGTGTTTCGCAAAATCACTGAATTAATGGCTATTGAAAGGAGGGCCATTGTCGGTTTTAAGTTCCTTAGGAACACCCCACGCAGACAAACACTTTATCCAGTACAGCTATTGTGCTGGATGCATTGGTGGATGACACAAATTGAGCGATTGGGAATCGCGAGTATTCGTCCATTATTGCCACCACATACCGACCAGATTGAAGAGGTCCATAGAAATTCATGGCGAGTTCCTGCCATACTCCCTCCGGCAATGGGGTCATCTGAAGTGGAGCTGGAGGGTCACCTGATTTTACCAGTTGGCATTGTGGACAGTCTCTCAACGTGGATTCCACTATTTGATCTAGTTGCGGGAACCACACTCTTTCTCTGAGGGTTCTCTTGGTGGCAACAACTCCTCTATGACCTTCGTGTGCCAGGTTAACCACTCCTTGGCGTAGTTGTCGAGGGATGACGATCCGGTGGTCCCTCAGCAAGAGCCCTTCTGAGGTGGTTGATAGCTCATCCCTGGCGTGACGGAAGGCTTGCATCTCCTGACGTATCTGGGAGTCTTTCATTTCATCCTCACTCTCATGTCTCCATCGGTGTGTGCATAACTGACGCATTACTTTCTGGAGGATATTGTCTTGGGCCGTCGCTTCCCTGATTGCCTCAAGGGGAACGGCGGGTGGTCGGGCGACACTTACCACAAAGTGTATGTACTCTTCTGCCATCGATGGGCGTGATTCATGGGCTGTCAGTGGATGTCTGGACATGTAGTCCGCAGGATTCTCACCCTTCCCGGGTTTGTGAATGATTGTGAAGGTGTATTGCTGCAATCTCAGACCCCACCTCTCAATGCGAGGAGGCATCTTGGCCTTGGGGTTGCCAAAGATGGTGACAAGAGCTTGGTGGTCTGTGACCATTGTAAAGTGTTTGCCAAAAATGAACTCATGGAAATGTTCACATGCCCACACAACCGCTAGGCTCTCTTTCTCGGGCTGCGAGTAGGCTTTCTCAGTGTCTGAGAGGCTGCGGCTGGCATATGCTACAATGTAACGTCGCTCCGTATCGTTGTCGTATTGAGCCAGAATAGCGCCTAGACCAACAGGACTGGCATCCACAGTAATTTCCGTCTTCCTTTTTGTGTTGAAATAGGCAAGGTTATCCGCTGACTCCACTGATTGCTTTATTTCTTTGAATGCTCTCTCGCACGAGGGGCTCCACACAAACGGCTGTCCTTGCTTTGTGAGGGCACGAAGGGGATGACTGATCGTTGCATAGTCTTGCATAATGTATCTTGAGCAGTAGCTGGCCATGCCCAGGAATGATCGGACGTCACCGACATCGAGGGGGCTCTTGGTGGTATTGAGCGCAGTCACTTTCTCGGGATCAGGCTTCATCCCAGCTCCTGAAAAGATGTGACCAAAGAATTTGAGTGTTGATTGATGGAACTCACACTTGTCTTTGTTTAAGGTTAAATTAGCATCCAGAAGGGCATGACACACGCGATCCAGGGCTTGATCATGTTCTTGAGTATTTGATCCATACACCAGTATGTCGTCACTGTAGTTCAGTGAATTTGGGATGTGCCTGATGGTTTGACGGATCACCTCTTGAAAGATTTCCGCTGCGGAAGAGATTCCAAAGCTTAGTCTTTTATAGCGAAATAGACCCAAGTGTGTTGCAAATGTTGTGATGTATCTCAATTTCTCATGCAACTCCAATTGATGATATCCTTTGTTGAGGTCTAATTTGGAGAAAACCCTGGCTCCATTCAGTGCTGCTATCATGTCGCTCAGATGAGGCCCTGGATGTCGTTCCCGTTCAATTGCAGTGTTGGGAATTCTCATATCCACGCATAGTCTCTCTTTCTCAGGGGTGCCCTTCTTGGGGACGATAACCACCGGGGACACCCATGGCGTGGGACTATCTGTTTTTTCAATTATGTCTGCTTGAAGCAGTTCTTGAATCTCGTCCTTCACGGCCTGTTGGAGGTGGAAAGGGACTCGCCGTGGATGTTGAGCAATGGGACGCACCTGGTCATTTATGTGTAAACGAATCAGGCATTTATTCATTTTGCCAAGTCCTTGGAAGAGTTTGGGAAACTTCAGAATGATGTCAGGATTGTCATGGACTCGATATAGTATTTCAACCAGCCTAAGTCTTTCACCTGTGGGCAAACTGAGGAGACAATCAGCCTCCGGTCCATGGATGACATGAATATAGGCTTTTATTGTTGTTGACTCATGCTTAAGTGTTGTAGCGAACTTGCCCAGACAGTGAAGTGGTTTTTTCGACATCCACGTGAATACTCTGACATATGCAGGGCTCAATGTGGGCTGTGGTCTCATCTTATTGTATTCAGTCACTGGCATGTAGTTGAGTGACGCTCCACTGTCAAGTACAAATTTGGTGGCGTGAGTTCCCACTTCAATGTCCAGCGGAGGATATTTTTTTAGTTGATCCGGGTCTGCCACCATGCAGACATATTCGTCGGTGTACTTTGTCTCTCTGGACGTCGACCTTGAGTCCCTGGATGTTGACCTCCTAGTCCAGTGCGAGTTGTGCGACTCTCTGCTGGAATGTGACGAACCAGAAGACGACACTGCTCGGTCCTGTACTGCCTTTACATGGTGTCGCCTTTCATCCGTTCGAGATCTGGTTTTCTCACTCTTGCTCTCCGTGTTTTATACTCCACACATGATTTCAAAGTGGTTCATGCGTCCACATTTACGGCACTGTTGCCCCATCGCTGGGCAAGAATCGGTGTGTGGGAAATCATACCTGCATCGATAGCACTTCCTTGTCCGTTCTGTCTTCCTGGTGTAACTCGATTTCTTTCCTCTCCTTCTCGAGTCAAGCCGTTGATTGCTTCGACGTGTGTGCCTGGACGCCGGGCGAGACTTTCTCTGGTGGTCACCAGATCTTCTCCGAAGGCTAGAGCTTTGAGTCCAGTATGCCTGTTCTCGTTTTTCGCCCCGTCCTGTCTCCATGACCTTTGCATGTTCTTCGGCCTGGTCATGCACTCTCGTCATCTCTTCGATCTCATCGAGACTATGACTCTTTCGCAGCAGTCGCCTGCGAAGGGTTTCTGAATTGCAACCATCGATGACTCTCAATCGGATAGCATCGTCAGTTGAAAAGGAGTCAAAATTGCAATACTGTGATAGTCGACGCAGTCGCGAGATGAAGGTGCTCATCATTTCTTCTTTATCTTGGCGAGCTTGATGAAACACATACCTCTCGTAGTCCACATTTCTTTTGTGTACAAACTTTTTATTAAGTGCTTCACGTACTTTATCATAGGTCCCTTTCTCATCTGTCGATAATTCTTTGATCACTTTCCCAATTTCTTTGCCAACAAGGTTGCGGAGTGCAATCAGTTTGTCTCTGTCTCTGGCAACTTTCGACCCTTCTAGGTAGTCTTCAATATCTTCCAACCATTCCTGCCAACGAGGACCCATACTTCCGCCCGCCACTAGTGTCAATGGCTCCGGGGGGCGTAGATGAGAAACGATGGGCACGACAGGAGTAACCACAGCCGCGGCTGCACCGCCTCCATTTCGAGCGGGCGAGGTTGACATGGCTGGGCTGACACAAAATCAACACACTCGTGTTTGTTTGCTCTTTTTCTTGCTTTAACCAAGGCTTGTTGGATTTTCAACAAAGTTTATTTGCAGGTATCAATGTTTGTTTTGCATGTACCACTGGTTGTTTCTTGAATTCTGACACTGCCTGACCTTAAAATGGCCGCTTACAATCCACACATAGATGTCCCAAGAGCTGCCTGACTTCAAGATGGCCGCCGTTACTAAACTCTCATCTGCCACGAGACTTCATATCCATTCACCCTCTCTTCAGGACTCACCGGCAACCGATCTCAGGAGCAGCACGCTCCAATTCTCCAGGCCTCCTCAGCAGCTGCCACATTCAGGTGAGGTTGGGGTGGGCTCCCACCTTGCTTTGTCAGGTCCCGCGCTCACTCGGCGACAGCTTGCCGAAGCTCACGCATCGGGCGTGAGGTCTCGATGTCGGGGGCCGCTCGAGCTGCGTTTTTTTTTACCGCGCTCGACGTCGCTTGCCAGCCGGCCTTCTTGGGGGCAGTGTCCACCACCAGGGGCGATTTTCTTAACACTTTGGGGTGACAGGCAGAGTCGGAGTGGGCTCCCGACCTCTGCTCTTTCGGCGCGTGCCAACTTGCACGCATCCGGCGTGAGTCGCGTTTTGGCGCGATCAAGCGTTTCTTTTTCCAGACGCTCGGGTGCTTGTTCTTTCGGTTCCTCTTGGGCTCCCACAGTCGCTTGACTTGGGAGGAGGGTCACCTGCTGCTGGCCTCTCGATTTAGGCTGCAGTTTCACTCTTCACAGCAGCACTTCTCTTTTGCAGGGTACTGTGGGTGAATTTACTGCTGATCCCACCCTCGTCGCCAGCTGTCATGTCGTGACCCCAATAACGACAGACACTTATGGTTATATTCCATGGAGCTTTATTCACTGCGTCCATGCATGTCCCAGTCCCTACTCTAACTGCCCTTTCCTGTTCATACCCCGCCTCTTCCCCCAGCCCCGATGCTCATCCCATCCCAACTACTAGACTGCACAACATTACACTTGGAATTACCAGAAGTGGACAGGGAAACTAAATCTAAGAAGGACTGGGAACTGGGAGTGCAGGGAGCAGAGAGACCACTCAGAATGGCGGTAATCTTGTCCTCAAAGGCGGACGCCAAGGAGTTGCACAAAGTCTGGGAGGCCGGGATGCTGTTTGTGGCGCAGGTAGGATTAGGGAGATTATTAACAATTTCAAACAAGGTCTGTGATTTATTAGCTGCCTCGGCCAGCATGTCCTCAAGATACTTGGCTTTGGCACACTTAATCTGTGCTTTATAGCCCAGGAGTGACTGTTTGTAGAGAACTCTGTCTGGCTCTAAGTAATGCTTCCTCCAAGTTCTTTCAGCCTGTCTGCAGCGCAGAGGTTGTTAGAATACCAGGGGGTGGTATGCTTAGGGCTATCCTTCGCTTTCTGCAGGGGAGCTATTTTATCCAGGGAGTCTATGATCTGTTGACAAAGGCTCGAGTAGCTAGCCTCCACTCCTCCCTCCAAGGTGAAGCCACCAGGTAATAAAGTTGGTAATGTAGAGCCTTTCAAGAGTCTAGACCACTGCCTGCTAAGTTTGGTATTACCTGACCTGTTATCTCTAAGAGAGTCAGCTGGGAGCTGTGGAGAAAAATGGATGAGGGCATGGTCAGTCCAGCATTGAGCGATGATATCCCTGATCTTAACCTGAGTGTCTTTTGCAAAGACCAGATCCAGGATATGACCCTTCATGTGGGTTTGGGAGAGCACCAGCTGCTGAAGGTGGATATTACTACAGGCCTGGCATAAATCTCTGTAGGCTGTGTCTGAAGGCCCATTTAGCCAGAGATTGAAGTCTCCCAAGACTATAAGCCTGGCATGTGTATTGGAGAGGTCGTAAATAAGATCTACCAGATCATGTGAAGCTGTCCAGGCTGTCAAGGCACTGCCAGGTGGTCTATAGCACAGCAGACCAGAGTACAGAACTCCCCTCTGACCTTTTAAAGAGAAACCCATCAGTTCGAAACCTTGGACGTCTTTAACCTCAAGCTGTGACATGGCAAGAGTTTCCCTGAAGATGAACCCCACACCTCCTCCTCTGCCACCCACTCGAGGGTTATGCCTGATCTTATAGCCCAGAGGGCAGGCCAGTCCAAGCTCTACCCCACTGTCCGCTCTTGTCCAGGTCTCCGTAAGAAATAACACATCCAGATCCTGAGATTCGATTAAAAGTGCAATTTCCGCATGATGTTTACATAAGGACCGGACATTGAGCAGGCCGCAGGATAATACCCTAGAACCACTGGTGGTTGCTACAGACTGGTTGCCTGCGCTGAAACGCTGGCCTACCTGATGAGCTCTTGTCGAGTAGAGGCAGAAGAGGCAGCATGGCTGGCGCTGGTCGTGACCTGTGCGCGAACGGGCGCAAACGGGCTTGCCGCTGCGCGCTTGACTGCTCCACATCATATACGCCGTTAGGCGCGGAGCCCTACGAGGCAGCCTCTGGACCCGTGACCAAGATGGTGCCTGCAAATTGGCACCTTCCTGGTTCCCACACCCAAGATGGCGGCCAAATCGCCGCGACGCGGTTAAAACAAGCGCTGGATCGGCCTGAATCCCGCAAAATACGGGGTGAAAACCATTTAATGTGCAGGTAAGGTCTAAAAAGGAATTATCACACCCAGAGATGTTACAAAGTAAAAGAAGCGCCTGCGTTCTAAATCAAGCAGCGCAGTAGTGCAGAATGTTTTTAAAAGGAATAAAAAGCTTGTCAGCTCAGCAAGGTAGTAGCAAAGGAAGCGTGCGCGCTGCAGGTAAATAGAGTCTACCTGTGCCTGAGTGAGATCCTACTTTTAAATGCTCCTCCAAGCGCGGGAGTCCTACAAGGCAGCCTCTGGACCCGCGACCAAGATGGCGCCTGCAAATCGGAACCTTCCTGCTTCCCACACCCAAGATGACGGCCAAATCTCCGTGACGCGGTTAAAACGAGCCCTGGAACAGCCTGAATCCCGCAAAATACAGGGTGAAAACCATTTAATGTGCAGGTAAGGTCTAAAAAGGAATTATAACACCCAGAGATGTCACAAAGTAAAAGAAGCAATGCATAGTGTTGCCTAGTGTATGTAGGTGTTTTCACTGTATTCTAAGTGCCTTTTAGCATAGCACTGGCTCTGGGCCTGGTTACTCAGATTCAGTTACCATCAGTACCCGTCAGAAAAAGTTGTGGTTACAGGAGGACTTCCTGCTCTTCTGTTGGTTCTTTCTATACATATCTTCTTCTTCCTGCACTTTTCTTCATCTTTGTGGACTTCTGTTGCTTCTTTCTGCATTTCTTTTTTTCTTTGTGCGTTTTTTCTTCTTTCTTCACATGTGCTACCACTGTAGGCATAGCTAGAAACTATCATTTAAAAAACCTTTGAAATTCACTGAAAAAAACATAGGTTTCAAGCACGTTATAGTTAGAAATTAGCATTTAAAAAAAACTTAGAAATTCACTGAAAAAACCATAGGTTCCAGGGGCGTTATAGTTAGTTGGGAAATTCACTCATACAAAACCATTTAAATTCCGCCGTTATAGTTAGTTCAGCTAACTATAACTCGCGTGCCCGCTATGCACTGCTAATGACGTCAAATATTACATCACTCATGACATGGTCAGTGACATCACTCATGACAACACTGATGACATCTCAAATGACACCCAACTGGGTGCACAACTTCATGCGAGCCAGTCAGGCATCATACACATCCCACATTCTCATAAACCTTGATTATATTGATTCCTTAAATGAATGAATTCACTATATGTGTATATGTTAATCTTTATTTGTCTTCCTTTGAGTTAAATTGCATTCCTTGTCGCTCATGCCAAATGATCTGCTTGTTTCAGATATGATGTGCTGTTCTCCCCAATGCATTTTGGGTGCCCTACTTCAGGAGACAATTTAGTAGTCTCTGCTCCAATGCGCTAGGCCATTTCCTTAGCAGCAAACGCCACCAAGCTTGTCCTTAGAAGATCAAACAGCACAAATATCATTGTAATGCCTAATTAATCACTCATGTCTCTATGCCACCTGGCCTCTACATTATTTTTTATCAACTGTCCAAGCAGGTGTGTGTCAGAAATTAGAGCATTTTTCTAACATCTCATACTTAATTTACTTTATTAAATCTGTTAATGGTTAACTGATCTAATCTGGTAGTCGTGTTGTCATCAGAACTAGTTAAAGTATAAATTGTACATAATAGACAGTACTAATAGCTTTCACTATTTCAGATAGGATGAGGACAGTAAAATGAACAAGGATTGTTTATGCACAGAGAGAAAGATAACAGACTTTGGATTTCTATTAACCTTTTACTCTGTGAAAACGACTGCAAACACATTTGCTTATCTTTTTTAAGGACTGACGATTTAAGTGCTTTTAATAGAGAAGTTTCTTTCTGACTGATATTCATTGCAGCTTGCTATCTTGCTGATGCTTTCAGGGCACCTACATTCAACTTACGTGATCAAAAATCAATCTCAGAGGACACATTTACAATATTTATTCATCGAACTGGCATTGTTGGTATTTACCCTACGTGGTAGTTGCATCTACTGAAATGCTACCAGAATAGTGGAATTTTAACAATCACAGGTTTAGATCTGGGGCTGGGATTCTGGGGCTTCTCAGTGATCCGTCCTGCAATGTAGTTGGATACTATGGGTGGGCGGAATGTTCTGTTCCGCCTGTCCAATTGACAGAATTTTGGCCACTCTATGTTACTTTTTGATGCAGAGTTCTGGCCAAATTCCACCAATGTGCTGGTGGCTCAAGTTTTCTCCCACCAGGCTCCAAATATGCAAGCTCAATCAATCAATCAATCAATCAGGATTTCTAAAGCGCAAGCTACTCACCCAGAACGGGTCTCAAGACACTGGAGGGAGGGGGGCAGGGAGAGTAAGCAGTGTCCGGAGGATCACTGGGTTCCATCAAAGCACCAGGTCTTGAGGTCCTTTAGGAACTTAGGGAGCGATGCAGTCTGTCGGAGGTGGAGAGGGAGGGAGTTCCATGTCTTGGCCATGAGGAGGGTGAAGGAGCGCCCTCCTGATCTGCTTTTCTTGATCCGAGGCACCGTTGCAAGAGAGAGCTGGGCTGAGCAGAGAGAGCGCTGGGGAGCGTGGAGCATGAGGCGGTGGATCAGGTTGGTGGTTTCGGTGTTGTGGAGGGCCTTGTGTGCATGGGTGAGAAGCTTGAAGGTGATTCTCTTCTTGACGGGGATCCAATGTAGGGACCATATGTGTTAGCTGATGTGGCAGTGGCGCAGTAGGTTGAGGACTAGTCTGGCGGCGGCGTTCTGGACGTTCTGGAGTTTGCGGTGAGGTTTTTGTTGATCCAGGCGTATACTGCGCTGCTGTAGTCCAGTCTGCTGCTGAGGAGGCCGTGTGTGACAGTTTTCCTGTGTTTGTGGGGGATTCACTTGAAGGTCTTAGGGAGTAGGCAGAGGGTGTGATAGCAGGAGGAAGTGATGGCGTTGATCTGGCGCTCCATTTTGAGTTTGGAGTCCAGGATGATTCCGAGATTGCATGTGTGGTCTGTGGGGGTGGGGGTTCTCCGAAGGCGGGGGGCCACCAGTTGTCCTTCCAGGCATCGGGGTGAGAGCCCATAATGAGTATCTCGGTTTTGTCCGTGATGAGTTGAAGGCAGCTCTTCTTCATCCATCTGGCGACCGCTTCCATTCTGTCATGAAAGTTGTGTTTCCGCTTCCATTCTGTCATGAAAGTTGTGTTTGGTGATGTTAGGTTCATTGGATAGGGAGAGGATGAGTTGGGTGTCCTCTGCGTACGATGAGATGTTGAGTCCGTGTGCTCTGACAATGAATGCGAGCTTCGGTGCTGTGGTTCCTCCTGAAGCCTGATTGGGAGGAGTCAAGGATGTTGTTTACTTCGATGAAGATGGCGAGTTGGCTGTTGATGGGCTTTTCCATGACTTTGGCCGGATAAGGGAGTAGGGAGATCGGTCTGAAATTCTTCCCTTAGCACGACTTCTTAACACGGATGGTCGCTGGCGTTTGCGAGTGGTCATAGTTAGAATAGATTGCCTGCTGCTCAAGTAGATTTTCTACGTGAGCGGCAGCAAAGCCAATTCGAATGGCTGTGTGCTCTAGCGCAATACATGGTGACATTGCGCTGATTTTCAGTGCTGCTCTTGCTTCACAGTTTGTACCTACTGGAGGAATTCCACAGAATCACGCAGAATTTTTCTGTAACTTCACGGAATTCCACGGAGTGAAACTCCGCGAGTTCTACCCACCTCAGTGGACACCCACAAACTTTTTTTTTATCTAAATAATTTTTATTGGTGTATGTGGATAGAAATTATAAAGCATGACAATATCCAGTTATTCAACAATGCAGGGCAAAGAACAAGTTAGGTAAATCAGCAACAGCATATAGATATCCAGGAGGCACCCACATTCCATTTTCTGTTAACATCAGTTGCCATGTATTCAACCTATCCAAAGTGGCCTGTAATGATCAGGGTAAAACAGATCCTTTGTATAGAAATCAGGTTGCTGTTTACTAATGAGCATTGCAGAAACGGAGTGCAAATAGGTCATGAATGCTAGCAAAGGATATTTATGTCAGCGGCGAGCATCATCTTTTTTACACTCTTTGAACCTTTGCACCAATGTATCCCATACCTGCGCTATGATGTATTTTCTTAGAACTGCATGTTCCCCCCGATTTAACAGGGTTCTCTGGGATAGAAAACAAGTGAGCAAGAGCCTGGTCCAGGTTCAATGGTCATGGAGTTGAGCTCTTCCAGTGTATTGTAATATTGAATTTTGCTGGAAGAAGAGCCAGGTTGAGGAAATTAGTAGAGGGTTTCTTGAGTTTAGGATGAGTAAATATGCCCAGCAGCACCACCCCAGGTGAATGAATTAGCATTTGGCCTGTCGTAATCTATACTAACTTGGGAATTCCCAGCCAATCAGAGAGGGCGAAGGTCAGGGCCAGAGTATATGGAGCAGGTTAGCATTCAAGAGTGTACGGCGAGGTAATGTAGCAGCAGCTCCTGGATATTTTATTAATTCAGGCTGGTGTAAGATAGACTTGGTCAGGTTATTAAGCTGAATATGTTTAAAATGGGAGTCGTGCAACACCTTGTGGGGATATTCGAATAGTTTAGCCCAGTCAATATCATGCAGTGGCATGGCCAGGTCCATCTCCCTGGTAGTCCGGAGAGAGGACCAGGCTAGTCCCCCTGTTGAAGGAAAGTTCTGTAAAACCATGTTATCAATTTGCCACCAGTCTCTGCAGTGTCAAGCGTCTGATATACCTCGTGTGTGGGGGTTCAAGATGAAGGACACTATATAGGGTGTTAAGTGACTGCTTAGTATGGAACTTGATGCCACTTTTCTTGCACTAGCCCACACGTTGATTAAATAATGAATTAAGTGGGAGCGGGCTCCCCTCTTATTATGTCGGTATTGTATCAGCGCCCAGATTTTAAATGCATTGTTTTTACATTTTTAATCCCCCATTGTTACTTAGGCTCATTTTTATAATCTCTAAGATGAATTTTATAGACATTTGTAATATATTTCTGAAGCGTGTGTACATGTATTTTGAACTAGGCCATTAACACTGCTGTTTTTTAAATGTATTTTGTACTTTTATGGTATTGTTGTATACCGCATAAAGTAATTTTGATGATGATGATGACTGCTTAATATGTTCATAGGTGAGGAACTGACCCCGGGGAAGGCTGTAATCTGCCAGAAGTACCAGCAGTCCACCAACTTGCCCGTAGGAAACAGATTCCTCAGTGTTGATGCTACATTTTTCTTTTTTCACTGGCAGAGTTGTCCCGATTGTAACTGTCCAATGCAAGTAGGAAGGCCCAGCAGAGGGACAGCAAGAGCATAGGGTGTTCCCGCCTTGGGTCACTTTACAGGTTCAGCGGAACAGGACAGGGCTGCATGAAACAGACCCATACAGTGCAGATTGGGATGAGTGGTGGTGAATAATGAGTGGTGTTGTAGGCCATCCTTATGGACACTCACAAACCTACTGCCCATACCACTTACATGCAGTTTTCCACCATAGAAATATGTACTTTACTATATTCAAGAGCAGGAGAAAGTGTGCTTCCACAGTGTAAATGAGAAAGGTGCAACATCATATTTAAATAGTATGTGGGGGAAGACGTTTTCCCATAGGAGAAAGGAAAATCATATGTGCAAATGTTTTTTTTTCGTTTGCTCCACATATGTAGAATTTTCCACGGGTGGAAATCCCACATATTAAGGCACTGGGGGTGGTGGGGTTAAGCATCTCCGTTTAATCGAAAAGTCATGTCTTGCGTGTCTTCCTGAAGATGTTCAGGGAGGGTGCGTGTTTGATGTCGATCGGTAGTTTGTTCCTGGTCTTGGCAGCGATGTAGGAGAAAGCTCTTCCCCCTATTATGGCTCTGTGTATCTGCGGGATTACAGGGAGGACAAGGTTGGCGAATCGGAGGTTTCGCTTGGGTGCGTGGAAGGAGATTCTCTTGTTGAGGTATTTGGGTCCGGGGTTGTGAAGACATTTGTAGGCATGGGTGAGTATGTTGAAGGTGAGTCTCTTTTCTATGAGGAGCTAGTGGATGTTCTGCAGGTGTCGGGTGATGTGCTCATGTCGAGGGATGCCAAGGATGAGTCTGGCTGCGGTGTTCTATGTGGTCCGGAGTTTGTGGAGCAGGTACTTGTTGATCCCGCATAGAGGGCGTTTCCGTAGTTCAGTCTGCTGGTTATGAAAGTGTGGGTAACGTTCTAACTTGGTTCGAGGGGGATCCATTTGAAGGTCTTTCGAAGGATGCCGAGTGTGTTGAAGTAGCAGGAGGCGACGGCGTTGACCTGTCAGGTCATGGAGAGGGAGGAGTTGAGTAGGATGCCGAGCTTACGGGCGTGGTCCGTGGGGATGGGAGGGCTGCTGAGGGCAGTGGGCCACCAGGTGTTGTCCCAAGCAAAGGGGGAGGGTCCGAATACGAGGACTCTGCAGGTGGTTGGAGTCGGTTCTGAGAAGAATGGAGGGAGTCGGACTCATTGCGTTCTGCAGGAGAGGAAGGAGAGGATCCAGTCGAGGATTTGTTCCGAATTCCCCCGTCGTGGAGTCTGCGGGCTAGGGTGCGGTGAGAGACCATGTCGAAGGCAGCAGAGAGGTCAAGATGGATGAGGGCCACGGTCTCTCCTTTGTCAAGGAGGGTGCGGATGTCATCTGTTGCTGTGAGGAATGTGGTTTTGGTGCTGTGGTTCCTCCTGAAGCCTGATTGGGAGGAGTGTATGCAGTGGTGGTCTGTCCATGGGTGTTGCGTGTTACGGCTGAAGTGGATGCTGTTACCTCCTGCAAAGATGGGGTCCAGGTTGTGTCCTGCCTTGTGGGTAGGTGGGTTGATGAGCTGTTTCAGTCCGATGTTGGTGAGGTTGTCCAGGAGGGTGGCAGAGTTGGGGTTGCTGGCGTGGGTGCGATGAGGTCGGCGATGTTGATGGTGAACGGAGCATGAGGTGTGATGGGGCTGTAGGCAAGGGTGCTTTGAAGTGTGGTTCTCAGGCTTGTCTGGATCTGGAAGTGTAGGTATTCAGTGGTGGCGAAGGCGTCGCTGGTGGTGGAGAGTCGGAGGGAGCTCTTGTGTGTGATGGCGCATCCTCCCCCTGGGTGGTTGGGGCGGTCCTTCCTCAGGATCTTGTATCTGTCAGGGATGGCGTTTGTGATGTTGGGGCGGAGGAGGCATTTGTCCATGTTTCTGTGAAGAAGGCGGCGTCTAGTGAGAGGGTGTCGAGGAGGTCCCAGATCTCTACAGCGTGTCTGTGCAGGTAGTGTACGTTAAGAAGGATGCATTTCAGGACTTTGGTGGTTTTTGCATTTGGTGTGGGGGTGTGGCCGTGGGGGTGCATGCAGTGGTGAAGGTATGGCGGCAGTGACGGCAGGAGAACTGTCCGTGGGTGGAGCTTGGTGTGGACTGCAGGCAGTTGTTGCTCCTTACGCGGTCGAGTGTGAGGAGGGTGGCTGTGTCATAGTGATGGCTGGTGGAAGATGCAGGGCTCCTGGCACTGGTCGCAGTCCAGTCACTGGCGGGCGCAGACGGGCTTACCTTTGGCACGCCTTTGGCACACAGGCAGCACGGCCGCACAACAGCCTCCATTAAGCGGCAGTCGAGGGAGGCCAGGCAGCTGGGAGGCGGAAACGGAGGAACACACAGGAGCAGAAGGAGCCATGGGGCTACAGCGGCTGGAAGTGCCCAGAAAGGAACAGGGCTTAGAATAAGGAGAGGGAAGGAGGGAAAAAGTTCAGCAGGAATAGAAATAAAACGAAAAGAAAAAAATGAAGAAGTTAGGATTTAAGGCAGCAGAAGGCGAGAGATGGGCCGAGAACTGCGGTCTGAGGCGGCCAGAAGCACGGGCTGAGTACTGCCTGATCTATGGAGCTGTGTTCTGGGAGAGCAGGCACCCAAGGGGCAGTCGTGAGGGGTCACAGGCCGGTCCCGCGTTTCTGCTCCTGCCTTTGACTCCAGGAACAGGAAGCAGACTGCCAGGCTCCCTACCCAAAGCCAATCACAACACTGCAATGTAGCGCTGTGATTGGTCTGAGCTCCATGGCACAGCGCTCAGCCAGGTGCTGGGGAGTGGGCATGGTCTCCATGAGGGCTGTAATGCAGCCTGCATGGAGAACAGGGAAAGTGTGCATGACTGGTTTAGACAGCCAGAGAGGGCCGACCAAACAGTCATTGCACACTTAGGAGTGGGCAAGCCAATCCTCCCCTGCTCCTAGAGCAGCCTCGCCCACTTGCAAAGAAGCAGGACACGAAGCATAAAATGATAATATCTCTAAGTTATTATCATTTTATGTTTCAACTTGCCACTGTTTAAAAGCAGAGGGGCGACGCTCCTCCACCATAGTGGAGGAGCCGCCATTGGGGTGATTCAAGCAGTATTGCTCTGGAACACTTGCTGGATTACAGCACTGCCAAAATTATCCTCTTGGATATGGGCCATCTGGGCTCCATCTGGGAAGGCAGATTCCCTTGGTGAATATTCCATAATTTGGCATGTGCCACGGTAAACACACATTCCTCCGTTTGAAAATGTTCTCCGTCAACACATAGATTGAGGCCCTCATATGACTCTTGTTTTTTATAAAACATGCTCCATTTGGCACACTTTTTAAAATGAGGGGCTAGTTTACCTGCTAGAAGAACCAGTCTTGAACATCTTATTTTTCTACTGGCCTTGAACGTGGCACAATTTATTTGGGATTTTACAGCTTTGATAGATCAACTGAATAAAAGAGCATGATCCCGAACCACCATTGTGTGTGTAGAAGGATCAATGTTATCAAAATTGGTGGATATTCTCAAGAATGTGTAATAATCATCGCCAAAATAGGTTATCGCAATGTTTCATATCGCCGTCTATCGCGGGAAAATAACTCGATATGTTCCAGATAACAAGTCAAAAGTCCGCGATAAAGTCACTGGGACAGCGATTTAAATGTAAACCCAACGCGAAAAAAGTTGCAATGGGCCCAACCGCGATAAATACATTTGCGATAATCTTTGTCAGGCCTGGGTGTGCAAAATCACTATAAAAGTAGAAAAAAAACATACAAACAAAAGAAAAAAAACAGCGAAGCACAATGGAGGTAGCCGGAACAAGTACAGAGGACAACCAGAACCCTACAAGCCACCTCGAGGACCAGCCTGGGACCTCGGGGTCAGGGAAGGGCAAGGACAAGAAGAAGAGGAAGACACGATTCAGTCCGCAGGAAAACAGGATCCTGATAATAGAGGTGGTAGAACACCATCAACTACTGTTCGTCACCTCCACTGTGTCATTGGCAACAAAAAATGGAATATGGCAGTCCATCGTGGACAAGGTGAATGCAGTCAGAGTGCTGAAGAGTACAATGGAAGAGGTCAAGAGACGCTGGAATGATGTGAAGCGCAAAACCAAGCAGAAACTAGCCAACAACCAGAAGGCAGCAATGCAGACTGGAGGTGGGAGTCCAGCGCCACAGGAGAAGCTAGACAAGATGGAGGAAATGGTGTCCACAGTCATCAGTGGGGAGACGGTGGCAGGAGTTGGGGGACAGGACACTGCTCAACATGACCTGACACAACAGCACCAGGGTGAGTAACAACCAGGGACTGGGGGGACTGGGGGAGATGGGCACGATGGCACACATGCACAATTAAGTATTACACATCTGCCGACAAACCATGACCCAGACTCCCAACTCCCACCAAGAGACCAAGGTACCCAAGTATGCAGCATCTCAGCACTGTATAAGCACAGAAGTCAAAGGCACACCGCATGAAAGGGATAAGGGGCAGCAAAATCAGAGCTGCAGGGGCGACACCCAAAATTCAGCACACACATAACATGTAGAGCACATCAACATTGACAACAATGTGGTACCAACCGCAACACGTCCACAACAGAACAGAAGACACAACTGGTGAAGCTTGTGTGTAGAAACTGGCCAATCACATGTGGCATAGCAGGGAAATGTGAGTTGACAATGTACAAGTACAAACACATCTGTGATGTTGTCAAAATGTCCACTGTCCCGCATCAAATAGGCAGCTCCTCCCAAACAGTCACAATGTGCACTGTCATGCAGTCTGTATGTAAACATGTACAATGCGTCAACATACATGTGAGCACAATGTTAAACTGCATCTCCCCTTCACATGGCAGAGGGAAAACCAACACCTCCTGCAGAGCAGGCCAACCCTCTCTTCTCTCATGACAAAGAGTACCACCACACCGTCGAAACCGACGCCATCCAAGAGTTCATTGACAGCCTTCGCATCCCTCCTCCAGGAGCAGGGCAGCCCAGGTGCATCGAGGAGACCCCACCCCCTGCACAGACCACACACCAGGCAGCACTCACCACCATGGCTGCCTCCCAGGACCCCAGTGAAGAACACATGGGCCTCCAACGCCGTGTTGGGGTGCCAGGAGAAGGTGGCTGAACAGGTGCGGGTGGGGTTCGACCCCATGGCGGCCAAACTAGATGCCATACGTGGGTGTCTAAGTCCCATCAGGGACCACTCACAGTCCCTAACGGACACCCACAGACTGCTCCATGCTCCCCAACGATCCATGGCTGACATCCCTGGAGTCCTGACTCAGAGACAAGAACATCTGTCTAGTCAGAGTGGCTCTAGCGATGTCGCCCGGGAGATGGGACACATGCGGAGGCTAATGGAGACCATGGAGCAGATGCCGGTGGAAAGAGCGGCGGCCATGGCTCCACACCAGCGAGAGGTTGCTGTGTTCCTCAATGCCCTAAAGACCCTCCTCATGGCATTGCTGACACTAGGCCTGGTGCTGATGAATGCTGCTGCTACCACTACATCCACGTCTCCGCCCCCTGAAGTGTTAGTGCCACACAGTGCGGCAGACATTCCACCTCCGGACACTGAGTTATCACTGCCACACAGTGCTGGACACAGAACACCACCACCCACATGTGAGGCACATGAAACAGCAGAGGACGAAGATGCGGATGAATCTGCCTTCATGGATTCATCTCCGCCATATGGCTGGTTTCTGCTTGGTTTTGCCCTCTGCAACATCACCTTCCACTGTCCCCCCGATACACTCTGCAACACTCATCTTGGACCTCGACATAGACTGCCATATTATGTTTAGTCACCAATGACCCCGCAGTAAGGTGGCAACTTAACATAAGGGGTCGACTTTCTACATCTACACCTACCCATGAACAACAGACTATGATTGTTGTGTTTCAATATATGGCATAGGTTTTTAGTGTTTCTTCATTTGGGTCAGTAACAAATGCATATGTGATGTCAAAAGATGTATTCTATGACCTCACTGGATCTTTAAAAATCTTTTCACTTAACTCTAAATCCTCACAAAACCACTTTTCCCACCCCTCTCCTTTTCCCTCTGGGCACATTGTATATATTGTGAACGATTTTTTGTCATACATTACAATGGTGAGGATGAATGAATGAATGAATGAATACCTTCTTCTATAGCGCATGGCTACTCTTGAGCATCCCAGCGCTGTAAGACCAAGGGAACAGGAAGACACTATTGAAACAAGTGTGTCTTTAAACGCTTCCTGAACGCGAGATGATTGGACTCATGCCTGATGTTATCTGGGAGTGCGTTCCATTCTTTAGCTGCATGCACAGAGAGCCGGCGGCCACCCATCCGCGCCAGCTTTATCCTGGGGACTACCAACAAGTTCCGCTGGTTGGATCTCAGAGATCTCACTGATCGATGGCGACAGAAGAGGGGATCCAGAATCTGCGGTCCAGCGCCATAGATGGACTTGTGCGCCAAGCACAATGTTTTGAAAGTAATCCTTCCCTTGATGGGTAGCCAGTGGAGATGTTGAAGTGCGGCTTTCGCTGAGCATCTTTTGGGGACTTTCATGAGTAGCCGAGCGGCACAGTTCTGCACAGATTGCAGAACTTTTATGGTGCCGACTGGAGCTCCCATATAGACGGCATTTGCATAATCCAGCCGCGACAAGATCAGCGACTGGACCAGCAATCGTCTGGCTTCAAATGGCAGGAGGTCTAGGACTTTTTTTAAGACTCTCAACAGCCCGTAGCAGGTTGCAGCAACCTTTTTAGCCTGATAGTGAAAACCAAGGGAGGAATCCAGCCAGATCCCCAGGCTTTTTATGTGAGTCTTGGGTGCTGGGGGGGGTCCCAGGCAGTGAGGCCACCAAGGGTCCAAATTAATTGGGGCTTTGTAGCCCAGAAGCATAATGTCAGTTTTAGTCCCATTTAGCTTCAAACAGGAGGAGGTCATCCATTCCAGAACCTTGGTGAGACACGGGGTCAGATTATTGATCCCCTGATTTAGGGCATCGTTCTTCACCAAGGATACAACATTCCTCGCACATAGTGTTAAACAACATTCCTCGCACATAGTGTTTCTTTATTGTTATTTTTTGGAATTCAGTGATATAGATTGTCTTTTGTTTAAACAGTACATACTGGGACCCTTTTCCTTGTAATACTGAATATCCAGGTCCCAGTACTTTTGGGTTTGCCCTTTTATGTAATAAATCAGTCCTTATTGTCAACATGAATATCTCAAAAGGAGTTAAGCAATCCCGGGGCCAAGCTATTAATGGTGTAGCAGGTACAGTGACACCGTGGCCCAGAGGCCTGAGGGCCCACAGAGCCCTAAATATTGCTCTATTTTACTTACGTAAACAGCATGAAACGCTTTTAGAGGGACCCATTCTGCCATATATTATGTACAATGATTGTAACACAAGGAAACTCGGGCTAATCGTGGCATTCAGTGAACAATTCTTACATAATACGTTTATTATCAAAGGAACGTGTAAGATTTACCTACAAGTCTTTTTGGTCACAAATTAATATCATGTAATTTAAAAAGCAGCAAATACGGTAAAACATGTAGATTATTGTACAAGAATATATCCAGACCACTTCACCATGATAACAAACAGCACATGCGAAGCACGCAAGTGAGAGAAAATGTAATAGATGAGTGACGTGTTCTCATTCAATGAGGTGCAGGTATCTTGATACAGAAAAATTATGTGGGGACTCCAATGAGGAAGCAGGTAGGTACTTGAGCCAACTGGGACGTGTATGAGGTTCTTCTTCTACTATCGGTAGGAAATGCAATAATGTCAGTGAAAAAAGTCTATTGTCTAATTATTCTAAACTGCTCGAAATATTTTATTTTGGGTAATTGTATGGATATTATTGGTATTAAAGGCTCCACATTGCATTTCGATCCTGGGTGACCAACATTGCCGTCTCCATAATGTCGGGGACCCTTGCTTCACTGGGTGTGATTAAAATTGGACAATGAGTAAAAAGATGGCTATAAGAATGGTATAGAATAATAAAAGAGGAGCTAGAGAATCTCTTACCTGTTGGAGCTGATCCATCAGGACGTATGCTATGATGAGAGAGGGAGAAGAAATTAGTAAGGGGGTGGCTAGCCATATTGGAGTGAGCTTATTTTACCTAGCGGGCTCGCTGTAGAGCTCAAACCTTCTGTAAGGACATAAGATGAACAGTAACGGATTGAACTAGAGGAAGTTGGATTTTCGGTTACTGGTAGCGTTTGAGAAGTTACAGCGTGAGAAGAACCTGAGGAAGTTGGTGTCTGCTGCTGCTTCTTTTTTCTTACTGTTAGGCAGATTGTTATTCACACACCTCATTATTTTGGAGGTTCTCGAGATAGTATCAATGGTTCGCATGGGTACTATTAAATGGTGGGTGCCGGGGACAGAAGCCCCTGGATCTGCATGTGAAGTCATCTCATTCACGTGCCGGTCTGAGAAATGGAGTCTGGGATAGGAATTGTTCCAAATGGTCACAAAAAGGAATGTGTAATAAGAAACGGAATATAATCAAATGAATTAAACAACTACATGCTTCCGAAGATGCATAAATATGTTCGAAATCCTCCAGGACAAGAATAGTTTCCGGGTGTGATAGGAAACTGGAATCAGAATCAAAGTAAATAGATTTTTTTCATCAAACCATTTGCAAGCAAAACAAAGGCCTACCTTAAAAATTATTCACAAAGGTAACTTTCTCTTTTGAGTAATTTACACTTTCGAGTCATTTTGCTACTTCTCTACTTTTTACACACTCACAAAATCTGAGTGTAAGTTACTGCTGAAAATGAAACAATAGTAAGTAAAACAGTACATATGGGTTGCCACTGTTAGCGCAATCCCCTCCTATAGAAGATAATGGAGGTTGGGTCTAAAAATGAAACCCCATTGGAAATAATGTTAAAATATATTAACTTATTTAAAACAGTTTCAAATATAAATAAATATAATTTCATGATAATAATATAAAAAATAGTAAGGGTCTCATGTAACCGTGGGCGGAGAGCTCCGCTCCACCCACGGAGTTTGCGGAGTTGTGCCCACTCAGCATTCCGCGGAGAACATGGAGTAGGCACCACCCAGCACACTCCACGGCGGAGCAGAGTTGCCCAGCCCCCGCCTCCACCACCCCAGGAGAATTACATTAAATATACTCTAAAGGTTAAGAAAATAAACACTTACCTTAACTGCGGCGTTCCTGGGCTGCCGTCGTCCTCCTCCTTGGTTTCACGATGATCTGCGCAGGCGCTTGCACATTCCTTGCGAGAAATGCTCATGAGCGCGCACATGCGCAAATCCTCATGAAACCGAGGAAGAGGAGGACGGCAGCGCGGGGACACCGCAGTTAAGGTAAGTGTTTCTTTTTTTAACCTTTAAAGTATATTTAATGTAATTCTCCTGGGGGGGGAGGGTTGAGGCGGGCGGCGGGGCGGAGTTTCCACGGAGTTGGTCCCCAACTCCCTGGACCTCTGCGTAGTGCCGCTTCGCCCAGGCTTAGTCTCATGTTGAAATACATTAGTAAGAGGGGGACTCTAATTTAACTGAACAAAGGGATAGGCGGAGAAAGTGGGGCCTAGAGAGTTGGATTGAGGTTTGAAACTGACGCACCAAAGAATGCAGAGCATCAAAATCTTCAGCAAAGTTATGAAAAGCTTTCACACTCTATAAATGTCCATGTTACACATAATTTGTGTATGCCACTATATTGCCGGTGGTCAATTTATTGTCAACACCATCTTTAGCCTTCCTCCCAGAGTTTTTGGATCAGGCTTCCTTTTTAAACCACAACTTACTTTCAATCATAACTATACAGCCCACATCAGGTGAGCTAACTATCACCTTGTTTGACATGGAGCACTACTTTCACCACAATCTTTAGGGATTTATCAACGATGCATTATATAACTTTCAACATGCACAATTACAAGTGTCTCCAAGGCTCTCTACATCCATGCTATGGATGCCCATGTGTACACTCAGTAATGGGGTAGATTATAATATTGCATTCAGTGATCTCACCAGTGATGTTATCAATGATGTCATTTGAGATGTCACCAATGATGTAATCTTTGATCTCTTTTATCGCAGAGTTTTTCATCAGGAAAGTATAACAGCATCAAATACAATAATACGAAAATAAATTACAATCACATAGTAATCTGCTGTATGCGTCATACTGCGTCATACAAATGAATCATAGGAAATACAACCTAAAACATTTCTAGAATGTGCCCTCTAATTAAAGTCTGCATCCAGTCTTTTATAGGATCCCATATTCTTGTAAGTTTATTATGACATGGATCATTTTGTAAAACAGACATTTCTAAACCACACAGCATTATAAACTCCTGTCACCATGGCCTAAAGTTTGGGGGGTCGTTTTGGAGCTACAACCTAGCTATTCAAGCATTGTTAATGGCAAACAATATATTCCTATTTTAGAGTGAGGGATCCTTGGTGAATGACCCAGTAAAATCAACTTTGCATCCCCAGTTATATTGATTTTCATTAGACGATTCAGTTGACAAAAATTCCAATAATTCTGTATAGACTAGCAGGAAGAAAAGATGTGTATAATATTTGCCTCCAAGCTCTGATATTGAAACCACACACAATTCTCTCTAAGCCCTCATTTTAAAAGTTGATAAGGAGTATAATATAGCTTATTTAATAGTTTAAAATGATGTACTCTTATGCAAGAGACATTACAAATGAGGAAGAAAGCAGGTGGCTCTGACTAATTTAATCTATTGAGACCTCAAAGACAAGAAGGCCATTCTACTTTGTGGCCAGAACATCAAACATATGTCCCATTCTCTTGCATAAAATGTATTCAAATTGTGTATATAACCTCGACAAGGCATTTTACAAAAAAGTTCCCTAAATCACTATCTGTTTTTTTTTGTTGTTTTTTTTTATTTATGGTACGATCTAGCTAGTCAGAAGCTGGTGAAAAATCTTCTTGGATGTAGATATCAAAAAAGCCCTGTGTGGTCCTTAGGTAGGCCGGGTTGGTAAAATCCCCCCTTAAAATGATGGCATATTAAGATTATAGCCTAGCGATGTTAACTGGTTGAATCAGGAGCTGTTACACAGACTCCTTATACTCTGCCATATAATGTGAACTACAAGGAAAGTTTTTAACCTAAAATGTTTAAAGTTTGCCATATCAGTAAGATCTTTCAGTGGCTTCAAAGCCTGTCCTATACCTTGATAATAATAGCCATGCCTCCCTGCCTATAACAATAGAAAGTCTAATAATAAAAGCAGAATTATAATAAAATCAAATAGATGGGAGTGATATACCACACATGTAATGTAAAGAATGAAGATGTATTGTGCAGCGTGGTCTCTTGTTATGCCAGATAACTCTCTTCCAGTTTCATTCGACTTTTTTACAACAAAGCTTTTACTGCTTTATTAATCATTTGTTTCTACCTTTTTTCCACACCAAACTATAACAAAAAAATATATGCATGTGTGTGTGTATATATATGTATATATGTATATATATATATATATATATATATACATATATACATATATATACATATATATATATACATACACTCGCGCATCCATGCAAAACGCCTGCACTCCTCGATGTTCCTCAATGGTGACAGTGTTGAACAGTGCCCCATTTTTTGTAGGTACCCAAACATTACAATGTATAGACTTTGTGAAAAGACTTACAGACACTTCATCCCATGCATTTCCTTCTGCAAGACAGACTCATCATTTCATACATTAAATCAATATTGCATAATGAGAAAATTATCATAGGCATTTAATAATTCCAATGTATCAATATACTGTGTATTATTGCCATCAAAACACCAGTGTGTATATTTGTCATTCTGCCATCTCTGTACTGTGAAAATGCCAAATCTCAGTTCATTTACTCAGTCTGAACCGTTCTTCTATGTCCGGTATATATATATCTTCCAGGCACAAACGGACGCTTCAAATCGCTGAAGTTGCAGGTATTTTTAATTTTGATAATTTTTTTTTTTAATTGCATGTGCAAATGAAGAAGACGTGTTTCGGCGATCTCAGTCGCCTTGTTCACTAAAACATCAGTGAATTCAGCCCAACTAAAATTTAAACACACCCACACCGGTCATGTGCTAGGTTGTCACCTGACTGGTGATGAACATAGTAAAAAGACTTCTAATGCCACACTCATTCAACACCAGGCACTGGCAATATATATCATATTGAAATAGCGTGGTTACAAAAGCTTTTAGTTGGAAGTTAGAACATTTGATATCTGTACAAATACAATTATAATAACTCTGTCTTGTAAACATTTGTTTCCCAAGTGTAAATCTTATAAACAAAATTATAAATAGAGGCATTATTCATATTCACTTCCAAACCATATACAACGTTTTTTCATGTCCTAATCATTCCTGCTGTAATTTAATTTAAATAACAATTGCATATGCATTGGCCAGAATTGTTCTATACCGAACGACTATGTAGATATTGCCCTACCGATAGGTAGACAACCAAAAAGTGCAAGTGCTAAAGTATACGAATATATATATAAATATATATATAATTCCACCCATCCTGTGTGGGAACTGTAGATGTGAAAATTGATGTTGGACAAGGAGAAAGAGCTAAAATAACATTCCTTCATATATTAATCGTTGATCGAAAAGTAATTTTTTGATCAGAAGAGAGCTCTAAAAAGATAATCAGATTTCATACACAAACTTCATAGCGTCGCTGTCAATGGCAATATAAATTCCACGTTTCCCACGTTTAGTTACACACATTTTTTTAAACAAGGGAACCCCCTGGTAATTGGATTTACAGAAAATAAACTGTGTGGCCCGAACTAGAAATGCAGACGCTTATTTTGTGAAGCAAAATGTCATATGGTATCAAAATCTCGTAATGTTGGTCATGCTGATTTATCAAACAAATATATAATAATATAGTAAATATGTGCAAATGCGCCAATAAATAGTATAAAATCACCCATTCATAGATCCACCCTCAGTCTCTCATGATTGTCAGTAGTGGAAGTTTACTGTGGAGGTGCTAGTAGTGACCCGAGGAGCTATGTTCAACAATTCTGATCTGTTTTTATTGTTGGCTTTTTTCATTGCCAGATCTAGTTTGTGTGGATCATAGCCCCGTTCTATAAGTCTCAGCTTGGCTGTTTCTAGGGCCTCCTTCAAAACCGTCTCTGAGCTACAAGCTCTACGTATTCTTAAAAACTCTCCATAAGGCAAACTGGCAATTGTGTGGTGAGGGTGGAAGCTAGAGGCATGTTGAAGTGTATTCCCTGCTGCTGGCTTCCTATATAAGCATGTTTCAACTACCTCATTGCGGACTGTAACCATGATGTCAAGGAAGTTGGTGGTCAGAGAGTCAATGTGTGATGTAAACTTTAAAATATATATTAGAACCCTCCATAAAAGAGACCAGAGGACACAGCGGGGAGCTTTCGGAGGTTCCTTTAATGACAAATGCTGCATAGCATGATGCATTTTGGTGTAGTGCCTTCGACAGATGCTGCCAGCCAATGAGGTTCCTTCTCCTCCCTCCATTGTATTTCTATTGCCCAATATTGGAAGGGCAGCTGACTCCCCTTGAATTGAATGCAGCTGCAGTCTGATGTCAAAGACTACAGCTCCCAGCATTCCATGTTGCGGTAAGTACCGATAGTGGAGACAAAGTTCTCTTGCTAAAAAGTGCTGAAATTCCTGGCAACGGAGGGGCTTGATGTTATGAAGAAACCCCATGATTAAAAGTACAGGTCCCTCTTGAGTCCCCAATGTTCTACCCCAACATCTGAAAGTCAAACCGTGCCGTGAAGCGCAGATATAGTAATCCCGCCTCTCCGACAGTCACTGACAGCAGCCACATGCCTGGCTTGATCCTGAGGCAGTCATGCGGTATCCGATAGATCTGAAAAAAACAATATGCCACGTTGCCAGCAACCCGCAGGACACTTGAAGAACGGGTCCTCTTAAATGCGATACTGCCAGGCGCATCAAACATGAACAACAGACCCCTCCATAAAAGAGACCAGAGGACACAGCGGGGATCTTTCAGAGGGTCCTTTAATGACAAATGCTGCAAGGCATGATGCATTTTGGCGTAGTGCCTTCGCCAGATGCCGCCACCCAAATGAGGTTCCTTCTCCTCCCTCCATTGTATTTCTATGGCCCTCCTGATATTGGAAGGTCAGCTGACTCCGCTTGAATTGAATGCAGCAGCAGTCTGATGTCAAAGACTACAGCTCCCAGCATTCCATGTTGCTGTAAGTACCGATAGTGGAGACAAAGTTCTCTTGCTAAATAGCGCTGAAATGCCTGGCAATGGAGGGGGCTTGATGTTATGAAGAAACCCCATGATTTTATATATATATATATATATATATATATATATATATATATTCACTGAAAAAACCATAGGTTATAGACCATATATCGTTAGGAATTAGCATTAAAAAACCTTATTTTACTCACACAAAACCATTGAAATTCCATATATAGTTAGTTGCACTAACTATATATCGCGCACCCGCAATCCACTGCTGATGATGTCACATATTACATCATTCATGACATGGTCAGTGACATCACTGATAACATCACTGATGACATCTCAAATGACATCACTGATGACATCACTGATGACATCTCATTTGACATCAATGACCACATCACTGATGATATCATTCATGTGACAATACAATGCATCTCCTCACATTTTAATATAACCTCTGTTTCACCCAGTGTTAAATACAGAATATAATTTTTTAAACCATTGACACACCAATACTAGTTACTACATACGCACTCACTGATTCCTACGTCTACACACACCTTCACTCCTTCACCCATACAATCATTCATACATACAATCACTCATCTTTACAACACTATCATATGCACTCATACACCTATACAGACACTCACAGTCTGCCACTCATCCATGGAGTTACTCACACACCTAGTCAGTCCTGTAAAGAATCAATGACACTTCCATGTTCTTGTCTATACAGTTAAACATAGAGCACCTTACATTTTCAAACATATACTAACACATACTTACCTTGTTATACAATCATTGATACAAGTACACATTGATCTGCACAGAGTCCCACACCTCCCAGCCAGCCACACACACACTCAGTCTCCCATACAAATACTTGGACAATCAATCAGTAACCCATATAGTTAATCATATAGCTACTGATCAACACATGCAGCAGTTTACAGAACAACAGACATAATGATGCACAAATTAAGACACTTTAGTCACTAACCCATGCACTCAGTGAGACACATTTAATCACTCACTCATACATTCAGTCATGCACCTACTAAATCCTTTGTCCAGACACTCATACTTCCACTCATTCTTCAATATGTAAGACACATTTTAACTTTACAGAAACATACAGTCACTGGATGTTGTCATCAGTGATGTCATTTGAGATGTCATCAGTGATGTCATCAGTGATGTCACTGACCATGTCATGAATGATGTAATATGTGACATCATCAGCAGTGGATTGCGGGTGCGCGATATATAGTTAGTGCAACTAACTATATATGGAATTTCAATGGTTTTGTGTGAGTAAAATAAGGTTTTTTAAATGCTAATTCCTAACGATATATGGTCTATAACCTATGGTTTTTTCAGTGAATTTTCAAGGTTTTGTAAATGCTAATTCCTAACTATATATGGTGTATAACCTATGGTTTTTTCAGTGAATTTTCAAGGTTTTGTAAATGCTAATTCCTAACTATATATGGTCTATAACCTATGGTTTTTTCAGTGAATTTCAATGGTTTTTTAATAGCAAATATCATAAGCTGTCGAATGTCAAGTACGTGGTAAGTAAAAACATTTTCGTGTTTATGCACACTGATCTGCTTTGAATGCTGCCCCCCACCCCTCATTTCTATTAGGAGTACTCTCTCTTTGCAGATAGTGAAGGGTAGTTAACGCAGGCCTTTGCCCCCGTTGTAATCCGTCGTGCCTGCTTCTCTCTCCATTTGATTGATTGTTCTCTTTGGTTCATTCTCTATTTACAAACAAGCACAGAGTCGCAATACTCTGTTTAGTCTTTGCAGATAGCGAAAAATCGTGTAAAAAAACAAAAGGAATCGAGCAAAATCAGTAGGCCACTAATGGGATCTCTTTTTGACCTCGCTAAAATAGAAACATTAGGAACAACCTGTTGAAAATAGCAATGTGTATGTACATAAGCGGCGTTCATTTGTGTTCACAGTACCCCTTGTTGATTGTTTGAATCGAGCATTGAATTGTTCGAAGTTGGTTCTCTTAAGGATCTTCTCTGCCTGCAAACGAGGAAGAATAGGAATATTCTCTCTCCCTTTGCAGATAGTGAAGGGTAGGTAACGCAAGCCTTTAACACGTCGTACCTATTTCATTCCTCATTGATTGATTGATTGTCCGAACATTGACTGTTTGGGAATTAGTTCTTTTTTGAGGTATTCCCTGTTTGCAAATAAACGTAGGAAAATCTTTGCAAGTAGTGAAAGGGTACGTAATGCGGACCTTTCTCCCCCGTTGTAATCTGTCATGCCTATCTACTCCCCACTGATTGATGCACCTGTTTCACCCGGACCATTTACTAGAGATAGGTCATCTGGCCCGACCAGAGAGCACCCCTAGTGAAAAGGACATATGCAATAATAACGAAGTGATCACTGTATCCTGTTAACAGAAACTTTAGCATGAAACAACCTGGAAAGAAAAGAATAGGAAAACGAAAATCAGTAGGCCACTGATGAACTTTTTATTAAATAACAAACAAAGAAACGATAACAATACGTAATGATAAAACCTATTATTGTCCTAGAAACAAGAAACGTTAGAAGTAAGCCCGTAATAAGAAACCTGAAAACATCGCCCCTCACTGCCCTAAAACGTGTCTGTCCCACCGCCTGCCACAGCCAAATAACGGCAAACTGGGAAAGATAGAAGTCAGCAGACATCCGCCCCATTCTAGAAACTTCCAAAGGGCAACAGGTTTTCGGCTACGCCCAGCCGGAAGCAACACATATAAGGCGGGTCCTGCTGCCACGCCTCGGCCAGGAGATCATCACGTAGGGTGTAGCCGGAGGAGAGGCCGAGGCCAGCGGGACCCGGCCAGGGGGATTGACAACACTGGAGAGTTTCAGGGGGGGGAATGTCCGTGTCCTCGACCCTCCCCTCTCTCTCCCAGTCCGGCCGCGGTGGCCCTTGAGAGTTGCAGGTTGTCCCTCCACACTCTCTCCCGGTCCGGCCACCAACGGCCGGGGGCTGGGGCCGACGGGATCCGGCTGCAGCCGATGAGCCAAGGAACCCGTTCATGGGGCCAGAGCAAAGGGCGTCCGGCCGCCATCCACCGGAGGTCCGGCCCAAAGACGGACGGGACATTTCTTCTTTCTTGAATAATTGCTGCAACAACCCTGGGGGGGGGGGATGTCTTGCACATGCCTCCGACCCCCCCCCCTCTCGTCCTCATCGCCTGGTCCGGCCATAACAAATCTCAAGCGAGACGCCGTGGGGTGCACTGGGAGGGAGAGACGGTGCGAACAGGCCTCTCCCGCCTCCCCAGGTGGAGGCTTCCCAGCTGCACCCTCAGCGCTCCAGGCGCCCGGAAAAGGGTTCTTCCACTGTGGCGATGCTGCAACGTCTCGCCCGGCATGGTGGAGCCCGTCCGCTCATTTGACCCCGCGATCGCCAGTCGCTACCGAACTCTCAAAATGGCGGTCGACCTGGCAAGAGCGGGCCCAGCATAAAGAAATGGCCCGGTCACTGGTTGACTCCACCACCGTAGTCCTCCACGACCTTGAAGATTCTAGAGGAGCCGCGGGAGTCCCCGACCCCCGCAGACACCCCCGATGGGGAATGACTGCCATGATCGCCCGTGGAGTGACGAAACTGTAGCCGCGGGACGTCGGCGCTCCCATGCTGGCGCCAGCCTCAGTTTGAATGACTAGAATCCTGCAGACCTCAGTTCCGGTGAAAGCACAGTGTGACCCGGTAGGAAAAATTGTTGCACCCCCTCCCCTTTTTGACTGATGGTTCAAACCACCGATCCTTTCCTTTGCCCTTTTAACGGAACTTTGGACTGCCTCCCCCCCCCCCGCGGCGCCCCACACCGTTATTTGCTGGGTGGCAACTTACTAGACATCACCTTCGTGACATCCAGATTTCAGCGCGTTCTGCTACCTTGGAACTATTCGCACAACAGACCGCTACTGACAACCCACCCCCCGGGACGCCCCACGCCGGATACCCAAATCAGTGCGGCACCCAGGCAACATCTTCTGAATTTTCATAATTTGAAAGAACTAGTAACATGTCCTCATCAGGAATTTCCTCTTCAATCATCTCATCAGGAATTTCCTCATGAAAAGTCTGCAATGATGATTCTTGTAACTCTATGGTCTCCAAACATTCGATAAATTCGCCATCAAGACATTGATCAAAAAAATCATTCAAGTCATCTCCTCATTGTGAGAATATTTCATTATTGGTGCTGTCAATTTCAATAAATGTAGTGGATAATTCAAAAGAAATTGCCACGGTCTCTTCGTTGTTTAAATGTTTTTACTGTTTTTGTTTTGTTGTATATATTTATAAGTTATTAAAGTTTTATATTCCTACTACTTTGTTGGAGTGCTATATATTTTTAATGTGACACATAATTGTAAAAACTTTGATGTACAAAGAGTCATCCCTGGAATCTTCCGCTTCAGGCTCGGTCCCCTCCCCAATCACAATACAGGATGGTTTTCAGATAGTAGGAATGCGTGTGGTTTGACGGATCTCATCGGGTGTGGGCCTTGATCTACTATAACTCCTTTGAAGAGGGGTGATTCTTTACAGCTGGGGCCATAAACTACATCTGCAGGGCTAGCTGATAGCCTGGACAATCGGACACAGAGGAAGAGGAGTGTCAGAGGGTGCGGTAGTGAATAGGGCGAAAGGGAGGTGTCGGGCGGGCACAGAGTGTGATTCTCAGGGAAGAGCAGCGCAGATGGGGGGAGGTTTATTGCCGATGCATAAGACAGAGAGCGGGGGTGACCAGTGCCTGGGGAAGATGCTTGCGAGGGTGGGGAGCCATACTACGGATCAACAGCGTGCAGAGAGTGGGTCTGGTCAAGGCATCTAAAATGGCTGCCGCGCACGACAAAAGTGTGGCATTTCAAAAAAGGCAAGATGGCGCAGACAATGTTTTTCAACACTTCCTCATATCCTTCGAATCGAACGTTAACAGACGTTGGTGCATATTACCAAAGTTAAGTGATATTTATCGCTAACGATGCTTAGCAACGAATTTTTTACCGCTAAGCATCGTCAGAAATTATCGCAGATAAACCTTGCTATTATCAAGGTTTATCGCAAATGCGATAAAAAACGGCCGCAATGCATGAATATCGCTAAAAAGTCAGCGATATTCATGCATTACCGAGCTAATGCTCTTAGCCATGTTATCCACCTCCCATTGGATAACATGGCTAAGAACTGCTCAGGGCAGGTGTTAGTTTTTGGAGATATTCGCGCTTGGCGCGAATATCTCCAAAAGTTGGTAATAGGAGATAGATATCTTGCATGTTGTAATGCAAGTTATTGTGGTATATGGAACTCATACCATAATCTCTCAGGAAAACAGAAACTGATCCTTTTGGGACCGCCTGAGAAGGCCTAGGGGGTGAGGGGTACTCTACTTTGCCCCCTTTTCACGTTCCGAACTATTTTATTTTACTCTCTTCTATAATTACACAAAATGGCAGCGATAAGATGCATCAGAGACAGACAGTGAGAGAAAGGAGGCCGGAGATGAAGAAGAGATGTCAAATACACATTGGAGATAATATAGTGGGAGAAGGGAAGTAAATATGAGTAAACTTACCATGTAACATAAAAATGTTGCACTCTATACTATAAGTCTCATTTTATACTACAATCACTTCGCTACAACCTCATAAATTAAAAATAAAAATGAATAATGTCTCAACCAATTTTTGATTTCTAAATATAAATGTATTCTTCTGAATTTTCAAAATTTGAAAGAACTAGTAACATGTCCTCATCAGGAATTTCCTCTTCATTCATCTCATCAGGAATCTCCTCATGAAAAGTCTGCAATGATGATTCTTGTAACTCTATGGTCTCCAAACATTCGATAAATTCGCCATCAAGAGATTGATCCAAAAAATCATTCAAGTCATCTCCTCCTTGTGAGAATACTTCATTATTGGTGCTGTCAATTTCAATAAATGTAGTGGATAATTCAAAAGAAATTGCCACGGTCTCTTCATTGTGAGCCATTTTATTTTGAAATTGCTTGCTGTAAATTGCAGAAAAAAATAATCACTTTCATTTATCGTTTTTAGTAATACATAATATAAAACTAACTTTATCAAGTATTTAGTATAACAGAAGGACTGTAAATAAATAACAGAAAACATTTTTCAAATTATCTTAAAGTGTACAACATAGTTCCCCTTACAAATTAACAACTCACCTTTTTAAAAGTAGGAGAAGTGTTAGTACTGTGTAAACCAAACACCAGAAATTGAGCACCAAAAATTCCTCACAAATGTACCTCAGACAGTAGTATCACAAAATGGCTGTGGTTTCCTCTCATTTTAGATATATACATAACCAATTAACTTTCATCACACACAAATACAAAACCAAAGTAACATTTTAATTGGTTCTAAATTTCAACACTTTCAAATGTGTTTTCCCCATGCAATTTTCCATAGGACATTTAGATACGTCTACAGCCTGAATGGCTGAACGGAATTACACCAAACTTGGCAAAATGGTACATCAAACCTAAGAGGTCAGGGAGGATCTACTATGCCCCCTTATGGTCATTTGCCCCTTCGCTTTGGCCTCCTCTTGTCTCTCGATCCTACCGAGAGACAAGATGGCGGCCGCTACGGACTGTTTGGAATGTTTACAGACGCCGGAGAACCAATCAGCTTCGCTTCACAAAGCTCCGTAATGCGAAAAGTACGCGAACTGGAGCGCTGCCTGGTCCGCTGTTACAGATATATATCTTTTTTTGAACGTTAATTTCTCAAAATCCACTGGAGCACATATATTGAGACCTAGCAAAGGCACATCGGGCTACCAGTCCCTACAATTTTGCCAAGTTTCGTGCAAATCCATTCAGCCGTTCGGGCTAAAAGTGAGGCCAACCGCCCTATGGAAAACTCAATGTTAAAAACACGTTTTGGGACCCCCCTTTTTTCTCAGCCCCCCTTGACAAACCCCCCCCAAATTTTCAGTGGCTGCTCAGAAACAAAATGTTCAATTTTCCTGAAAATTTCAGCCAATTCCGTCCACAAACGCCAAAGTTATTAGACTTGGAATTTTCAAAAATCCCATAGAGAAAAAATCCTAACTATATATATATTCACTGAAAAAACCATAGGTTATAGACCATATATAGTTAGGAATTAGCATTTACAAAACCTTGAAAATTCACTGAAAAAACCATAGGTTATAGACCATATATAGTTAGGAATTAGCATTTACTAAACCTTATTTTACTCACACAAAACCATTGAAATTCCATATATAGTTAGTTGCACTAACTATATATCGCGCACCCGCAATCCACTGCTGATGATGTCACATATTACATCATTCATGACATGGACATATGTGTGTGTATATATATATATATATATATATATATATATATATGTGTGTGTGTGTATATATATATATATGTGTGTGTGTATATATATATATATATATATGTGTGTGTGTGTATATATATATATATATATACACACACACACATATGAGTGAGTGATTAAATGTGTATGAGTGAGTGATTAAATGTGTCTCACTGAGTGCATGGGTTAGTGACTAAACTGTCTTAATTTGTGCATTATTATGTCTGTTGTTCTGTAAACTGCTGCATGTGTTGATCAGTAGCTATATGAGTAACTATATGGGTTATTAATTGATTGTCCAAGTATTTGTATGGGAGACTGAGTGTATGTGTGGCTGGCTGGGAGATGTGTGACTCTGTGCAGATCAATGTGTACTTGTATCAATGATTGTATAAGAGAGTAAGTATGTGTTAGTATATGTTTGAAAATGTAAGGTACTCTATGTTTAACTGTATAGATTAGAAAATGGAAGTGTGATTGATTCTTTACAGGACTGACTAGGTGTGTGAGTAACTCCATGGATGAGTGGCAGAGTGTGAGTGTCTGTATAGGTGTATGAGTGCATATGATAGTGTTGTAAAGATGAGTGATTGTATGTATGAATGATTGTATGAGTGAATGTGTGTGTAGACATAGGAATCAGTGAGTGCGTATGTAGTAACTAGTATTGGTGTGTCAATGGTTTCAAAAATGATACTCTCTATTTAACACTGGGTGTAACGGAGGTTATATTAGAGTGTGAGGAGATGCATTGTATTATCACATGAATGATATCATCAGTGATGTGATCATTGATATCAAGTGAGATGTCATCAGTGATGTCATTTGAGATGTCATCAGTGATGTCATCAGTGATGTCACTGACCATGTCATGAATGATGTAATATGTGACATCATCAGCAGTGGATTGCGGGTGCGCGATATATAGTTAGTGCAACTAACTATATATGGAATTTCAATGGTTTTGTGTGAGTAAAATAAGGTTTAGTAAATGCTAATTCCTAACTATATATGGTCTATAACCTATGGTTTTTTCAGTGAATTTTCAAGGTTTTGTAAATGCTAATTCCTAACTATATATGGTCTATAACCTATGGTTTTTTCAGTGAATTTCATTGGTTTTTTAACAGCTAATATCTGTAGCTGTAAAATTTATTCTTCTTTAAATCCAAAAATATATTTTATATGTTTATGAATAATTATTTTTTTAAATATTTTTTTTTCTTCGTTCCCGCTTCGCGAATCGGGAACCTTACAGTAAAAAAATGTTCAGAAAAATAAAAAAAAAAGTTCTTTTCAGAACTACCTCCCCGTTATTAAAAAATTGGTACAATATTTGGAACTGTGCCAACCTCTATTTCTCTTAGTTCGCTTCCTAGTTCGCTCGCTGGTACGCGAACTGGAAGCGAACCAAAAACAGTAAGTATAAGGGAAGGAAACACACACTTATGTTAAAAGAAAGACAGCTATAGGGGAGTAAACTAGAGATACTATTACCCATAATCCACTACTGATGATGTCACATATTACATCATTCATGACATGCTCAGTGACATCATCAGCAGAGGATTGCGGGTTTTTTGGCACCATGCCTTATCGACGGTTTAATAACGCTGCCTTTTGCTTTATATAAGTTTTCAAATTGTATGAAATATATACCAATAGGTCTTTATGAACCTTTAGGTAGTGCTTTTGTTCATGAGGTCTGGTCGCTTCCATACACATACAGATGTTTCAAAGATGATCAAGAAGTTTATCTGAATGGAGAGGAATGCACTGAGACGCCAGATCATTCACTAATGTGTAGGCACATACAGTTACACGATTCATGCAACAAACAGCGACCAAATATGGCTTGCGTGATGCAAGGCACGCCAGTTCCTGCTATCATCCCCACGTTCAAGTTGTTGCAAAATGGTAGTTATTTGATGCTCAATAATGAAGATTGTTCTGAGTTAATTAAAAGTATTCCTTTTATCGTAACAGTAAGTGAACGGGTTATTTGCTGCAGAAATGTTCTATTTCCTCCCACACATGAACATAGGGAGTTTTCAATCTGGCCACAAATACCAACCTTGGGACACGTTTCAACGGCATGACAAGAATAAGAGCTCTTTTGTTTCAGAGAGAGGTGGCCTTGAGTTCGGCCCGTGAAACTTTCGTACTTCACATAGCGAACACCCGTACACAGGTTTGCCTTTCAATTTCAGCAACATGTTTCCGACTATCTTTAACGCATCCTCCACAAAATCCCTGGCACACTTTTTTAAAGTTGTTACCAGTGGTCTCGTGACTTCATTTGAGAAAATCTTTGGAGTCATCCCTGCTCCCTTTCATTCCATTTTCTCCACTCTGGTTCGTGGATTGCATTTTTACTTGCATTACCAGCGGACGCTCTTGTACTTTTTTACATTTTTAAATATGGATGTCCCTCCTATGCAACCTCCGACCCTGCAGCTGCTGACACTGTTCCGCAATCGCATGCTAGAATATTATGGCACAATGCCGTTGGCGATATTAAGCACGGCATATGGATTATCTTTTCGGTTCTCCTACTTCACCTGTGTCCAGCCTGTATTTCACTGCCTGACCTGTGATTTCGATTGGGCCATTGATTTGTGTCTCTGCGGACCGGTTTCTCCTGACGTCGACTTTAATCAGCTGATGACTCCTATCATTACTCACGAGTTGATTTGTCCTGGCGAAAGGATTATGGCTGTGGCATTGATGCATGGACTACTTGGTCCCTGGAATTTACTGGCGGCAGCACAGTCTTTCTTGGAACACAGCTTTCTTGAAAACCCACCGAGCTGTCCTCTGATGGTGATAGAGGATCCGGTGCTGGGAGAGCACGTATGTTCTTTTCCGCTTTTAAATTGGATGGCTGAACTGTTTTCGGATGAAGACGGTGACTTCCTGTTGGAGGCTGTTGCAGCTTATTTTGCATACACAGTTATGTCATAGACCTTTTTCATGTTTCATATGCTGAGTACTAGCATTTCATTGACAATTCATTGACTTAATTGTCAAGTTTTTATTATTTACCTTGCCTATTGGCTTAAGACTCGATAAAGTACTTGGCTGTTTTATTTTTCTTTAGCATTGAATTTTCCTAGTTTTTAATGCTTTACCTTGCGGACCGTCCACATATAAACTTGCAATCTGCTCTCATGAGATGGCACTTCTATTATCTTATTCAGTTCGTTTCCGGATCATGAGGAGGTGTCATCTAGGTCCTGGATATCTTTACACCGTGTTAAGTTAGCATGGGCTCATTACCGGTTTAAACGCCATTTTTCCTTTTTTGCAACTTCTGCACACGACATTTAGTTGTTGCTTTAGCTTTCAACCTAGTAGTTCATCGTGGTTTACATGAGAATAATATGTTATTGCTCTACTATCTGCTTTGCTTGTTAAACTATATCTGTACAGCGAGTGCTAAAGTTTCAAGAACAACACGATACAGAATTGTTATGAGGTCTGATCTCCACGACTTCATACTCATAACATAAGTGCAACTTCTGCCAATTCTGGGCATGAGGCGGGTTTTATATTGCTTTGCCGAACACACATACACAACAGTTGATGCGGTTCACATGAAGAGAGAGCTGGTGTATGCTGATGTGATTCCTTCAAATCTAAGACACTAAAGTATGGGCACGCCCTAAACCAACACAAAGAGACCTTCTTAGCAAATAATATAATATGTGTATTAGGGAGGGTGAGATATAAGCAGCCGCGGGCCGTGGAGGGAGTTACGATGGGGCAGGGAGGCGGGGAGGGGGAGAAGCAGGGTGGAGCCCTCTCTACCTTGCCCCTCCCCCTCCCCGCCTCCCTGCCCCACCGTAACTCCCTCCACGGCCCGCGGCTGCTTATAAGTGTTGCTAACTCTTATTCATTTACAGCATGTTAACATACTGTCACCATTCGCTTTTTATGTACTAGTAACTATGCTGGTAATTTTGCTACTGATAATATGTGTACTTGTATTCTCCACCCTGCTTCTCCCCCTCCCCGCCTCCCTGCCTCACCGTAACTCCCTCCACGGCCCGCGGCTGCTTATAAGTGTTGCTAACTCTTATTCATTTACAGCATGTTAACATACTATCACCATTCACTTTTTATGTACTAGTAACTATGCTGGTAATTTTGCTACTGATAATATGTGTACTTTTATTATCTAAGGTACTACGCCTGAGAAGACGGCATTAGTAAATAAACATTTCAAATACACATGTGTTCTTCTTAACTCCATGTTCTGGTTTCTAAGAAATATATAACGACCGACTGTTCATGAGTTCCACGTATCCTGAGGTACTATAAGTTCATATTCTGGATTGTCTAAACATTGAGAGTTTGTTATATCCAATGTGACACTGTACCTAGCTTGCTAAATAGTTTTTGATTACTAACGTGAGTTTTGGGACACCCTAATTCGCCGAGGTTCCAATCCTCTGTCCACAGTTCTGTGTGAGAACAGAAACCCTGCGACAGGGGCACCCCCGACCCTTGCTGGACCTTCATCACACTTGCGATACAACTCCAGCAATGCGCCACCTTTACGGCACAGATACATCACGCATCTGTGCTGTTTTTGCCCCGTGATGCGCCGCATTGTAAATGCAGCACACCATAGGTGACGGAACAGCGGCACAGAATGACTAACACATCCCTGGTGATGCGCCAGTCATCATAAATCTATCCCTATGCTTCTTATCTTGTTAGAGATGAACCGCCATATGTATCATCAAAGTTATTTGCATTTCCTAAATAGCGAACTTTAAGGAATAAATAGCGATTCTTTACCATTCCTAGTTTGCGATGAGCTATTTGCTAATTAGCCGAATGTAGCCCAATGAAGCCCAATGTAGCCCAATGTAGCCCAAAGATGGCCGCCAGACACACAAAAAAACAAATGTAGCCCAAATATCAGCCAGATGTAGCCCAACTATAGCCCAGTGACAGAATGACCAATCAGCTTCGCAAACCTCCGTTACGCGAAGCGGAGCGCTGTTACAGATATATATCTTTTTTTGAACGTTAATTTCTCAAAATCCACTGGAGCACATATATTGAGACCTAGCAAAGGCACATCGGGCTACCAGTCCCTAATATTTTGCCAAGTTTCGTGCAAATCCATTCAGCCGTTCAATTATTATTTTTATTATTTTTTTTTGCCCCGCGGGGCCCTTTTAAAACCTCCACATCAAACCTAGGGGGTCAGCGAGGA
>NC_136059.1:310797259-311026612 GCF_964261635.1 Lissotriton helveticus
TATATAACAACAGCACCCTTAAGAGCCTCCCTGAACGCTGCCGCGAGACTCATTACTGGCTCTAGAAAGCATTCGCACATATCCCCAGACTTAAAGTCTCTAAAATGGCTGCCTTTTGAAGCCAGAATACAGCTAAAAATTGCAGTTATGACTCACGCGGCCGTGCACCACAAGGCACCCAACTACCTCGCTCAAAAGCTGTCTATATCAGGAGGTTCGAGAACCAATAGGAGTACAAAAAATCTACTCCTGAAACCTCGTAGATTCCGGAAAGCGAAAACCTACAAGCGCTCCTTCTCAGGAATGGCACCCAGGATCTGGAATGCGCTCCCTCCTGAAACCAGGCTGATCTCCTCCACGGCACTCTTCAAGAAAGAGGTGAAAACCATCCTTCTGGCCAAGATCTTCTGATCGTTATAGATGTTGGTTCAGAGTCTCTGCATTGCCTTGTATCACTGCTCACCCTATCCCTTGGCACTACACTCTACTTGTAGAGTGGCACTACTACGCTACTCTCTTACTACCGACCAAGATATGATACACGTTGGTTTACTGATCCACCTGAACACCTCTGTATTGGATCAATGACTTGTGCTGTCCTATATTACTTCCTTACCTGATTGTATATGGATTGGTTTTATGTATGTTTTTTTATTATCCATGTTATTGACTTTTATTCTGTTCCCAGTATCTCTGTTGACCCCTTTCTGCCCCTACCCTGTCTTTGTGAAGCGCTCTGATATCTGTAAGGATCCTGTTCGCGCTATATAAAACTTTGAATAAATAAATAAATAAATAAATACATACATACATACATACATAGATTCATATGTATGTATGTATGTATGTATGATATATATATTCATTGATATGTTGTATTGTCATACACATTTTCTTTCAACTCACCAAACCATACAGCATGGAGCAATGGCTCAGTCCACTTAATTGTTTTTTTCACTTTGAGTAACTGCACAAAGATTGTACGCAATGTTTACATCCACAAAGAATAGTTTGTCTTCAGTCAAAAAGCCCTTTCAAAGTGTGTTTTTTTTTTGGGAACATCTTTAAAAAGGCTATTTAGTTTGCCTGCAGTCAGGGTATCCAGTTAGAGGAGAATTTGCTTCCAGTCTCCTTTACAAGTTTCACCTGCAAAGCATGCTTCTGAAATCTATTGCATTTATCAAAAATCTTAAAAGGGGCTTACATACCGCCCTTTTTCATTTTATTGGTTTGTGTGCTTGCCAATTACTTTTACACCACTTCTATTGGCTGCAGCATACAATTTCCTGTGGTTCCTCAGGTATTGCTCTTATCAGTATCCCATATTCCACGGCTCAAGGTACTGTTTTCATCGCTTTGTTCGCCCTAAGTTGGCAGGGTATGCTCAGACGTGAGTCCCTTACTCACTTGGCCACTGGATTCAAGATAGCCTGGCTGATGAGGATTATGAATCCGAAACCGGTCCCAGGATGCTTGTTTCCGGTCCAGGGAAGACATGGCTTGGCAGTTTGGGCTGGACTGTTCCCATGAGGCACAGGGTCAGACTGATTTGCATATGGCCATGTCTGAACTGGGGTGGCTGAGTGAGCTAAAGAATGGCGATGGATTAAACCCAGATCAGTTGACTGGGGTGAGTGTTTGATTTGTTCAAACGCTCCGTCCATCATCCCCTTTTGTATCGCTTTGTTCTCCCTACGTTGGCAGGGTATGCTCAGACTTGAGTCCCTTGCTCACTTGGCCACTGGATTCAAGATAGCCTGGCTGATGAGGATTATGAATCCGAAACCGGTCCCAGGATGCTTGTTTCCGGTCCAGGGAAGACATGGCTTGGCAGTTTGGGCTGGACTGTTCCCATGAGGCACAGGGTCAGACTGATTTGCATATGGCCATGTCTGAACTGGGGTGGCTGAGTGAGCTAAAGAATGGTGATGGATTAAACCCAGATCAGTTGACTGGGGGTGAGTGTTTGATTTGTTCAAACGCTCCGTCCATCATCCCCTTTTGTATCGCTTTGTTCGCCCTAAGTTGGCAGGGTATGTTCAGACGTGAGTCCCTTGCTCACTTGGCCACTGGATTCAAGATAGTCTGGTTGATGAGGATTATGAATCCGAAACTGGTCCCAGGATGCTTGTTTCCGGTCCAGGGAAGACATGGCTTGGCAGTTCGGGCTGGACTGTTCCCATGAGGCACAGGGTCAGACTGATTTGCATATGGCCATGTGTGAACTGGGGTGGCTGAGTGAGCTAAAGAATGGTGATGGATTAAACCCAAATCAGTTGACTGGGGGTAAGTGTTTGATTTGTTCACACGCTCCGTCCATCATTCCCTTTTGTATCGTACTTGTACTCTGCTCATCATGCACTGGGTGAAATCTCATCTGTTCTTGTACTCTGTAACAGGGCAATAGTAGTGGTTTACCAATGAAAGTGCCTTGTGATGGATTATTGAGCCTGTGTCTGTGGTATTTTGACTCAGTGAGTGGGAGAAAGCAAGAATTACACAAGGGGTTGGTGTATAGATGCAGGAATGCAAAGAAGAGTGACTGAGTGCTTTATGATGAGTGGCTGAGCGCATGCAATCATGGATGAGTGACTGAACACTAAAATAATCCTATCACCAACACTAAACTTTACTCTTGCTGTAACCATGACTCTAAAAATAGTTCTAACCTCGGGCCAAAATGAATAGGTAATTCTATTTTCGGTGACATAGTTGCAAGAGGATTACTTCTCAGTAAGCGCTTGCATCCAGTTGTTGGTGTCATTAAATAAATGAGGTAAGGTCATTGGGTACGCTGTTTGCAGCCCTCTCAGAGGTGGTGATGTGTGAGATTTCTATGAATTACCTCAAACAGCTTATGTAATAACTGTATCACAGCGCATGCACCTTACCAGCTCATAGGCTGCCACCAGCTGGAAATCCAGGTGAACAACTGCGCATGGCTATTGCAGATCAGTTATATATTGCACCCTGGGATTGTGGAATTGTGAAAGAGTGAGTGGTGCAGATTGATTTCTTTCTTCGATCCTCTTCTTGTTCCACAGGCACATGGGACCCTGGTGATCTTACGTTCGGCCGGGGCCCGGACTATCCCATTTGTGTCTGTTGGTTCCAGTCGGTACATAGAATACATCTCTGTGCTATAACACGTATTGTATGGTATCCATTACTTTTAGCCTAGTAGCACAACACACTGCACACACCATGGTGCTTTGTCTCTGGAAAGTTGAATACCAGTACTTTTAGAAAACAGGCTCTTTGTTTGCTTCTTGTCCCGGTAAGAAAACATGTGTTATATTTGTTAGCACTATTTGCCAACAGTTTTCAGTCTCTGCACCTTATTCTTCACTCCCACTGCTGTTTATTAACTAAATGCTTCCAAATTTAAGTTTTCGGAAAGAAAGCACTGGACCAAACGTTCTGGTTAGAACACGATGCCGGGCAATACAATCTGTGGAAGGGGCCAGATTTGGGGATGTTTTGAGGTTGCACTTAAACGCATTCATAGGATCTTATAAATGAGAACAGTGGCCTAAGGGGCATTTCCTTGCAAACATTCGGGAATGGAATGGCCGGAATATGGATATAAAACCTTGTGTTCGAAATGTGCACACCCAGTCCCCTGGGCTCACTTAATAAAACTGTTCCTAATAGTCTGGAATGGGAGAAAGGACAAACAATTAGCATTTTTATACACACGAAAAGCAGTTAATCGCCTACCAAGTAGCAAAGCCCAGCACGGTTCTTTACAGTGAATGACAAGAAAGCCTAATTTTTACACTCCACCACTGCCTATATGCAATTCACAATCAGAAATACTTTTACTTATTAAATCATAAACACCATGCCTAAGTGAAGTAACTTACCTATACATGATGTACCCCACAAATAATACTGTCTGTACTGCTACAAATATGAAGAAGTGTGATGTTGATAAACAAGATGGAAACTGAATTTCTGGGCACTTCTGCTTTTCACTTGGCTTTATAAGAAAAGAAAAAAATAACCATTATTATTTACTGCAGCATGTACTTAAACTACTACATAAAAACAAACGCCAATTAATAACGTACCCATGACATTGTTTTCTTTATGACACTAACGATAGCCTACTCGATGAAGGATAATGAAAACTTCCATCTGATCAAGGCATCGGAAGGAATGCTATAGAATATAATATACATAATCACACTTGTGCATTCTCGGAAAACGAATGCTCTGAATAGACCAACTCCTCATTTAGGCTATTCTGTTTGTTGATTTAAATATTCATTATCGGAGGCATGTTCTTTCTTGTAATACAATTTTGGTCTTTTGCACTTAAGAGTTACATCATCGTTTCATTGTGACTCTTGAAGAACGTGAATTTAGTTCAAATATTTTGTTTCAGCAATGGAATGTACATTTAACAAGACAAAGAAACTAAACCCAAGACGTATGCAATTACAAAATTAAAAATAAAAGATACAGTTCCAAAGAAGCAAAGGAAAATGAGTGTGAAATAAAATACATTTTACTATTCATAACGCTAGTGCTAAATGAGAATAATATCTTAATACAAATTAAAATTAACCCGAACTAGAAATAGACAGAGTTCAATGATCATCCTAATCAAGTAAGGTGTTAGTATTACTTTTTTAAACTAAATTAAGTACAAACGTTTCCCAAATATCTTAGAATACGTTTCTGCATTTAATCTGCTTTGATTGACTGCAAGCAACCTACATGGGCTTTTTTCGAAAATGGAGATTGTTTTGCACTTATATTGCACTTCCATTTGCCCTTTTTGCCAGAAGGGTTTCCCAAAATTACAGACCAAGAAAATTGTTGCTTAAGAGCATGAACAAGGAAGTGATCTAATAATTATTTATTATTATCACATCGTCTGGCCACCCGTTGTCTCTAAGCCACCGACTATCTGAATTCTCCCCAGAGACAGGAGGGTCAGGCCGCTTCGAGCATTCGTAGCAGGGAATCTGAAAGCGTGTCTATGTTCAGACCATATAAAATAATCTGCTTGAATGATAGAATCTTCACAATCTGACTTCAAATACTGCTGGAGAAATGACAGAACTATGGTGAAGCAGCTCGGCACACATGATACAGTAGAATCAAGTATCTATTTTCATCCATAGAATACAACCAGCATTGACAGCTTCATATCTTCAGCTGCTTGAGGGTGGAACCTCAAGGATCAAACTAGAACAGGGAAGAGTACCATAACTACAGCTGGAGTCACACATGATGGCGCTACAGGTTATTACACATATGATAAAGCCTCAAAGTTAAAATCTAAAAACTACTACAGGTCCTAACAGATTCACAAGTACCTTCGTGGTCATTGATAACAGAGCATTAAACATACAGAATTAAAAAGTAACCCTCAAATGTGTTTAGCAGCACCACACATTATCTTAGATTATGATCGACTGGATGTTCAACCAACAGATTCTGACCACACTCTTCTTCTACTCACTGCACTTCGCAACTCTCCTCATATTCCATTTGTTTCCATTTCCCTACCCCACCATATGAGTCTTGGCTCGAGTCACCTACTTAACATCGGACCACATTGACACACTTTTCCTTATGCCACTTCCACTTCCCACCCTAATGCAGTCTCTGATGCATAACTTATGTCTGACCCCACCCAGCCGGTTATTTAGTCTTATGGGATACTACATTTGTTTTCTCTGCACTCTCTCGAATAAGAGGGCCCCGTGGACCACGCACCCCATCTTCAAAACTGTTCCAAAGACTACATACCAATCCTTCCATGGAATCACCAGGGCCAGTTAAAACTCTGGGTTCGTGCTACTACAGACCACATCTCAGTATTGTAAGCTACAATACTGCTAATATTATGTTTTTATAGCTCACATTTCAACTGATTAAACGAACTAAAATTAAAAAAAAAGGGTCACCGTTGTTAGGGGTTATAAAACCAGAGAACAATATGTACTTAAATAAAAAGCCTAGTCACCTCTGTCTTAAGTACATGAAAGTCAGTCAGTGGAAAGATAGATCTTTTCCAGTGTCCAGGCTGTAAAAATTCCAATGCACTGAAGCGATCACAGCTATGCTTTTCTTTGCCTTCAAAAATCAATCATGGGCGTGGTATTACTTTTCACTTCGTCCCTTGGCCAATTGTACAATGTTGGACAACTGACTAATTGCAGCCACTACCACGCATCACAACCCAAACAAACCAATCTGCAGCAAGTACGCTATTAGCTCCTCCATTCTCTTCACCTACTGCTGATTATGACAGCTATTTATTTTGCCTGCACATGGGTGCCCTGTGTGGTGGTGATTTATTGCCAGTCTCATTTTTAAAGTTGATGTAATAAAGAATTTAAGCGACACTGAAGCCATGACTTTGGTGATAAAATGTCTCCGACCTTAGATTACCTTTCAGTGAGCGGGGAGCTCTTGCAAAAGACAGAGCAACCAAGCCTTAACGCCACTTTAGATATCCTGGCATGATTATAGTCTGTTACCCTGGGCATTTCCTTCTTGAGTAATATGTATTAACAGTTGATCAAAATGCTGAATATGCATGATTCATTTGACGCACTTAGTTTAATATAATTCTGTTTTTCAAGGTGATGATCCAGCCTATGTGAATATATTTGCAATGCATTATCTAAATGCAGATGGCTTGATTTTTACGTTGTCATGTTAGTATTTCTATGTGTTTGTAGAAGGTTGACAACTATGTGCTTCATTTTTCTTGATATTCAAAGAACACAGTCTCGTAGAATGAAAATAACTGCAAGTGAAACTGGGCACATTGTTTTCACCAACAATTCTTAACATTGTGATTATATTATTAAAGTCGGGCACAGAGAGTGAAGGGCAGAGAGGCGACACTGTAGATGGTCGCACATCATATCTCCAGTTCCTATTGAAGACTACTGGAAAGAGAGGCAAGCAGCCTTCATGCACTGAGTTAACGTTGCACTGTTTCCCTGAACAATAAACATTAGTGCTCATCTGGATGTGGGCCATCTCTAAAGGTCATAATAGGTTTTATTTTCTGCTTTGCTAGAATTTTAGAACTAGATTAGCACTTAGAAGTAAGAGGAAAAGGTAGGATTGCTATGTATTAATAACAGCAAATCATGTTGGAGTGGTGTCTATTATTCACACTTCTGGTAACCGTTGCCATATTATCTGTTTTCATTGTGATTACGATTCATATTGTGTGCACTAGACTAGGATTTAAGGTTTTAAATAAATATTTTAAAAGCGCCCTTTGCGGATTAGTGTTTTTTGAGTGTGTGCTTATCCTGAAGGAAAGAGGGTATGGGATTTCACTGATTAACCTAACATAGAATACATCTTGCACAGATACTACACAGGGGGTTGTGTAATGGTTGCAGCACAGCTATTTTTCTGATCCAGAATGGCACATTGACTAAGTCCTTAGTGCCATGGGGTCTATAAAACCGATCTCTGTGCCTGTAGGAAACACAGAGAAAGTATAACTCCGACCTCTCATGTACTATGATTATTAGAGATACCAACAAGTCTGCAAGTCATCTAAACAAGGAACACCCAGGGTAAGTGAAAAAAGAAACCCAAACCATAAGTAGCTATGCTGTAATAAATTGGCACGCAAAAATATTGACTGAAGAGAAATAATTATAATCTTAGAGGATGAGATAAAATAAGGAGAAAGCACCTGCATCACTCCCAAACACCCAGGCTGCATATTTAAAGAACACAAGTCTGAAATACAACATAATAAACTATTAATAAGATCCGACTATCAGGTACTATCTGACAAGGCAAAAAACCCTACATGGTGTCAATAAGACAGGCAGACTCCAGGCCAACCAGTTTTAAATGAAAAGAGCAAGGTGCGCATATCAGACATTACAATCAAAAGCCAAACTATGGGTATGATAAATAAGGTTATCTTCCAAACTCTTCGGCTCTATTACCAAAATCTACCTACCTGCCTATCTAAAAACAAACAAACAAACAAACATATATATACATATATATATATATATACACATATATATATATATATACATACATACATATATATATACACATATATATACACATATATATATATCTATATACACATATATATACACATATATATATATATATATATATATATATATATATATATACACACACATACATACATACATATATACATACTTACAATCTTCTATCCCACCACTGGAACCCTAGTCACGGAATCCCAAGTCGCGGAAAAAAACAGCAGACCCAATTTTGCAGGTGAGCATGTGGTTTATTGTTCAATGTAAGCGCACCTTCTCACATCTTGCTAAGCTATTAGCTCTCTTGGGGGCGGAGCATGAAACACATATTGAAATGACATATAACATACAATTTTTAAGGCAATTAATGAACTGCCCTAAGGCAAGGCTCAAGGTGAGTTCACCAATTCTTTTAACAAAAACAATAAAATTACGTGAGATCAACCCTTTACAAAATTTTTCAGAGAATATGCGGCAAAGGGCAGCTCTGAAGGTTCTGCATCAGAAGCAGTTATACTTATAATCCTAGAAGAAATCAAGGATGGACTAGAACCCTTCAGATATGAACCCATATCACCCCTGAATAGAGGCTGCAAAATCTTAGCAATATCCAAGCCAATAGACTGCATTCCCCAATTGGCCAACTAATTGGATAGTAATGACAAACCTTCACCTCTAAGCACAAGTCAACAATCCACAGCAACACCCACTAGGTAACAAAGATTTTGGAATGTCATGCCAGTTCAAGACATTCAAACAGAATTACTTTAATAAAACTCAAAAAATTGCAATGTTTAATTTCTAGCCGGCATGAACACAGCTGTCAATGTCAAACGTGATACAGCGGCTGAGGCTCCTCATGCTGGTGTGTGTTGGGGTTCTTACATTTTATGTTTAATTGTGTGATGTCATTAGCCAAAGGCCAGAGGGTCAAATATTTGATGTAGCAAAGAAGTGTGAAGAGAACCAATATGTCTAAAGGTGGCTCGGGGATAGAATGGGATATAGGGTTGGTATCAACCACTGCAGTAGCAGGGCTCCATTTCACTCCAAGCATACACATGCAGTAATTTGTTGTCCCTAACATCTAAGAATTGAAATGCCATTTGTAAGGTACAGTCTGCTAGCTTGCTTGTTATGCACAATGTTCCCATCACTGCGGCACAAAAACATGCTCACTGTGAGACAGAATGTGAAGGTACCACTGTTTTTTATGTACAAGATGGTGGTGGCTTCAGCCTGCTGAGGTCCTCTCAAGGTTTTAAAACCTCAATTTTATTTCACATCCTTAAAACAGAATATAAAAATGGAACTGAATTAATAGGAGAAAATCAAGAAGACAAGATGCTGTGAGACTTTACTATACAGATAATGCTATCGTAATGGTTGATCATCATAACTAATACAGATGAAGTCCTCAAAACGGATGGAATTAACAGAATAAAGGCGTGGGACTTTTTAATGTTGGCTATTTTTTGGCTAGGGCAGTTTAAAAAGGGGTCCACAAGAAAACAGCAAATCAATGGTTAAGCACAGTAGACACGGGTGCATGGGTAGACACATCATTCACAGGAACAAGTGCAATTGCTTAAGAGGAGGAGAAAGTGAACTGAAAAATTCTAAAGGCTTTCAGTGGCTCCTATTGTATTGTCGACTGCATGGGAAGGAGCTAGATCACCTTTTTGCTCCATAACTACTGACCAAATACGCTAATTTCGCTACAGATGAAAAGGTAGCTAGATGGGCAGACAAGGTCCTGAGACTGTACGTTCCTGCAAGAAGATTAAAATGAGAAGTCTCTGTAAGTGGAAACATATCAAGGCTCCTGCTCAGAAGGACGTGCTATTTGGTTTTTATTTGTACTTTATTAACAGCTCTTGAAAGCATTATAATAAAGATAAAGTTCCACATGTGAGAAACAAAACATTTTTACCACTTCCTCAATATACCTCAGTCCAGCCTGATGGGCACATCCATTTATCGCCACTTACAAATCAAACTAAGCAATCTAGAGGATGGACTATAGAAACAAAATAAGGTCAGCGTCCCAACTTCTGACCAAAGGATCTCCTCCACTGGACCTCAGAAATATGAAACAAACAATGACAACTGCCATAGGGTTGGCATTTTTCTATTCCAAAAAGAGTTTGTGTGCTGGGTTGAGCAGTCACTAGAAGCTGCTGCTCTGGAAAGAACAGAAACTTCGCCCACAGACATCCCAGCCACAATAAGTCCTGCACCCAGGAAGGACTATGAATACCCAATATAAGTGGGCTCTATTTACTAAAAGCCACCCATCATTAAGGACATTAGGACTCTTCCCCTTCCTTAGGACAGCCCCCACAACACACTGAGACAAGGGCATATGAGGACAAGGGCAAAAGTGTTTTAGACTTCTAAAACCCTTGAGACGATAGGGTCAGAATCCCATTCACAACCATATCTCTGTTTACTCCATCAGCATGTGCCCCCGCCTACACACCTTCCTGTCATTTAATGCCCACACTTCAGTCATCACGGTTCACACAGCTGAAATAACCATCAACAATCTGCTCGCCAGGGGGGCGTGGCCGAACAGCCACGATGGCGGACGGCTTCTTCTAGAGCTCCGCGCCCGGCCGGGCTTTATTCTGAAAAAGACAGTTTTGCTGTGTCCATCGGCCTGCCGAGAGAGGTGGCTTTGTGGCGGAATCCTGTAGGAACACGAGACGCGAGGCGGAGGCGGGGTGATACGCCGACAGAGCGCCCTGCGGGACGAGCTGAGACCCGCGGCGCGAGGCCTTTGGAGCCGGGGAGTAGCGTGAGGCGGAGATCCGGCGGCGGCCCTCCGCCCTGTCCGGGAGTAGGAGCCGGACCTAATGAGAGGGGCCGATGCCCAGAGGACACTGACGGCGGAAGGCAGGGGCCCCGTGGATACCACCGGACGGCGGCAAAATCGTAGAGGTGCGGTGAGGGGGGCGAGAGGAGGCGCGCTGGGGACTGATGCCGGGAAAGAGGCCCAGCGCTGAGAAGTGCCGCCATTTTGAGAGGCCCGTCTAGAGGGAAAACCCTGAGACAGTGATCCGGCCCTTACAGAGGGGGGACCCCCGGGGACCTTCCGCGGCATTGCTCCCCGCCCCCCCCCCCCCGGACCTCCTATCTTTGAAAGACCGGCTCTGCTGGGGGTTCGGAGGCGCGCGGGCCGGAGGACGAGACGGCACGGCCTGGTGACCGGGGGCCCGCACACTGGGTGGCGGCTGGGGCGGGAACTCGCCCCTCGCGCTGCACTCAGCCTGTACAATTGTTCGGCCACTGCCTGCAGCGACCCAGCGGAGGGTCGGACCCCTTGCGGAGGCCCCGGTTGCGGGCTGGAGTAACCTGCTAGCCGGCTCCTCCCATCCTGGGAGCCAGGGTGACACCTTTGCGGCTGGTATACGAAGAGCCGGGGACACATTGGCTGAAGTGCGGAGCCTGAGTGGCCGGAATAACTCCAGGAGGGGGAAACAGTCCTAAAAGTCTAACACACCATGGTCCGGAAAGGCCAGAGACACGTGGACGGCTCAGGGGAGCAGACGGGGGCCGGCCCACAGCTGGGTGCTGGAGCGAGTGGAGGCGATCCTGGTCTGGGCGACCGGATGGAATCGAGTGCCCAACAACCTAACAAACTGGACATTATCCTTCAGGAGATCCGGGACTCCCGACAAGCGCTGGAACACCAGTTGGGAACCCTCACCAATAACCTCTCCCTCCTTAAAGCGGACCACGGTAAGCTGACGGACAAGGTCAAGGACCACGGGCTTGCAATTGCGGACCTCACACCCAAGGTGGCTGATCACGACACATCCATCCGGGACATCCAGGGTCAAATGGCCGCGTTGCTGGAGCGGGTTGAGGACGCGGAAGGCCGCAATCGAAGAAACAATATACGGGTCATCGGTCTGCCGGAAAAATGTGAGGAACCGCGGTCTGAGGAGTTCATGGAGCAGTGGTTCAGAGAACATGTGGCGACGGACGGACTCTCCCCGTACTTCTGTGTGGAGCGAGCGCATAGAATTCCGACGGGACAACCTCGGCCGGGGCGCCCTCCTCGCCCCCTCATAGTCCGTATCCTCAACTACCGAGATAGGGACGCCCTACTGAGGAAAGCCCGAGAGAGATCAACCATCCATTTCGAAAACCAGAGGGTGTCACTCTACCCGGACTACACAAACATGGTGCAGAAACAGAGAGCCTCCTATATGGAGGTGAAGAAGAAGCTGAGAAGCGCGCAACTGAAATATGCCTTTCTCTTTCCGGCCCGCCTGAAAGTCATCCACGGGAAGAAATCTCACTTCTTTGAGAGCCCAGCGGACGCTGAAGAATGGCTGGAGGTGATGGGACTGGAGGGCAGCCAGGAGGCATCCCAGGAAGCGATGGCGAGAGCACTGGACAGGAATTCGGGAGGTAGCCGCCACTCCTCGTCTGGATCCGGAAAGAGAAACACTGAACACGGCCCGTCGCGGACTCACAAGCGGGACGAACGAAGGGAGGCCATCTCCCTCTCAGGCGCCTTCAAGGAAGACCCGACGAAAATAACCACAGACTGAGGATACCACAGGACACTCAGACTCTGACAGCAGCGTGATGCTCTTTCCAACAATCACTCCTAGAGCTGCGGACGATCTCATAGACAGCTAGCCCGACGGGAGCAACCCCGCACCGACTCCTTTGCAGCAGTTCACGCATGGTATCCTTTTGTTTTGCTGTCTTATGGCCCTGGGCACCGAAATCTGATTGGGCGTCGGGGTGGGGGGGGGAGCGAGGGTGAGGGGCAAGGAACAGACACTGGCCCACCCCCAGATGCATCCCATATCCATTGGAAACGACGCCGTACCGGGTGCCACAGGATGCGGATTGAGACTGCCTATAGCAAAGCATATTAGCTCTGTATGTCATAACACTGCACTTTCTTTTCAGCATTAAGCGCCCGGCCGGGCTACCGTTGAGCCGGTGGAGACCGGACATAGTAACAAAATGACTAAAAGTGTGCTGGACCTACCCCCCCATGGCGAAGGCACAATTGTTCGGTTCTTTATGTTCATAATGTTAACGTTAGGCTCGGCTATGTCCTATGGCTGCGGCAAGTTTGTTTTAGAACTGTTAATGGTCCTTTTAGGTGCACTCTCCTGGGTTCTGCTCCCCGGTGTTCTAGACATGCGATCACCCCTGGGAATGGCTCTATCGCCCGCTGACCATGGCTGAACAATCGGGAATGTACAGGGTTGTCACCTGCAATGTGCGAGGGCTGTGCAGAAAAGACATAGGGTCCACTCTTACCTCCTCAGACAGCAGACACACGTCGCCTTCTTACAAGAAACGCACCTCACGGCCTCTGAAGCGCAAAAGTTGCGGAAGAAGTGGAGAGGGACTGTATATTCCACGTCATACTCGGCATTTTCTAGAGGGGCCACTATCTGGGTGCGTCACGGGACACCATTCACCGCAATAGAGCAGAAAATAGATGAGATGGGCAGATACATCCTGGTTAAAGGGACCCTAGATGGCCAATTAATTGTCCTGGGCTGTATCTACGCCCCGAATTACGATCAGGAATTATTTCTACGAACAATAGGAAGGGCCCTCTCCCCGTGGGCGGACATCCCCTGGGTGCTCAGAGGGGACTGGAACGCGGTGTTAGACCTGACCCTGGATAGATCACACCCACCCCTACAGGCAGCCGGCGCCACCAAGCTTACTGAAACATTCCGGGCGTGGGTGGAAGGCTGGAGACTTCGTGATATATGGCGGGAGGTACACCCCACACACAAAGAGTACTCCTTCTACTCCCCTGTACACGACCTGCACACCCGTATTGACCGACTCCTATGCACACATTCGCTGACCCCACTGATGAGTGCCCCAGAATATTTAGCAAAGACTTTCTCGGAGCACAGGCCCCTCAAATGTACTATTTCTTGGGGCAGAGTCCCGACCCCAGTCCCTATGTGGCGGCTCGACCCCCAGCACTTGGAAGATGGCCCATTCAAGGCGACTATCTCGGAGGCCCTGACACAATACTGGGAGGTTAATTGGGACACTGCTTCTTCCAACTTGGTGGTCTGGGATGCGATGAAAGTGGTTGTGCGGGGAGTGGCTATTGGGAAGCTGGTGGGCGCTAGGCAGGAGATCCACCGGAAACTGTGTGAGGTGGAGAACCGTCTAGCGGAGCTTGAGCGGGAGGCGGTGGAAGACCCGGGGAAAAAGCAGGCTCTACAGGAACAGAATATCACACACGCTGAGACACTAGAAACACTGCGCAACATTGATTACAAGGCCTACTTACAACGACAACACACAGAGGCGGACCGTTCTGGGGCGTTGTTGGCCCGAGTAATCCGCGACAAGCCGGACACCCCAGTCATTACCCGAATTCGAAACCACAGAGGTGAAGTAGTGAACACCCAATCTGACATCAACCGAGCATTCCACGACCACTTACAGGCTCTGTACGCCCATAATGAGGCAGACGACCCTACACATATAACAGACTTCATGCGGGACCTCCCCTTCCCCCAATTGACTGCGGAGATACAAAAATCTATGGAGGGCCCCATCACCCAACATGAAATACGCACTGCGATCACACACTTAAATAGAAACAAGACTTCGGGCATGGATGGACTCCCGGTGGAGTTCTAATCAACCTATGCTGACATGTTAGTACCGGTACGGATTTACAGGGAGGCCTTCGAGAGGGGTCATCTGCCGCACACAACCATGCAAGCCATAGTAATTTCTATCCCTAAGCCAGACAGAGACAACCTGGAGATTGCGAATTATAGACCCTTATCTATGCTGGCCACGGAATATAAAATCCTGAGCAAGGCTATTGCCCTACGTATTCAGCCCCACTTGACCACACTAATTCACTGCGACCAGTGCGGCTTCCTTCCGGACCGCAGTACTTCCCTCAACACGAGGCGCCTGCACGCCATCATGACAGCGTCACCTGTCGAGATGACGCGGGCGGGGTGTATTGCATTAGACCTCAGACAAGCGTTTGACTCGCTCTCTTGGCCCTTCATGTTTGACGCCGTGTCCCGATTTGGATTTCCAGCCCCGCTGATACGGTGGATTAGGCTGCTGTACACTGATCCTACGGCCAGGGCAAGAACTGGACGCTATGTGTCGGCTGAGTACCCAGTCCATCGGGGCACCAGGCAGGGATGCCCCTTTTGTCCCCGCTGTTGTTCGTGTTGGTTTTGGAACCACTAGCCATCGCACTTCGCCAACACGCGGTGGCCCTGGGAGTTCCTGTGGCAGGGACATCCCACATTCTATCTGTATACGCAGACGATATGTTATTGTACCTCCGAGACCTGGAGGCCGACCACACACGATTGTATGACACCTTCCGCCGATTTGAGACAGCATCGGGATTGGCCATTAACCCGGACAAATCTGTGGGATTTTATTTCCGCGAGGGGCCTAGTCTGCCCTCTCTGCATTTCGGCACTTACATGATCCCGTAGCCCAAACCAGCTTTAAATATCTGGGAATTCGTATATACCGTAGATTGGAGGACCAGCTGGACGGTAACATCTCTAGAGCCATTACAGGCCTCCGGGGTATTGTTGGCTTTTGGACATCGCTCCCATTGTCTGTTATGGGACGCATTGCAATAGCAAAGATGGTAATGCTACCACCTTTGCTATACTATTTCGTGAACCTGCCCATATGCATTCCGCGACGTAGCTTTGACTCCCTTAACTCCCTACTGATCACCCTTATCTGGGGGACGGGCAGACGGCGGATTAGCTTGCGGAAACTACAACTCAGCACCTCCCAGGGAGGTCTGGGAGCCCCTGACTTCCAGGGTTACTTTTACGCCAGTCAACTCCAATGGCTGTCTTACTGGCTAGCGGGGAGGAACCTCAAAGAAATTGGATGGACAGTAGGCTGGCTTGAACGGGGCGACCTACACGCCCTATTGCTACCCAGGAGTGGAATCCCGCAAGAGTGCCACCCACTGCTCCGTACTGCCCTTCTATGTTGGAGACAGGCCTTGGCCTACACGTCCACGACCAGGCCATATGCAGATAATATTCCACTGCTGGGTATACCGACACCACAGGGACGACTAACCAAACACGCCCTCAGGGACTGGACGGCGAACGGGATTGATGGCGTGGGCAGTTTCTTCGGGGACGACTTATTGTTAGACTACCGCACCTTCGTGCATGTGACGGGGACCTCGGACAGATATTACATGCTACATGCCACTGTCTCTCACTACATTCGAACGACCTGGGCGCCACAACACACTCACCCACAACAACACGAATTAGTACACCTGATGCATTACATGGGGGCCGGTGGTCACTTGGTAAGATGGCTGTACACCGGGATTAGGACTCACGCTGCACTCTCACTCGACGCACTGAGGGAGTCCTGGTCGCGGGACACGGGAGAGGTCTTTACGGATGTAACTTGGCGGTTGGCCCTGGAACACCCAAAGAGAGTTTCTCGAAATGTGAGATTTAAATACATACAGGCCATGATACTCCACAGGGCATACCTTACCCCGGTCAGGATCCACAGGATGTTCCCCACTGCCGCCCACCAGTGCCCGCGGTGTAGAGCGGACGAGGCAGACTTCCTCCACATGCTTTGGTTGTGCCCACGGCTAAGTGGGTACTGGAACGAGGTGTGCCAGACGCTACGAGAGGTGACCCAGATACAAGTGAGGGAGAGTGCGCTGTACTGCCTGGCAGGTGCTCGGCCTCGCCCTAAACCTTTAAAACCTAAGCTGAGATTTGTGGACTTAGCCCTCCTCTTAGCAATTAGGAAAATCACAATGCAGTGGAAGTCCCTGAGAGCGCCGAGAATAGAGACATGGCGAGCGGATGTAGTGAAATGGGGCAGAATAGAATGTGTAGCCCTTAGGAAGGAAGAAGAAGGTGGAAGGCGAAAAATCCCGCTGGCACTGGACTGGGAGGTCATGATATTAGAATTGGAGGGTATGGACCAGCCACAGTCCCAGGAAACCTGACCGCATTAAGACCCTGAGGGAAGGTTGTAGAATGTACCGGGCCCAGAGGTGGGACAGGGGTGGTTGGAAGAACTTCTACTCCACAATCCTGGTGGAGAATGGACAACGCTGGGGGGCAAACGATAGACCGGTTAGGAGAGACGGAGCACCACAGTTGGTAGGGTGGGGGAGGGACAGTTGGGGAGCGAGTGGGTGGGTATAGGTACACGTCCTGCTGAGAACAGAGTCATTCCTACAGCACGCAAAACTGAAGGGTCATGATCTAGAGGTTGACGCTATGTTCTTTAAATGGAGACGGGGAGATAATTGAAAAGTGTGATGTATTGCATATGTCATATATACTGCATACAAATGTGATGATTGTTTTTTTTCTTAAGAACTTTATTCGTGAATGTACAATCTGCTCGCCAAAACACAATAGCAAGCACACTGAGAACGCATTGTATTTCACAATTCTATGTGGCCATTTCCAAATATTATCGCATGACTATTGGTGCTAGAAGGGTTTCCACTACCGTTGCCTTTAAATGGGACTCGTTACCCATCCATCTTTGTCAACAGTTCAACTTGCGAAACTTTTGGAAGTCACTAAAGACTTGGCTGTTATCATTTCCCTGTGGCTTATTGATTAGGGAGGTCTCCTGGAAACCGCTACAATGACATACTTTGCTTAGTGTTGTTTGGAGCTTGGTTTCTTTAAGCACCAAGAAAACCTACCCTGATTGTAAACTGTACTACATAAAAAACAAAAAAATTACAAAAGCAGGCAATCAAAATGTGCCTTAAGCAACGTATAAGGCACCACATAAAGGTAGATGTAAAAGGTCTGCAACGGTTATCAGAAGCAGACTGGATCAAATTCAAGTTCCTCTGCACTGTACACAAACTCCACTGATATAAAGGCCTAAAACAGAAGTAAGACGTAGCCCCATGCTACACCCAGCCAGGTCATCAGCCAGGTCATCAGCTGCAACCATAATACCCAAAAATATGTTCATAAAAATAAAGCATAGAGGAAGATATCCAGGAGTTAAAATCCCAAGACTGTGGAATACCCTCAGTGCTTACCTGGGATGAGAATGTAATCACATTTGATCAGAAAACTCTTTAACAAAACAAATTTCAGACTTTCTCTCTAAATAGATGGTCTTGACTCCAAAGAGCCATGATTGCAGAACATCAGTCGTAGGTTTAATGCTCCCTAACCGAATGCCTTGTGCCCCCTACATTTTTCTTCCACAAATTTGTGAGATTCTATTATCCTATCGCCCAACAGGTCTCAGCAGACCTAAACCTTTAAGATCTCAGATCTCATCCCACATCTAAATCAACTACTAACACAGCATCTCCAATCGGTAACTTCAACCTCCCGGGTGACAAAACAGCTAAGACCATAAAGGAAACCACGTTCAACCAACTAGAAATGGCTGACATTCAACAGAATGCCACTTTACTAACCCACACAGAAGACTGCATCTTGGATACAGCCAAAATCAAACTCATCTTAAGACGCTTTTGAGATTCTAGACTGGACTGACCACACAGCCAAAACCTACAAACTTCCCAAGACCGGTCACCAAAAATAACCAGTCGAAGAAACACTACCACCCATTAAAAAGCTTTCCTATCAACAGATTTAAAAAAATAAAACTCATCTAACCTGGATGCAAACTTTAGCTTTCTATTCTTTTACCTCAGCTATACCATCTACACCACTGATGACAACCACACCCTGGTCAAATCTCGCTCCTCCAAACCATGATACACAAACAAACTGTCAGCAATCAGAAGGCAAAAAAAGCAGTGACATGGATTGCAGCGGTACGAGGGTCTCAGTGCCGTGAAGAACCACCATGCATACAACAGGAGACTCACGAGAGACACCAAGTCCACCTCTTCAGAATCAACATCAAAGCATGCAAAAGAAATGCAGCAGTCATACCCTCCAAGGATTTGAAGGAGAAATGCACACCCAGTAGAATTTTCTTTAAAGAGGAGATCAAGAAAATTTGATAGGGCAGAAATTCTAGGCAGTTCTGAAACTCAAGTGGGACATTTTGACTCCCTCTCCACTGAGGGCCTTTAAGACCTCTTCAGCTCACTGAAGGTAAAATTATCACAGCATCTCCAGCAATGGCACTCCTCATTGCCTCCCTAGCTTAGGCATCTTAGCTATCTCAAGACCCAAAACCACTGACTCTTTCTGAAGAAGAAATTAAACCTGGACCCGGATTCCTGGCCAACTACCAAGTGGCCCCACATCTACCTTTGAAAGGCAAAAACATCTAAAATGTAGTCACCACTCAACTGCATGGAAAACCAGGAACATCCCTTTTTTCAAGTCTACCAATGTTGTCTTTGACCACAATGCAACACTGTGACCGCCACTATCCAAGACGTTTCTCATGCACTCCTAAGTAGATGTACGCAACCCATCTTTGCATTCTGCTGTGTGTCTCAGCACCATTTGACATAGTGAATTATCAAGCTCTACTCAATACCCTCTGCTCAAGTGTAGCCATTGCCAGCACCATCCACCAGTAGTTTGCATCTGAATTTAACAACAGATTTTAGGTCAGCCACATTAATACCTAAAACCTGGACTGCATCTATACGAACTGCTCAGTAATCTTCAATATCTACATGGATCTTGGATGTCTGCTAACTAGCAAGATCCGTGAGTGTGTGGACAATACCCAACTCTACCAACAGGTTACTTCTGTAAATCTCATTACACGACAAAAAGATAGCCTCGCGTCAATCAGGTCAGTATGGCCAAGTACCCAATTGAAGCTCAATAGTATGAAAACAAAATTTGTGCTAAGCACATGCAGAAACCAACTGAAACAGATCTCTGGAATGGCTGCAGTTGGGTGAAGTAGCTAATGCTCAACTGCACCATACCTCTGGATCCACATACTCCCAAACCTTAGCTTCACAAGTCAATAAAGACACAGATTGCCTAGTGGCATCTGCTCATGCTCTGTAAAGTAACAGCTTTTTTCTGAGAAAGAAAATACGGAAAAACCATATAATTGTGACCCTTTACTAGCTCATATGAGGCAACACCCTGCCCGTGGGCATTACAGAATCACATCTTATCAACCTAAAGAGCTCCACTCACACTGCTGTCTGATTAAAGGCGTGTGAGACTGTCCAATCTGTTGAAACTCTAAAAGAATTTCTCATTTATTCAGAACCTCACATCACCGTATGAATCAGTAGTCAGTAGCACATCACATTAAAGTGGTAAACTGCAGCACTCCCTCATGCCAGCATCAAAGTCTTTGGTGTGCTATGTGCGTTTACGTATCAGCAATCTAGTCAGGTTAAGAAATGCAGAAAGGAGAAGACAATGTCAATCTTTCGAATGCTATGCTCCTACAATCTGGAACTTCATCTTTCCCAGACCCGGGAAGATTCCTCACAACTACATTTTGAAAGAACCTCTTTAAAAGCAACACATCTTCTGCATACAACCTGCTGGAAGATCAAACCCAGATTGGAATACCCTTGTCCCACCAAACTCTTCCCCCTACTAACTTGTATTACTCCCGCCTATGTACTTCTCCCCTCTACAATAGCTTTGTATAGTACTGTTGCTTATAAAAATCTTCACATTTTATAAATCCCCGTACATGAATATTTACACTTAAGTACCATTGTAAATAGTAGACATTCTTATCGGGCAACTGAGTGGTACTGAGTACTCACACTTGCCCCCCCTAGAAGTATGATAAGCTGAATTAGAGTTAAATGGATTTGAATGTTGCATTTTCAAGTTACCCTCCGAATGCTGCTGTAGGCATATCGGATGGTGAAATTGCTCATTTTTTTATACTTCAAAAAATGGAGGGATGATGGATCCCGATTGTTAGGTACCTGTGAAAATGTGCTAGTAAAACTGTACTATAGACATCTAGTGTTTATTACGCAAGATCAAAGTTCAAGGGTCGGGAGTGATTCTTAATATAACAGAATCACTGAAGAAAAATGAACAAAACAATTGTGAGGCACAGCCAACATGTGTTTCGCCACTTACTGGCTTGCAAGCCTAGGGCTTTTCAAGGAGTATTCCCTAGGTTTGTCCACAGTGGGAGTAAGAATACGGTTCGAGATTTTTTTTTCAAGTTAATTGCAGTACTTGTTCAGTCGTTTCGAAAGAGCGTCAACAAGTAGCAGGATGGGTGGTCTCGGTCAATCGGCATGGGCCCATTTTCAAAATTGCTCATTGGATGAAGGCCTGTATGAATTTTTTTTCCCGTGAAGCAGGTACCCATTCCAAATACGTATACTAAATACCTGGTGCAAATGATGTCTCCGATTCATTGCACTTTGTGGAATCTGCAGGTTGCAAGTTTGAGTTTGATTAAGTCAATTTAGTCAGTTCATGCAGAATTCCAGAAAATTCAGTAGCCGCCTATAAGTAACAAGGTCAGACAAAAAAGAAAACTACATGGATTCAAGTACTTTGGGCATGCAGCAGTGATTTGAGCTTCCACAAGGGATGGTAGAGCTAGGGTTAATGACCCCACCATTGCAAGTGGGACAGTTTGGCCACCACGGTGCTACGGGTACAGGCCTGATTGTAGAGTGGCTGAACAGACAGACAGGAAAAGGAGATACGTAGAAGTAGAGATGAAGGGAATGGAGCAGGCAAGGAGCGGAGGACAGAAGGAAGGTGGATACAAACTATCAAAGCCAATAATCTGTATATTGACAAACGCGGAAAGACTGAAACAGGAAGTCGCAGGTCCACTACCGGCACTATCTGCCTGTGTGCAGTTACCTTGATGTGCGAAACAAATTGCTGCATTACTAGTGCTGGCACAAGAACACTGCACATGGCAACAGCGCTCTACTTCTCCTTTGAGACTGGCGTATCAGTTCTTTACCTTACTTGTTTTTATCGTGAGAGTGGGAAATGGGAGAAAGAGCCTGCTGCTTCCAAGGAGAGCAGTGGGTGCGAGGGAGGCGATGCAAACAGGGACTGCAGTCACAGGGGAAAACATCATGGCATAAAACTGACCTCTGTGAAACCTTACTAGTCTAAAAAATATTAGAGAACCTGAAGCGAACTTTTTCTGATGGATGCCCACTTAATGACTGATCATGGGGACGCTCCAATCTTGTTTTCACGAGGGTGAGGCGCCACCACCGTGCTTAAAGTGCTGCCTCGCTCCCCACGGCGCGGAATGCTCCAATCTTGTTTACTGCACCTGGGCTGTCTTGTTGGGAACTTTTGCAGGCTTCCTGGTGGGACCGAAGACCCAGGTTGCCTTGAGTGCCATTGCCAACTGCATTCCCGAATCTGCGCACCTCACCCTGATGGGACTACGAGTCCCAGGGTGCACCGGGTACTTTCTCCAGCTGCCGCTCACGAGGGGGAGGCACCACCACCGCGCTTAAAGCGCTGTCTCATTCAACGCGGCAAGGGATGCGCGCGGACCGCGCCCGGGCAAAGCCCGGGCCAAGGGCGGGCCCATCCTTGCCCGCCACAGACCGGAAGAGACTGGACTGGGCACGGCTCTAAACATTTCACCCTCCTAAGGTACTGTGTCTCCGATCTTAGTGTGTAAATTAGGAACGAAGTAGGAAACAGTGTAATTGGATGTGAAAGTATAAGCAATTCTTCCCTTGGGGTGTATAAGCAATTCATTTTCTATCACGTATTTTCATTAAGTCACCACTTTTAGCGATACGACGTCTCAGGCAAATTATAAAGTGAATTTCATTCAAGCCATTATCTTGGGGGAAGAGAAAAACGTTGAGTGCTTCAAATAAGAGGCAGCCCAAAGAAGGGACTCAGCCATGCCAGACTTTGCTCAGCTACCTGACAGGAGCAGTAGGTGCATTAGAGCGCCAGATAACCTCGGTACAGGAAGCGATGAAACCAGGACATAATGGGTGAAGAGGTGAAATACCTATAGTACAAGCTCTAAGTGAAGGCGTTGCTCCACCCACCGCCGCTCCAAGGTGCACCCAAGTTGAAAACGGGTGCATTGTAAATACATCAGTTAATATATCAGGCAGTGACCTAGAGATTGACACTCAACCACCAAATAAGAGGGCTAGGAACCCTGATATTACAACACCAGTCATAGGAGAGGTGAATCTAACAAAAAGGGAGCCCCTGCCGAAAACCCACAAAAATGCAAATAAGGATAAAAAAATTAACAAAGCAGTACCCAGGAAAAGGAGGTAAACTAACAGAGTGCTATGCCTTTACACACAATGAACTGTTAAAGTTAAAAACTAAAGTCGAGGCCTTAGACTCTTTCCTTAAGGAAAGTTTAAACAATCTGACTCAGAGATTTGGTTCAATAGAGGAGCTGCTGTTCAAGTGCCTGGCAGGGTTAACTTCAAAAGTTACAAATACCTTATGGACTGTCTTTACTAGGAAGTTTGATATTTTCAGCCTTCAGGAGACCTGGACGACTCAGCCAACTCACATCATGGGCTACAAAACTTTCCATACTGCAGCCGTCCATTCATCATCTGGTAGGGCCAAGGGTGGTCTATGTACTTCTGTTTCCAACCTCGAGGACATTGGAAAGATAGTCCTTAATGTTTCAGACAAGCATTTCCAGATCATCAGCATGCATATTGACAGAGATTTCTGTATCGTGTTATTGAATTTTTATAATAATGTGGCACCTGAATTGTTTGAGGGAACCATGAGACATATGTGCGGGGATTTGCATAATCTACAAGCTGGTTCACCTAAAGATGTGTTTGTTATCTGGTAGGGGGAGGAGGGGGGATTTCAACTCGTATTTATGCCCTCTCTTTGATAAAGGGGGTTGTGGCATGGGTTATGAAAGGGGTTCAGGCCCCATTTTTCCCATACTAGGCAAGGAGAACTTCTAAACGATATTATGTTTGAACTTGATATGGGTTTTGCAAATAACTTATGTTCTCTTATGGCCCCTTTTCGTCTGACATTTAACGGGAGAGGTACCTTTACAATAATAGATTACATTCTAATTTCATGTAAGTATGCTACTTACATTAAGGATTTTAGAACACATGAGATTACATTAAGCAATCATTTTCCTATCAGCATGGAAATGGTGGTGCATATAAACTCTAAAAATACCGGTGGCAACCAAATTCATTCTGTGGAAAAATATTACTCTGTCCAGACAAAATGGCTATGCCCTTAAATGGGCAAAAGTGGATCCAGGGCTCTTCATGGAGAAAGTGGTGAAAGGTTGCTTAAAACGAGGTTTCAATTTGCTTAGATGAGTACTCTTCACACCAAGAAATTGTAAACAATTTTCTATTTATTTCTAATTTTGCAAAAGAAACCCAATACGTAAAAGGGAGAAAGAATAGTAACATTAAACAAGGGTGGTTTGATAACAAGTGTAAGAAGGTCCATACTAACCTCAAAAATGCCTTGCACGCTAAAGTGAAAAATCCAGACCAGATTATAAAGGCAAGACATGAATAGAAGAGGGAATTTAAGGCAAGAAAGTCTGTCCTAAAAAAGGATGCTTGGCAGGTTTTACATGAGGCTTCGTTCAACCGTGACCCATCAGCCTTCTGGAAGGCTGTTAATGCCCCCTTCCTGGCTGGTACTGACAATGCCATAATAGAGATAGCAATAACTGAGCACGACTGGATCACTCATTACTCAAGCTTATATGGAAATTCCATCCAAACAGACCAGGACATTTCGGCAACTGAGGTAGAGATTGATCACTCTCTTATTTCAAGCGACATACCCATACATGTCACTCTTAGCGAGGTAACTTCCGCCATAAACTCAAGTCAAGGGGGGGAAGGCAGTGGGGCCTGATGGGCTCACAGTAGATATTTTTAAATTTAATGTAGATTTCTGGAGCCCACTACTAACCCAGGTCTTTAACGCTTGCTGGTCTTCCTACCCACCTGGTATGAATCCATAATAGTGCCCATATTTAAAAAAGGCGATAAGGTAAACCCATCCTGTTACCGCCCAATTTCCTTGCTGGACTCCACAGTTAGGATAGCGGGGCGTGTCCTGCTAGATAGGTTACAGATGTGGGCGGATGAGAGGTCGATTTTAAGTGATCTCCAATATGGCTTCCGAAAAGGCTTGGGTACAATCGAACAGGGCCTAAATCTACACATTTTTATAGATAAGTATACTAACGCCAAAAGGGAAAATGTAAATTTAATTTTTGTGGATTTAACAGCGGCATTCGACTGCGTTAATCATGAGAAGCTTTGGTCGTTTTTAGAGGATATGGGAGTAGAAGCCCCAATAGTCACTTTCCTAAGGCAGTTATATTCAGGGGCAAGGACCAAGGTTCGGTAAGGGAGGGGGAGATTGCACTAAGCACTTTAAAGAGATGAGAGGAGTAAGACAAGGGTGCATCTTAGCCCCGATACTCTACTCACTTTATATAAATAACCTTGAAACTGCCCTGGTCAAGGAGTGTAAGGATTTACCAGCAGCTTCGTCCCGGCCTATACCAGCATTCATATATGCTGATGATGGGGTCCTCATGGCCCGCACAACGAATGCACTGCAGAACGTTGTTAACACGTTTGTTAACTATAAGTCAGGTTTGGGACTTACCATCAACTGTTCGAAAACTTACACTATGAACTACGGGGCCGGTCTACAAAGGAAGAGTAAAACCCTCTTTATACAATCCAGGCCAATAGATAGCGTTACAACCTTTTCCTACCTTGGAATATTTTTGGACAACTCAGGACTTTGGTCTCAGGCGATCAAAGCTAGAAGACTTTTATTTATCAAATCACTGATGGCTCTACAAAATTTAGCAGGAAACTAGGTAGACGTTGCCCCTTTGAAATGTTACAAATCTATAGAGCTAAATGCGTGACTATTGCCAATTATGGAGCAGGAATATGGGGCTATGTAAATGTAAACATTTTGCAATCTGCCGAGAACAAGTTCCTCAGGACACTTTTGGGCGTCCCAGATAGAACATCAAATTATATATGCCATCAAGAACTGGGTACGCCCTACTTGGAAGATTTAATTAAGACTCAACCTATCCTCCTATGGCACAAAGTTTTGACTTCAGAGGAGACAGCTTTTAACCGCCTTATTTTACAAGATGCCCGGGGGTTGGAAGGAGTCAGGCGGATAAGATGGCTAGAATATGTAAGAATTTTCTTGACCAAATTAGGCCGTCCTGAATATTATAGTGAACCCGCAAACCTTCTGTACTGTTTCTAGGAAAGATTTTAAAGTAATTTGTATACAATACTTGGGTGCAATTAGAAATATCATAGAAACAAAGAAGCCCACGGTCCATACTCAGGTATACATTCTTACATTACATTGATAACAAATGACTGAGAGATTTTTGCTGACCCGGTTCAGATTGAATATTTACATAGAAGCCTGAGTTTTCCTGCTCCAATGTCTCGACCCAATTGACTTTACATAAAATGTTTTTTTGTAAATTCTATTCCAACCCAAGAAAAATTGATTATTCCAGTTTTAAAAAGATCAGGTCTGAGACAATGCCAAACAGCGTTTCGTTTTCTGCCATTGCTAGACAATGAATGTATTATCGCTTCTGTAACTGTATTTTTAAAACCTGTTTTTAAATACCGTAAATGTATTTTGTAATGTTTTTGATATGGTTTTTTAATGATTGTCGGAACTGGCATTTTAAACTGTAATGATTTAGGTATATGAACTTTTATGGTCAACTTTATCAGTTACCGAAGAAAGTAATTTTGATTTGATTGATTTGACTTTTCATGGGGAAGAAATAAACCTATAAACAAGGGATCTAAGAAAAATAGACTCCGGTGTATAATAAAATTACATTTTGCAAAAATCTACTATTGAAGACACTAAGGAAGACTAGGGACATTGGCCAAGTGACGCCTATATTAGCTTATGTGCTACCAGAAACTGCTGGGTGAGGAGGGCATTAAATTGAGATTAACAGTTGGATTCAAGAACATTAGTTGAAACGAAATTTAGCAACGGGACAAAAATAAGGGGATGAGACCTCCGTTAGTTTACAGAACTTAATGCATTTGATTCCCTCCCATGTGTTTTTACTTTGAATGAAGACATCTGATGTTTGATAGAGTAACACATGACCCTCAGACTGCAAGGAATACATGTAGATAAATTATAAAATACCACAGAGGTTAAATTTAAAATATGTAATAAAAGATTACCTGATTTCTTTGCACTAAATGTTCAATGTCTCTTTTTACCACATGAAGGTGTTCTTTGATGTCAGAGAAGTGCTGAGCAGTCTCATAGACTCCGCCTGCAGATCCAACGTGTTGCATCCCTCCAGCAATTCTCAAGGTGTCACTTATAGCACTTCTGAAACATCAAACCGTGAAGTATTTTAATAAAAATATGCAGCTTTAACTGAATACTCTTTGCACAAAGTAAACACATGCATTACCACACTAATGTAAATTCTCATCACTATCCCAAGAACATCTAAACAACATAAAAACGATAACAAAGCCAAAAGGTTTTACCTTAGAGCATCAGACAGAGATAACATTTAGGCATGAAGTTACAGGTAACCACAGAGAACTACTGGCAGCCAAACATAATGAAGGCATGAATAATACCATGAATAATACCAGGCAGTAATGACCTTTAATGGCCACAGGCAGTAACAAACCCCAAATGTACAACAGTAATGAAAGTAATTAGCTTCGGCCAGCACATACAGAAATGCGTACAGGAAATGAGCCTGAATGGCCCAATGCAGCAGCAAGTCTCCTCAATGGCCCAAGGCAGTAATACACATCAATGGCCCCAGCAGTAATGATCATCAATGTCTAATAGATGACTAAATGCTATGGTGAGTGGAAAAATGGATGTAAATGTAAATGTGTCCACTCCTGGGCACTCCCAGGGTGAAGCCAGGCATCCTTAGCGCTGTTGGGGCCGGTGTGGGGGCTAAGCAAGCTATTGCCCAGAGTTGCAGCGTGGGGCCCGTGATTAGAATAGGCACCGAGGCGAGAATTAACAGGTCTGAGGAAATTGAGCCCGAGACCCCGCCGAGGCGGGAATCGAACCCTGGTCCCCGACCAGAACTCTGCATCAGGGTCTGCCGCTCTAACCATTGAGCCACACTCCTCCACGGATGTGCAATTGAGGGGACAGATGGGTGGAGAGCTTGACTGCATAGATTTATGAAAGCGTGTCCGGAGTAGTCGCTCACTTTTCAAGATGCAAAACAAGTTTTGGTATCACTATTTTGAATTCCTGTAGGTTTGGAATGGCACGGATGGATTGATGAATGGGTACAGAAGGGAGTACCCTTGTTCACCTTACCAGTATGCTTTGCACCACAGCTCTTTACACCTTAGTGCATGGTCACATTCATAACATGAATCAGTAATTTTTAGTGTGTGTTAAAATGTCCACCATCATGGACATTTATTCAATAGCGCATGCCCGTCCTTAATATGTAAATCCATGCTTCTTCTCAAACCTAGCTTACAAAAATCTCTATGCTTAAATGCATCCTCTAATAGAATGCCCCCAGCATCTAGAATGCCCCTTCCCACATAGATCGATTGTACTAAACCCCTCACATCAAGTCTTCAAATCTAGACCAAATTATCATTTAGTAAACCCTTCTTACACTAACCTGTGATGATACTTCGGTATAGATATGCTACTTCTGCCTTATGATACCTAGCATGCTAACTCGTTTTGGTTGTACTACTTTGATACAACATTTTTCCCTAAACAGGCCTCGATTGGGTACCGTCAGCCTCCTGTACTACTTCATGTACTATATCAAATTCATGTACCTACTAAATCGTACCTATATTAAATTCATGTACATTCAAATCCTCTTTATCATTGCCAAAACAGCTGCTGTCTGCTCTTGTGTATTTATTTTATATGCCCGATTATTGCCCGGGCCACGACCTCAAACGCATACATCCCTCCTATTGATGCACTGCTGTAGTCAGTATATATCCGTTATGTACCTTGTTGTTGTACTGCTGTTGGCTACAAATGTATGTATCTCTTGATTGCCTTATTATTGTACAAAATATATATATGAGCAGCTCCTGCAAATATGGTAACAATATTTCTACCCTAGAAATGAAACTTGGTTCTAAAGTGCTATGCTAGCCTTGGGGGTCCTAGGAGCTTCACAGTACGAGTTACTTACCTTCGGTAATGTTGTATCTGGTTGACAATCCAAGCCGCAGATTCCTTCAAGTAGAATTATCCCCAAGCGTTAGACTGGATCTGGAAAAATGTCTTTGCCACAGCATCTCTGCGCACCGGGGGCGGTACCACGTGACTCCGGCGTGACTTCAGCGAGGTCACATAAGCCCCACCCCGGCACATTGACGTCAGTTTTCTTCGGAGAACTTTTCCGTGCCACATCGCGGAGCCATGACAAACAAAAACTGTGAGAAAATGGGAACAGTGTGCGAAAAAAAATCAGAGAAACAGAAAGGAAAGAAGCGAATGGAGAGGAACAGCACCATTCGAGTAAAGTGCCAGGCACTGTGGCACCAACGGTCACAGAAGGGAAGAGCACAGCTACTGCGAAGCAACCTAGCAAGCAAATACAACATCCTCCCTGGAGACAGAAAAAACATGTGAAACATGTTACAGCAGACGAAAGAAGCCTGCAACCACAGTCCATTAACCCCTTTTTAGTGCTGCGAATGTTCAGCGGACGTCGCGTGTACTACCTCGGTAGTGCTGCACATGTCCGCTGAACGTCGCGGCCCCGTCCGCTTAATAGAACGTTCCGCACTGGGGCGGAACGTTCGGCGCAGCGGAGTGGTTAACAGTGAAGGAAAAGAAGTCCAGAACAGCAGAGTAACAATAAAATACCCCAAGTCAACACCATCAAGGAGAGTCGCATCCCCTGTAAAGAGCTAGGGGCTGAGGCACAGCCAAGAGACCTGACTCAGAGGACGGCAGAGGAGTCCGACATTTCAAGCAATGAAAAAGGGAAAAGATTATGAGTAGGCCCCACACTGGAAACACCGGGGTGTAGGGATGCAGAAGTACACATGAACCTACTGACCAATGACCAGAAAGGAAAGAGTGGATGCAAACAAACAGAAAGTACCATCCCACTAGGGAGGAAGTGAAAGAGGGCACTCACAGAAGACAAGACCACCCGAAGGTGGGCGAGTGCAGAAGGCCAAGCTGAAGGTCCTAGCAGAACGGGGAGGAAGGGCGGGTCGTGAAGGAATCTGCGGCTAGAATTGTCTCTACCAGATACATCGTTACCGAAGGTAAGTAATTTGTACATCTGACAGAGACTACTAGCCGCAGCTTCCTTAACGTCGAATAGATACCCTAGCCATACCCAGAAGGGAGGAGGGCCTGCGAGAGAACCTCCACCTTAGGATGAAACACAAGGCCCCAGTAGGAGATGTGTAATGGGGACAAGAAGGGCGGCCCAGCCCCCACCAAGCATAAGGAAGCAAGAACAAGGCGGGGGTGGGGCAGAATACCCCAAGCCCATCCAAAGTACAAGGGACATCCGCCAGAAAGCCCTGGAGGGACAGATAACGCCAGAGGAGTACCGAGGAAGAAAAGAATCACCTCAAACTCCAAGGAGAAGAGGTAGAAATGGAGGCAGAGCCCGCCACAGGAGAACACACACACACAGTGAAGGGGACAGCTGAACCGGCATCAGCCTCGAGTAACCGGACAAGGCAGAAACGCCTCCAGAGCCAAGAAGGGCAGGCGTGAGAAGAAAGACACAGTCTCGCAAAGCTCCAGCAAAACAAGAGGCAGGAGCACCAGGGCACCACCCAAGACCCACGGCAGTGGACCAAAAAGAGCAGGCACGCACAGCCGGCAGCTGGCAAAGACCTTGAAGCCAAGTGCCCAGCGCAAGACGAAGGCAAGGCAAGGCAAAGGCCAGGGAAATCCAGAACAACCCCAAATGAAGACAGTTCCAGACAGAACCCAACCACGAAAAGAAGTGGGACTAGCCAGAAGAGAAGAATACGTAGGACGGACTTAAGTCGTCAACCAGAACATAGGAAAAGACTAGGATATCCTAGCCCCCCGGAACACCAGACAGAAGACCAGGCCGAAACGCTGGACAAAAAGAACGGGAACACCACAACACAACGCCGTAGATGGCATGCCAAAGCCGGTCCAGCGATGAAGCAGATATTGAGAATGACAGAACCTGGGGCAGCGCAAGCTAGACAAAGAGACCGCACCAGCAGTATACAGGGATGCCAGGAAAGGCGAAGAACACAAAAAAAAGGGTGTCGACACCCTTCCAGCTTAGGGCAGTGCTATACAATAGCTACACGTACCCTACTTAGGGTATGACACGTCCCAAAGAAAACATGGGAACACCTCTTAGGGAAAATATCCAGCAGCAGAGGACAAGAACATAAAGGACCTGCGGTTAGTACCACAGACGGCTTATTAAGCAGCCAATAAATACACAAACGCCAAAAGGGCTAAACCAGCAGCGAACAGTACAGAGGGGCCAACCTAAGGACCCAAAAGGCATGTCAAACCACACAGAACACACAGACCGGCCAATCAAAACACTAGACTCCAGAAAAAAGATGGGATAACGCCTCCCATCAAGCCCCGGAGGATCAATAAACCAACCTTACGGAGAGGGAGGAGGACTGAGAACCGCAAGGTGCCGTTGAATGGCGGAGTCCGCGTGGGTGTTAAATAAAAGAACCCCATCAAAAGGCAGGTCAACCAGCCGCTCCCTAATATTCTCAGGAAAACAGCCATCCCGCAACCAAGCATGGCAACGGAGAGCCACAGAGCTGCCATAGCACAGCCGAGAGCATCAGCAACGTCCAAGGCCGTGTGGAAAAATAGAATATTGTCGCTATGCATGTCCCATTATACACCCTCTATTTCACGTCCCGAACTCATCATGACGGTAACTAGTAAATTCAGTCACATTAACGTAAGGTTGCACGCAAACACATCACTTCCTCAAACTGCAACTGTACATTCTCGTGGTTAAGCCGATTCCGAGAAACGAGCCCCGTTGTAACCACCCCCGCTTCTGGTCAGACCAATTCCGAGAAATAAGCCCCGTTTACCAAGAACACGACCAATTCCGAGAAACCAGCTCCTGTTTGCTAAACACATGACACCAGACATCCTGTCACGACCATTTCTCTTTTTCTTATCTAAGGAACCAGCCTAGGGTTATTTCTCAACTCTCTGCTTCTGCCGTTACTTCCTCATGATTATGACACAGTTACGTCGCTACTGCCATGATCTCTTTATGATTGCCACTCTTTCGAACTGAATATTACTCAAGGGAAGCTCCTTCCTCTTTTCTGTATATAAATGCCCTGTGTTCTTTGATTAAAGTAGAGACCATTCCCGAGCCTCCTTAGGTGACGGAGCTCTCCCTTAACTCGAGTTACTGAATAAAGACCCTGAATTCTAACCACCTGCTCTTCATGCTTGACCTTATTGATAAATATAGAAATTCCGATCAAGGTAAATTACTAAAATATTTACGACAGCCGTACGGAGAATAAACGCAGCCAACTCCCGACCAGCCATCACGTGGTGCCGTAGTCCAGCGCGGGCACCTTCGTGGGAGATGCGAGACAGAAGGGACACCACAGAATCCCACAGGCTGGAGGTAGCCCTGGCTAACACACAAAGTGTGCTGAGCGCTCGCAAAGCAGCACTGGAGGAATCGAAGATGTTACGCCCCCATAAATTCAACCAACAGGCCTCCGCGATGGAGGAAACAACACTGAAGGCAAGGAAGGAAAAGCAGTCTGCAGAAGAGGGCCCTGGGTAGAAGGGTGGAAAGAAACGCAAACTGGATCGTGCGGAGCAGGACAGTGGCGGTATAGGAGCAGCTAAGGCACCGGGTCACTCGTGGCAGGATGCCCCCAGGCACCTAGAAGAGAATTGTGGAGCGAAGCTTCGAATGGAAGAAGCAGCTACCGTCCACCAGAGCCCTGGTGGAGAACTTCCAACATATGGTCCGTAGGGAATGGGGTGACAGGGTCACCCATCTTCAAAATGCCAGAGGCCGCGGAAATGGCCCCAACAAAGGCTACACTCGCCTCCGTAGGGCGCCACGGGGGAGTAAGCAATTCCTCCGTGGGTGACAGCTGTAAACTAAGCCGTCCATCTCAGAGTCCAGCTGGAGGAATAAACGACCAGCCCCTGAATAGGGGAGGATCCGCGGACGAATGGGGGACCTGGGGGGCGTCCGGGGAAGGAGGGGAAGCCGGCGGAGCCACCAACAGCAAGCTGCGAAAGAGAGGGTCCTCGATGACACCACACCCCCACAACATGAAGCCAAACTCTTCTGCCCCGGGGTCGAAGCCGCCGGCGAAAGCACGGAAGGCCCCGCGCAAGGCAAGCGATCTGCTGAATTCTCAGGGAGAGGAGGGTGGGGGGCCAAAGAAGCCTGCAGAGCCGTAGCAGAGGCTTCCATTTTGACCCTAGTCGCTCTAATGCCAGGGAACGGCGGGTAGGGTGGCGACGGGTGAGGGCGCACCTCCCTAGGGGAACCCGTGCCCTCTGCCGAACGAGGACAAGGCCTTGGAGACAAGCAGCAGGACCTACCAGCAGGCAGGCGATGCCCTTGGGGCCGTGGCGAGGGGCGATGCTGCAGTCAGAATCAGCGGCTCCTGGCTTCCGAGGTAGGGGACAAGACCGACCTGCATAAGCGGGCCATCAGCAATTTCATCCGGCGCTCCCGCCGGGACTTCGGTTTGAAGTGCTGACAAGCGTCGCAGTCCGTAGAGACATGGTGCTCGCCCAAACACACATACATATAGGGTGAGGGTCTGTCGCCGATATCGGACGTGCACAAGAAGTACACATCTAGAAACCCGAAGGCATTCGCACACTGTTCCACAACGCAAAAGCGTGAAAAGAAGGCCTGAACCGGATCCGCGTTGCACGCGTAAAAAAGGAAAAACTGACGTCAGCGTGCCGGGGTGTGCCTCATGTGACCTCGCTGACGTCACACCCGCGGATGTCAGGGCGGAGTCACGGGGTACCGCCCCCCCGGCGCGCAGTGATGCTGTGGCAAAGAAAATTTTCCGGATCCAATCTCACGCCTGGGGATAATTCTAAGGAATCTGCAGCTAGTAGTCTCTATCAGATGCTTCATATTACATTGAGATTTCACCTGCCTTATTGCGGATTTGTGCTCCGCAAGACAGTCCTTCGCTTTATTATCATCTTACTACCTCTGCCACGTTGCTGATCTTGTTATTTCACAGGCTCCTGGTGTACAGTCTGAAATGGAAATTTTAGAGGGAGATATATGATTACATGGAGTTATGTTATTAGTTCTAGGAGGAGATGTGGTGTAGGTGCTACATTGCTGCCTTTAGACCCAAAAACCTGGGTTCTAATCCCTGCATTCCACCATTGAGCATTTTTGGGAAATTTCAATTTTCTCTCTGTACCTAGCAATGTAAAACATGGGCAAGGCGAAGCAAAAGTGTAGCGTAATGCCTCACGCACAAGCTCTTCAGCCCTCTGCATCACAAGGTGGCTTCAGATATCGCATCTGGTTTAACCCCACACAGCACAATGATCTACGTACAATACCTGGTCCTTGCTATCTCTCCTAGTATGGCATGGCACGCCTGCATGGGGCTTGAAGATGAGAGATACAGCCAATGTTGCTTAGATGGTAAGGTGCTTGCTGAAATTATTTATTTTTATCATAAATATCTTCTTTTTACCTAGTGCTTTACTTCACACTTTTGCCCCTTAAATTTCAGGAAATACCACTGCCTGATTCAAAGGTATTTGGTCTACCGAACTCAAGAGTATAGAAGGCAGGATGCAACTTATGGAATTTCAACTTGCAGATCACTATTGATACCAGCTACAAGCACCAACTTTGTGGGTCATCCTAGCAGCCTTCTGACTTCAGGGTATTGGCTGGCTACAGACAAACAGTATTTATGCGCTAGCATAACAAACACAGATTACCATCAATGGAAAAGAGTTGGGTGATCTTTTCTCATTTGCATTGGCAAATGCCGCCTATCTCTGAAGATTCTGTGGTCAGTGTGTAAATGGGTGTGTTCAATAATCTATTGATGTCATTTTCTTTTTTTAGCTCTTTTTATTAAAATCAGCATTAAAAAGGTACATTTCTTCCAGGTAATAATCACATATCAAAAATTCCAGCACTACACATTCCCAGTACATTATTGTAGCAGTATACAGTACACCACAATTACTTCCAGCACATCGTCCATCCCACACCTCCTCCCTCCTAAAACTTTTAATCGGAACTCTCATCTACCAGAGCTCTCGGCGCTTCACATATATTTCCGCTGAACTCATTCCAAGCCCCCCCCGATCTTATTCCATTTCCCGGGGCAGCCACGATTGACAAATACCGTACGTTCTGCAATCATTGCCAGATCCATGTCCGTGCACCATGCGGTCAATTTTGGTACCCCTGCCGCCCCCCACTTCTGTGCGATTTTACGCTTTGCTACCATTAGCCCAAGAATGGCCTAGTCCTGCATAGGGTGATTTAGGTCATTTGGTTCCCAGATATTCAATAAACACCTTTTGGGCTCCGGTAAAAGTGACACCTCCCCCACCTGCGATATTGTTCTCATTATTTGTACCCAGTAATCCATTATCTTCGGGCATTGCTATATGGTATGGTATAAAGTTCCCTTCTCCTACATCCAGTATGGGTGTGATGTTCTATCTATTTTATGTAGGGTGAGTCTAGTGAAGTAAACTCGGTGCAATATCTTCAGTTGCACCAGCCTAAGTCGCAAGGGTATGCCCACCTCCTTCGGGGATGCAAGTGCCTCCTGCCAGTCCGAGTCATCAAAGTCACCTACATCGCAGGACCCCTTCCCTCTGAGTCCTATCGTGGGGTCTGGGAGATTATTAACTAGCTTCCGGTATGTGAATGAAGTAGCCCGATTCTGCATATAGTCCGTTAATAGTCTGTCCTCCAAAGGCGAGGCTTCCTGGACCTCAGTACCCAGAGGTATGGCCGTCAACAGAGCATGTTTTATTTGTGTGTACCGAAAGAGTTCAGTGGGCGCCAACTCATACTGCTGCTGAAGGTACTCAAATGTCACAACCTTTCCCTTGCGCCAAACATCCCCCACCGTGGAGATTCCAATAGCATCCCAGTGGTCAAAACCCTTGCTATTCCTGAGCGGACCCAGCAGTGGCGTATGCTAAAGAGGGGTGAGTTGGGTTATAGTCCCCTGCCACCCTAGCTTCTTCTGTGCCTCATGCCATAAGGTGACTGTCTGCTGTGTAGGTCCAATGAGGGGTTTGGTGCGCTTTTTGTCATAAAGGGGGGACAGTATCCCACCCGGTCTGCTCTAAACGCCGGGTCCCCCTGGGGGGCATGTATCCATTGGTTGATTATTTTCAATTGTGCCGCCCAGTAATACAACTGTATGTTTGGGAGTGCCACCCCCCATCATAGCAACTGCACACCAGCTTAGTCTGTGCTATGCGTGCTGGTTTGTGTCCCCAGAGCAAGTTGGAGACCAGGGCCTCTATGGCCTTAAAGTAACTCGGGGGCACCGGGAATGGCATGTTTTCCAGCACATACAAGAAACGAGGAAGCGCCATCATTTTAAAGAGCACCGCCTTCCCTAATAGCGTAAGCGGCAACACCGCCCCCCCCCAGTGTGAGGTGTTCCGTCTAAGGCGCTCCAGTGAGGGAAGCAGGTTATATTTATAAAAGTCAGTCCGCGGAGTCGGCCGTAACATTGATCCCCAAATATTTGAACATGCCATCTGCGATCATGAGCGGGCAGTCCTGGGGGAGCTGCGGCGGTGGTCCGTGCAGCACGTATAGTATAGATTTGGACCAATTGATGGTGTATCCCGATGCCCACCCAAAGAGTTCACAGATATTCAGGAGGACTAATATGGAACGCCTAGGAAGAGTCAGATACAATAGGACGTCGTCTGCGTATAATGAAATGCGGTCTTTCCACTCTGCCGTCCACCTGAGTCCCTTTATCATCGGATCCCAACGGATCCATGCCGCCAAGGGCTCGATGACCAGCGCAAAAAGCAGAGGCGACAGGGGACAGGCCTGGCGGGTGCCTCGAGTCAAAGGGAAATCGTCAGATATATGCCCATTTACCGTCACATGAGCTATAGGTTTGGTGTAAAGCAGACGGACACATGTACTGAATTTAGGACCGAAGCCCAAGTGGCGAAGCACTGCAAACAGGAATGGCCACTCCACCAAGTCGAACGCCATTCTCGCGTCGAGGGAGAGTATGACTGACAGCTCCTGAATAAACGGAATTCGTGCCATCACACCATGTAGACGTCGCAGATTTAATGCTGTGCTCCTGCCCGGCATGAAGCCGGATTGGTCTGGGTGCATCAGAGTTGTTAGGTAGGGCATTAGTGTAATCGCCAATAGTTTTGCGAGGATTTTAGCCTCCGCATTAATTAGCGAGAATGGTCAATAAGAGGTACATTCATCTGCAGGTTTGCCCGGTTAGAGTATTGCCACTATTGTGGCCGTTCTCTGATCTAATGGCAACTCTCCCTTCTGACAACAGTCATTATACATACGTAACAGATGGGGGGCAACAGTTCCCGCTGTTTTTTATAGAGCTCGATGGGGATACTATTAGGGCCTGCCGCTTTGCCAGACTGCATTGCGCCTATCGCCCCTTGTATTTCCTCCACCGTAAGATCCGCTTCAAGCGCCAGAGCCGCTTCCGGAGGGAGCCCGGGCATGTCAATATCCTGAATGTAGGTTAGTGCTTCCTCTACCGACATCTCAGGGGTCGTGGTATATACCTGTTTAAAATGATGCGCTAAGGCCTGCACTATGACCTGCGGGTCTGTTGTAATTTCTCCATCTACCGTCCTAATCATCGCTATCCACTTAGTACTTTGTTCCCTTTTATCTAGCCATGCCATAAGCTTCCCGGCCTTATCCCCAAGCTCGTAAATCTTATGCTGGGTAGCCGTCAGACGCGACCTTGTCAGCTCTTTTAAGTATTTCCTATGCTGCTGTTGCGCCAGCCGCAATTGCTGAGCTGATGCCAAAGTAGGGTCACTGGTGTGTTGGGCCTCCGCCTCTACCAGCGCCAGCTTCAGGTCATGAAGGTCGTGCTGCTTCTCCCTTCTATGCCCCGTGACTGAGACAATGGCTTGCCCTCTAAGTAGTTGGGGAATCAACCAATGCCTCATTCTCCTGAAAATAATGCTTTGTCGCTTCAAGAATCGCCTTTTTAATTTTAGGGACCTGTAAGTAGCCCGGGTAGATGGGATAAGTGCGTCGCCTAACCTTGCGACTATGGATGTATGTCAATAACACTGGGGAGTGGTCGGAGATACCCCTGGGTTTTATTTCTATGCTGTCAACGTTCTGCAGGCAGTCCGCTGTAGTTAAAAAATAATCAATGCGGGACGAGCTGTTATGGGCCCCTCAGTAGAAGGTAAATTGCCGTGTCGTGGGGTGGTGCCATCTCCACACATCCATGAGCCCCATTGCCTCCAAAAAGCTCTCAAGCCGAGACCTGCCATGGGCATGCGTTATTGCTGGGTGGAGGTCTAGGGTGTTGTCCATAATTGCATTGAGGTCCCCCCGATCATTAGTTCCCTGCCTGGAAGGTCAAGGAAGAACTTACTGAATGCTGGGAGTGTCAATGCGTGAAGTGCAGGGGGAGCGTACACAGAGACTATGTTAAGGGACCGCCCTTCCCATTGACCTATAACAGCTGCAAAGCGGCCGTTGTCGTCCGATTTTGTGTTTAGCACTACGAACGGGGATTGCTTTTTGATTAAAATACCCACCCCCCTGGAGCCAGTCGAGAACTCAGAGTGTACCACCATTTTAAATCCCATCTGTCCATAGCCTTGCATGCCGCACCAGTAAGGTGCGTTTCCTGCAACAGGGCCACCGTTGGTGAATGTCGTTTCAGGCATTGCAGTACTAAACCCCTCTTTATTTTGTCCCCCAAACCATGAACATTCCATGTAAGCATTGATAGAGGAGTCACTTGAGTTGTAGGGTGCCCTGCTAGATCAGGCTGCCATGGTGGGTGGAATATGTGCGATAGAGCATGGAATATAATGTGTACCTCAGGTGCTGGAAAAAGAGAAACAAAGCGTTGTACCTGAAAACTTTGCAGACCAATAGTACAATTAGCAAAAATTGTTGAGGAAACAGAACTTCCCTTTCATACCATACCTGCACCCACTGCACTATAGAAAAGAAAACGAATAATACAAAAATCCGAAAATACCAACCCAGTCCCCCCCTCCCTGCCCGACGGTCTCAGAACTGCCCGCCTACCCAACTTAGCAGAGTGCTTAGTCCTAACCCCAAAAAGTACTTGCGTGTCGGGGGTAAGAAGTCCAAGGACAGGCGCAGTCCCCACCTTACCCCAAAGACTTTTGCAGCTTAGTGTCCAAGTCAAGGTCCACCGCAGGTTAATACAGGTGCATGTTCTCACACTGTGTTCATATTCTAAAATCAAAGGTTTCGTGTAGTAATTGAGTCCACGCAGGTAGGTAGTTCTCATGTAGATTTATTGAGAAGTTGAGATATAGTCAATAACAAGCTCAATAGGAGACCCCACCAGGAGCAACCAGCATGGTGCTCAGCCCAGCCAACTGTAACTCCTCAGGCAGATCACCAACATTCTGATAGCTACATCACATGAACATTCCATTGGTGGTGGACAAGCATTGCATTGAGAATAGCAGGATACAACATATCCCCTTTTCTTATACAGAAAACAAAAAGTCACAAAAACTGAAAATAAGCAGATGGGACTAAAACCCACTGCAAGCAAATGGGACTGGGACCCATCGCAAAACATTGAAAATAAGCAGGTGGGACTAAAACCCACTGCAAGCAAATGGGACTGGGACCCATCACAAAACATTGAAAATAAGCAGATGGGACTAAAACCCACTGCAAGCGAATAGGACTGGGACCCATCGCAAAAAACGTGGCCTCTCAAATAGATATGTAAAAGAATGTGTACTATGAATGAACACTACAAGGCAAAGTGTATGTTCATGAGAGTGGGCAAAATAATGCATGACATGCATGTGTGTTGTGTGAAAAGCATACAACAGAGCAGACTGTGAATTACATTTACCACTGAATAGTGCAATAAAATTAAACCTCAAATATGGCAAAACAATACATAACAATGTGGCATTAAACATGAACCTTGCAGGTACAGAATTGCCCAAAAAATTAAATCGATGTATATGCAACATAAACATAGCTACATCACATGAACATTCCATTTCGCCTATCTGCATTCCTCAGCTTCAGTTTGTTGCAGTTGTTCTTCTCCACCCCGTTGCTGTTCCCGGTCCTCAATTTCATCAGACATGCCACGGCGTCGCTGGCTCCTTTCCTTGCGTTTGTGTTCGCCCACCTGCCGCCAGCCCTCGAGCCAGTCGTGTGCCTCATCAGGTGTATCAAAGAACCATGTTTTCTAATCCGCAACTACTCGCAGTAGAGCAATTCTCTGGCTCTCAGTTCTTTTTTGACCTCCAAGAAGCTCCTGCGACGCCTAGAGACCGCCATTGTATAGTCCGGAAAGAAGGACACTGTGGAGTTCTGGATTCGGATCGGTGGGGCCACTCTGGCGGTTTGTAATATAGTGTCTCTACCTCGGACGTTTAAAAAGCGTGCAAGTACAGGTCTGGGGGGGCCCAGGTTTGGGCTTCCCCCTGGGAACTCTGTGTGCCCTTTCGGCTGAAAAGAAGGCTGATAGTCCCCTGGGCTGGAGCCTTGATTTTATGAGATCCTCCAAATAGAGGTCCATTGCTGGGCTCCCTTCGCTTTCAGGAATTCCGGTAATTCGGATGTTGTTGCGGCGGGAGAGCCCCTCCTGGTCGTCCAGTTTTGCCGCCAGTACTCTGTTCCCTGCCTCCAGCCGGGTTACTGTTATTTGTAGGGCTGCTGTGTCCTTTACAAGAGTTTTGGTGACTTGTTCCACTTCCGTGATTCTGGCCATCATTTTTTGAAAATCTGCCCTCAGGAACTAAACATCCGTTGAGATCGTCCCCACTGTGGATTGTACCTTAGTAAGGGCTGCCATGATGTCCTCCAAAGTTACTTTCTGTGTGCCCTCTCCCCCTGGGGTCTTGTCCGCCGAATCTTTTCACTCAGGCAGTGGTGGAAAGTCCTTGCCATAGGCGTATGTGTCTAGTTTGGACTGTGCGGCCGATGCTCGTGGGACCCTGCCCGTCATCTTACCCCTACTATTGGTGCACTCCTGGTACTAGCCGCTGCCTGCCGTGAAAACCCGTGTTGCACGCGGCCTGTCGGTTTCCTAAAGGTGCCCCCTGCTAGTGTTGTACTGCCACCAGAGGGTCCACAGGGGCGGGGGGGGTGGGGGGTAGTCACCGTCCAGCCAGTGCCTTTGCGGCCCTTCGCCACCTCAGCTATATGCCCCCGGTATATCACCGAGTCCTATTGCGGGCCAATATGCTACTGGCAACTGGGAGCGTAGAACTAGGTGTCACCGCCCCTTTCTTCCAGCTAAGATCTTAATCAGATATATGGGGGGGGGTTGGGGGGGCGGCGTACTGAGCCCTTCATCTGCAGTAGTCACTTCTCTGTGCTCTCCTCACTGGCGGCGATTTTCTAATGGTGAGGGCCCCCTTCAATAGTTCTGTCTTGGGACCAGGCCTTCCGTGCGATTAAGGACCCGGCTGCTCCCCCGTGGATAGGCCTCACCTTGTGTGCGTTCTTCGCGGGGCAGAAAACCAGTGGGCAGACTCAGGGCGGGCTCCTACTCCCGCTGGGGCCTCACTCCGCAGCTGCCCTTTAAGCGCTGGGTGGGATATCCAGCCCAGGTGACCACCTTAGCACCGAATGCCCTCCGGTGTCTACAATGCCCGCATTGAACTTCGCAGTCGTGTCAATCTGCGTGTGTTTTCTCCAGGCCCCTGCACTACGAGGCCCGGGCTTCTGTCGTGCGTGTAGGCCGCTGTGGATCTAGCGGCCGCAACGTTGTGAGCGGCGCGATTTTGCAGCCGAAAAATGGAACCAGAGGACGCCTCTTGTAGTCCGGTATTCAATAGTGCATATAAGGGCGCGTTTATGCCTGGCTTTCAACACGTTTACAGGCCGTTCCAACTATCGCAGCCCCGATGGGGCAACCGTGACAGCCAGCGCTTTGCCCCACCCCCACCCCTCCTGAAGTCTCGGGCTCCGACTCCTGCCGTGCCGTATTTTGTAGTTCCTCCACTGGTGATGCAGGGTTAAGGAGCCTGGACGATCGCCTTACTTTTGGGTGCTCACGAGTGCCTGTGATGCCGGCTCAGGATTCCGTGAATGCGCCGGTCGGCGTGCGTTCCCACCAGGCCTTTGCACTAATCCAGGCCCCGGCGTCTATCACGCTTGCAGGCCGCTTCAGGCGGTACAACCCCGGATGCACAATCGGTGCGGCTGTGTTGCCGAAAACAGGATCGGAGGGTGCCCCTTGCTGTCTGATGCCCACTGGTGTCTTCGAGGGTGGATTTATGGCAGGATCATGTATAGGATTGATGAGAGAACTTGCGCCGGTCTCGGAGCCCTTCTAAGTTGCGGCCATTCCTCTCGGCTGCAAGCCACAACCCCCGATCTATTGATGTCATTGTTAATTAAATAGTATTGAGGATGCAACACTAACAAATTCATGCATGTGCAAAGCAAGGATTTATGCAGAACTATCCAGAGCACAAGTTTTCAAACTGTTACACGTTAATGGACCAACACACTTTCTTGCTTCCTTGTGTAGAAGGTAGCACAAGTAGGAAAATTACTTTCAGGCATACTCTCTGCATAAAATAAAATACCATAGCAGCAAAGAAAAAATGACACTCTGCTTCTTGAGTTTGATCAGAAATAATAATATTAAAACGAGGTATTGCAGTTTGAACCTCTTTTACATGGCCAAGTTTGGATTTAAAAACAAAGTGTAAAACTTTAGATTTTTCCAACGTCTGGATGACTCGGTAGTTCCTCTCTGAACCCAGTAACAGTGGAGCTTGTAAAGAAGTGATGCACTACACAGACGAGATGGCATAAAGGTAGGGTGGCAGTCAGGGATGAAAAGCTCTAAACATATCTCGTCTGGGGGCACCCTAGGGACGACACTGGTAGCTGCATTGGTGATGAACAACATTCTAGGCTAAATTCACATTTGTTTTGACGTAGATGTTCGCAGATGGTAACATGCATAAGTCACTTCTCTAAATTGACATGTCGCTTCTCCTGTGGAGAGGACTGTTGTTTCCTACTGTCTTGTACAAGTGTTCCCTTCACTTTTGGGGGACATCTGGGAGCGGCAGTGATTTCTATGGTCTTACCACCCGCGGTCCACTCCATGGAGGGCTTTAGTATGGGAAGTACAGTGGGAGATTTCATTAGTGGCAACCTATGCAAGACTGCGGCACGGATCCCCCCTTTGCAGGGTTGCAAGCAATAAATTAAAAAAGGCTTTGTCAATCTGAAATACCTCTACATGGGTAATAGTAACACAAATATGTTTTGGAAATCAGGGTTTCTTAAACTACACACATTTGTGTCTCAAAAACTATTTTCTAATAAGGAATACTTATTAATTGAACCAAGCAAAATCTTTCCATTTAATAGGCTAGACTGTATACAGAGGAGCTACACGCAGGTAGTTGGAGAGCTACCAGTAGTTCATGAGCTACTCGTTGCAGAAGCCTGGTTCAGACTCATCAGCGGCATAACAATTAAGAAAGGTGAAAGGAACCTGAAATCAAGGAAACAGGAACGGGACCCGTAAATATATTGCACTCAAATGCTCATCAAATATTGCCAATCATTTAAAAACATTTCAAATTATTTGGAATTTCTTTAAAGCCAACTGAACTTTCACTGCGACGAACTGTAAATTACAGTTAATCACTTGCCAGGGGCACAAAATTCGACCTGAACTTCGGGGGTGGGGGTCTGACACTCCCAGCCAGCGCTGGCCCTAGCACTGGTCGCACATGGTGCAACAGTCTTTTTTTTGGCGCCCCCTCTCCCATTTCCTTCTTTGCGAATGTTCTCACTACCACTCACCAACAATCCACCACATCTCTCTATAACACCTTTCTGACAAACATTTCATTTTTTTATAGCCCTACTCATTGTTTACTCACACTTAGTTCTGTGATCTGCATGGTACACATACTTTGTAGCAGGCACATTAAGCCTCTGCGCTGTGTGGGTGGCAGGAGTACCCATGAAAGTGCACGTGAGCGATGCAATATTGTGAGAATAGGGTAAAAGGAGTGACTGTAGGGTGAGTGAGGTGATCATATGAATTGGGGTGCGGATGCAAGTGCAGAGTGGGACGAATTAATGCATGGTTAGTGATGGGCTTGTTTAAGTGATATTGCATATTGAGCAGTTAGGGGGAAAGTTGAGTGAAATGTCACAAGAATGCAGGGTGAGTAGTGACTGAAGGATGAGGTACAGGGTGAACAGCGCAAGTGTATTGTGAGTGCAGAGTGATCACTGTGAATGCAAGGTGTGCAGTTGAATGGCGTGAGTGCATGGTGATCAGTCTGACTGCATTGTGATCGCTACGTGCAGGGTGAAAGTGAAAGGCGAGAATGCCCGTCACGTGCCTTGTTTGAATGCGTTTCAGCGCTCCATCGCACACCTCCTTTTTTCTTTTCTCTACGTTATACACGTGTCATTGGAGCACCGCATCATTGCTCAAGTTATTTTACACTCATAGGTCGGGCTGAGTGACACAATGTACCGCCATCTTGCCAGTAGTACCCCACAAGCAGTGCTACACTGTATACTTTTTACACAGTCTATGTTATACATTACAAAGGTTACACTACGTGCCTCACGCTGTGAAGCTCACGCTATGTACCACCATATTACTTTCCAATTATCGTCACTGAGACACCTGGGGATTACAATTATGTAGTAAAGGATTGAAAAATGGGATTGCAGGTTGTTTGAGTAGGTTACCATTACCCTTGAAGGATGTACCTAAGGATCAATGCGAAAAACTGTGTGGCCGAGGTCGATGAGCCCATTACCAATGAAAAACGGTTAGATGCTCAGGAAGAAGATCCCATACTTAGAGGTGTTTGAGTCAGGATCATTCAAGGGACAAAATACACTTCAGAAGGGTTTGCGAAGTTTTTGGGAAGCTAGGCATGAACTCTATGAAGTGGAATGTACAGTTATGAGACAAGCAGGGTGGTTCCTTCAGAAGGAATAAAAGTTAAGATCGAAGGCCATTTTGGTATGGTTAAAACCAAAAGTAGGATGAAAACATTGTATTGATGGCCTGGTATAGACTTCACCGTAGAGATAAAGGTAAGAAAATGTGCCAGGTGCAATGATTTTGACAAAACACAGATTACTATGGGCTGCCTTTGTGTCCCATAAGCAGTCCCAATAAGCGTTGGAAGAGTATTGGCATAAACATTATGGGACCCATTCTTGAAAGGGGAGAACTGATATATCTCATAGTGGTATTTGACCATTCCTCTCAATAACCAGAAAGTGAATGTTTCCAAGGCAGATGCTGCTGCAATTGTTAAATTTCTTGATAGTATATTTCTGAAGGAGAGTCTACCAAAAGTCATCTTAAGTGACAATGGCTCTCCCCTTAAATCGGACGCGTTTAAAGCTTTTTTGAACCGAAATGGTATTGCATAGAAGACAACTTCGGTCTACCAATTTGCTGGAATGATGCTGTGGAGCGCTGTAATAGGGTTATTAAAGGAACGGTACAATTAGCTGTCAATACTAGATTGGATTGGAGGAAGAAATGTTGCATACACGTGGGCATATATAATTTACCCTTGTGAATACACAGGTCATAAACCATTTGAACTGATGAGCGGGAAGGATACCGTTTTCAAGAGAGAATTTGGGTTGGATGCCAAAGTCTAAAATCCTTGGCTGTTGTGAAGGAAAGATTATCCTGAGCACAAGCTGTAGGAAAAAAGAATTATGATGCTAAACACAATTGTAAGGCAGTTAACATTTCCTTTGAGGATGTTGTCAAAGTGAAGAAGAGTACTGTAGTAAAGGAGGGGAAAGTACATTTTCTGAACCATTACAGGTTAAGAAGGTATTTTGTAATTCAGCACTTTGAAGTGATGGAAGAGTTTTGCATTAAAGTAGCCTTTCAATTCGTAAAGGGGGAAATGTCATGGGTTGGGTTTGCGAGGGACCAGAGAAGGAAAGTAAGTGGAGCTGGTTGTCTGAGAGGCCTAGTGAGGAAAATGGTAAACAACTGGATAGCAGTGAAGAGGTACCCAATCAAAGTGACTGTAAGAAGTTGTTAATTAAGGATGCTAGACCTGTCGAAGGTAACACAGTAAGAAGGGGAGTAAGGAAACCAAACAGGTTTGAGGATTTTGTGCGTGATTGAGATTTCTCCTCATTCCACTTACTCACTATTATCACTCTTAGATAATATCAAACTCTGTACCCTAGACTTCATTCTTGCAAATCTGTCCGCCTGCAGATAAAATTATGTTTTATTAACACATGGTGTATGTTAAGATTTTGACTAGTTAGGTTTTAGTCTCAATATTTTGTTTCTTTCAAAAGAGGAATATGTGTAATGTTCCAATTCTAAAATTACCTTTGGGAACTTCCAGACCCGCAGGTTCTCAAGGGTGATGTAAGAGAGAGTGTTGGTAACAGAAGGGTTGGAGAGAGCGGAGAGCTGAGCCGACTTATACTCTCTTTGCGCTTGTATTTGTACCTGGGTTTTTCTTGTACAACAGTCTTGAGACCTCTCTGGTCTTAACTAATTCTCTACACCTATCCATTAAAAAGAAGGAAGTAACATTACCGGGACTTTGCTGTACTCCAACATGGCTCTGTTTTTCCAACATTTTCTAAAATGCAACCTCACGTATCGGTCATACTTTTGCTGTCAGTTCACACACCTCTAAAAAGCAAATCAGTCATGTGATAAATACAGATGGGAATTGGGGCTAAAAGATTTAAAACCAAGTTGCATGATTACAGGAAGATAAAAAATGTGTTTCTAATATGCAAGTGAGGTTTATTAGAAACTGAACTGCTTTGCTTCGAGCTCAACATTACAGCGAATCAAAAAAAAGTGTCATAAGAATTGAAACTGTTTTCATTTCAGAACTAATCAGCTTAGCAAATAAGCATCTCAGTGAATTTGCCACACTTCTCACTGGGTGCCTTTTCAGCAGCAAGATCAACTCTTTAAGCACCTTAATTAACATAACTTTAAATGTTTTTCTCTTCTTGCTCTTTAGCCACGACCAAAATAGTACAATGTACGATATGCCATTCTTCCTAATGTGCTTCATAGCCAGTTGGGTATAACGTTAATTGTCAATTGATGATAAAGTCATTGTTCAGTTTGCTCTCCAGACCTGTACTTTTTTTACTACATTATATTAAACATTTCTCTAGCCCTACCACAGCCACCTCGAGCTCCACATCAGTTTTAGGCGAGGGAATAACAGCTCTAAAATGAAATTCTCATATACTATTATAGATGGTTAACAGTGAATAACGGGGATGTGACACATCAAATAGACAAGAAAGAAGCTTGAGTGGACTATAATGTAACTTACAACGCGAGGTGAACAACATCCCTGTTATTTAAAGTTTAACATCCTATACTTTTATGTTGTAAAAGGCCCCCCAGAATTATCTGCACCTGCTTCATGGGCAGAGGAGTAACAGAGAAACAACAAGTAACATGAAAAAAATGTATTTAAAAAAGACTTGCCTCCTGCCACTCAATACCACCTCCCTCAACATATACACTCCATTGCCCCAAAATTAAAATAGAAATACAGAGACGAAGTGGCAGCAAAACAGACTATCCCCTTAAGGAAGGAAAGGCCAAGTAAAAATAACATCAAACAACTCCACAAGCTGGGGCATCGAAAAATATTGGGGTCATGAAGGAGAAGGATCCAGAAATGCCAAGACTACATCTACACTTCTCGCAACCATTTCTTTAGTTTATACATTTTTCATGGGCCCCTTTCTATAAGACACCAATAACAATGCCCAACATTAACAACATCACCAGGATTCTAAACTAATGTAGAAATACCATTTGACTCCTCATCTGACCCACACATGACATACTTCTGCGTAGCACAGAGTAACGCCGCTCAAGTAGTGCAGGCCACAGCAGGAGAACAAGCGAGTTATACCAATCCTAGTAGCCTTAGTAAAGTGGTTATTGCCAATGCAATACTGTTAACAAGGCTGTAGCAGAGAATGGGCAGCCTGATTTAAATATTATTATGCTGCCAAAGACCTCAGCACACATGCAGAAGGGAAGCCAAGAAGAAGATCTAAGAGTGTGGCCTTGGACCAGGTCAGACTAGCACAGAGCATTGGCACACAGTAATAAAAATCCAGGAAGGTCAACGATCTCTGATCACCCAAACAAGAGCAAAGAGTGTTGACCAAACAGGAGGAGATCGCCCCATGTGTACATAACGGAACATCGGAAAAGTTTAAAATAACCATAGTGAGAACAATTTGAAAACTAGAGGAAATGAGGCCTTATGTAGATGGGATAAAGCATCCCCTGGCATACGTTATAAGGATGTGGCAAGTCACCGAGGACTTCCACGACAAGATAGAGAAACTAGGCAAAATGCAGAGTTCCCTTATAAGATTATGGAACTCCGAAGTGACTTGCAACATACTTATTTCTGTTTAATATATGGTCACACTATCACCTTATGACAAACCACTTAAATCTCTGGTGCACAGCTCTTTCACCAGAAGCATAAAATAAAATCACTAATGCAAAATTAAACACATCAAAAAAGCTGTTAAGATATTTGTTGCAAAAAGATATTCAAATCAGTTTAATGCAAGTCTGTTAAAAAAATATAAGGGTGCAGTATCTCGGAATGAATCGAAAAACGCAGAATGATTTTAACCTGCCACAAATACCTAAGTAGTACAAAAAATAAACATGTTGCCATGAATCTCTTTTTTTTTGCTTGTTACTTTAAAGCTAGAAAAACAGAGAGGACAAAGGAAAAGAAATGTAATGTTTTGTTTTGTTCCTTAAACAGTTATTTCAATTATTCTCTGTGATCTGACCTACCTTTCCCATCGTCTGCAGGCTCTAGCAGCAGGCAATGTAACCTCAAAACTCAACTGTAATACATTATTTAATCAAGTTACCTATTATAAAGAAATCAGAGATGGGGTTTTAATGCAGAGATTGCAGAATACCCTGTAATATAATCCAGTACAAATTATGATACAGGGAAAATAATAGACAACTTGTTTAGGTGACGGAGAAGGCAACTCCTTCCTTTATGAAATAATATTGAGAATGACCAAAATATACCAATTAAAAAAATGGAAAGTGATTTATAACAATGGAAAGTGGTACCTACAGGCAGACTATATTGAGAGCCTCAAAGAGATCAAGCAGAATAAGCAAGCAGGCAAACAAGCTCACGATCCACTAAACTCAAGGCAGCATTCATAATTTGCTGGCCAGTTTCTCAGAGCTAAACAGGTAAGAGCAACTGAACGGATAGGAACATAGCAAGTGATAAAATGCGGTGCGAGCAACAGTTGTCAGACAACTTGCTTTTCCACACTTCTCATTCGAAAGGGTGTTAGTTCTTATAGATAAAACACAAGAAAAAAATAAACAATACATCCCCACTAGGTAGGTAACCTGTCTATAAAAATAAGAAGTTCTTTCTCGAACCTCGGTGGCAAAATAGACCCCACATCTCTTTCAAAACCAACACAGTCTTGTGGTTTTGGACCTGGCAGTGTTTTTAAAAAGCTGATATGTGGTCACGAATGCCCTGGGGTTCTAGAAAGAAGTGTTTGCATGGTTTATTGTTTTAAATTTTTAACAAAAAGGCTTCAGTGTATGTCTGAAATACGACTGACATTTTTTAATAAGTGAATGAAGCAATGCCATTTATTTAAGAATAATGGTATAATTATTGTGAAAAAAGGTGTGACAAAAAGTAAATTGGAATAATCATGAACAATATGATATCTGTGGAAATTAGGAGAGTAGAGACACTGGAAGAAACAGTTTCAAAGCCACAATAACAATTCAGGTGCATTTTCATATGTTTAGGATATACATATCCATGAAATAACATACTTATTGGAATGACGTTGCCCTGAGGAAGACTACCATTAAGAATATTTGTGGCTGAAACACTGTCAACATATTGGGAAGATACTATACTGTGACAACTGGACACATTGAAATAGAGAGATATAAACTCTGTAAACCTGGCCTGACAATCTGGGAACACCGCCTAAAGTATCTAAGTAAGTAAGAAACCTTAGAATTATCATGGACTCCAAGCTATCAATGAATGCCCAAGTGGACAAACTAGCAAGATCAAGCTTCATTACTATATAAACTCTGACGCATCTTCCCCCACCTGGGAGTTCCACACAAGGTCCAGGCTACTATCTTTCTTGTTCAGTCTATACTCTGTTACGCCTATAGCCTCTTTCACGGATCATCTTTAACAACTATGAAAAGATAACAATGGATTCAGAACTCTGCTGCCATATCATTCTTAAATATAAAATAAATACAAAAGCCAACATTTCCTCTGACTTAAAGGCACTACATTGGTTACCGGTTGCCAGGAGTTCCACATTCAAGCTGCTTTGTATCACCTATATGGAACAGGGCTGCACTTCATAAGGGATAAAATCACCAAATACATTCACCAAAGGAACCTCTGCTCTGTATTGGCACCTCAACTATATCCCACCATACAAGAAAAAATCCATAGGTGGCACATCCTTCTCTGTTCAAGCAGCCTAACTATGGAACTCTTTACCCCCAAACATAAGATCCACGGATAACCACCTTATCTTCAGAAGACTACTCAAGAGTTCGCTCTTCCCCACATAACCACCATACTCGAACATAAATATACAGCATATCCCTGTGAATATAAGCAGTTCTTTGGATTACACGTGTACCTAGATATGTGTATTCCTTTCTATAAATGTATAAAATCATGTTTATAAATATATATTTGTTAGTTCTGCTTAACAAATACACATATTACTTATGGTTATAATATTTTATGTTTAGCAATGTATTTAGGTCACAGCGTAAATAAGTCAATTCTTATAACTATCCATCTACAATTGCTTCACTATTGAAAAAATAAAATCTAAAAAAACAAATAAATTAGCTTGAAGCACAGCAACACTTGAAAGTCTGAGTTTATTAAATACACCTTAAATCTATATAAATTACCCCAATTATACATATATACCTTCCATGTACATGCTTCTTTATATTTAATACTTGACTCCAACTTCAGCACCTCCAATACACTCCCCCATACCTCTCTCAATATATCCTCTACCTCCACTCTGACTCATCCCAAAACTCAATCTACTACTCTCTCCAATGAACTACCATATCTCTCACCCTACAACTCTCTCAATATATCCTCTACCTCCACTCCGACTCATTCCAAACCCCATTTTATTACTGAGATCCCCAAAATAACCCTCTCTAGACTCTTCCCTCCTCTACACCTCCTTGCATCAACTCAGACCTCTTTTAGTTATTCAGATCTCCCAAACAAGCCGCTCTAATCTCCTCCCTTCGACTCTGCGCACCTCCCCTCTACTCATCCCAAACCTCCTCCTATTGCTATAATCTCCAAATAAAGACTTTCAAGACCTTTCCCTCTTCTATCCCGCCTCTATCCTTTTCAATCCAACTAACAGACTCGCATATCTACTGCTCAAATTAGTGTTCATATTTCCCTATACTAATTCACCGATAATTCTTTTTGGGTTCCGGAGTAGCATGCTACTCGCCAAATATGCTTCAACACCTCGACAGAGGTAGCAAGCTCTATACAAATGCAATTACAATTAGTCAAGAATAAATTGAATTCTAGTCAGCATGATTATGCAAAACCATCTTACCGTACTAACCTTTTAGTACTGTTTGCTTTGAATAGTTTTAATCTTCTAGCTTAAAAAAATCATACATGATTTTTGTGATTTATGCTATGTGGTCAAAGGCAAGCAATTTAACATGTGCAATGTTCCTCAATATAGCAAGTTGATTTTCTTGCTGATGGATGAAGAACCAACCTTGAGATGAAGTGCCATCTGTAATCGGCTCAAATCATTTATAAGGAAAACCCAGACAAGATTCATTTTCAGTATTAAAACAAGTCAAAGGAACATTACATTCTTTAATATATGTTAAGACTGTATTAGATGCTGATGTAATCAGATTATTTATCGAATCTTTCAAAAATAAATTACTTTAAAAGAACAACTTGTTTTCTTCCAAGAAGGATCAGCACTGAGCATACGACAGGCTGTTTCTTTTATGCACCAATATCTTAAGACATTTATTTAATCCTAGAAGAGTACCTTACGATAATGTTAGATACATTAATTCCAAATGGGTAGTCAGTAAACAAACAGACTGATGGTCTTAACAAGAAAATCTCATTTGTTTTTTTTGTAAAGATTTGTCAAGATTATTAAAATAAAAGCTTCTATGGAAATATATGGGGACGTAACCCTACTCAATTCTTCATTTCACTAAACTGACCTAGTTCTAAATTGGCAGATGTCAAATAGGAAATTTGATCATTTATCATAAAAGCTTTTAATAACAGAGAAGCAGCAACATGGCATTTTTGCAGCTCATGGAAACTACATCCTATTCCAAAAACAAAACCTCAGAGCATGTTAGGATTATAGACTCTGTATTTATTAATGGGACGGGAAACACTAACTACTATGAAAGACACATCAATCGAAGATTGTTATCCCTATTTCCCATCAACATGAACACACTATAATTTGATAGTTGTACTGCTTTTTTTGGCCAATTCATGAATAAATAATTAGAGTATGAAATGTGCAACTTAAATTATACTTGCTAGTAAGAGTCTGGCAAGCAGCTGTTCGAACAAGGGGACACTTTTTGTACTTCTTTGTAGTTTTATTTACTATGAAACCTACATAACAAACAAAGTTTGAGATGGAGAAAGATATAGTAACACAAGAAATTTCTCACATGCAAAAATCCTAGTGAAGTTGAGTAAAGTGCAGAATTCTTAAGGACAATATTGTGAACATCTATGGTGGAATGTTGATTTTAGATATCCCTTGAACACACAACAGAAGTACTAGCTTGAAAAGCTGCTGAACTTCACTGTTCTCACATCAATACATTTGTTTAAATTGCAAGTAACAGGTTTCTACCTAGGCTCAGAAAATAGATTATAACAGAGAACAGCTGAACACTGACAGCAGTGCAGCTTAATAAAAATGGCATACTGTAGGCCAGTCTAAACATATTGCCTGGACAATTTAAAGTACAGCAGTGAGCAAGCCTGCAGCATTTTGCTTCAAAATTTGAATCTGGAAGTTATTCTTGCATTTTAACTTAATCTGTGGAAGCGACCATAACTAAATTGTTAAGAAGCACAGTGGCAACACAGCCTAAACATACTACATGTGATGGGCAGACATACAAGTCAAACAATACAGTTATAGTAACGACTGGCTCAGGTCCACCATTGATTGTAATATTTAAAAGAAAATGAATATTTGAAGTGAATTTGAAAGAGTATGTTATCTCTTACTGTTTAAATGAATCTAGGGTGTTTCTGTACAGTTTCCTCAAGAAGAACTTAATCTTTTAGCTGTGACCGAGGCTACCCTATCATGTTTGTGCACCATTAGTCTGCTCCAAGACATTCAAGGCAACCTGTATGGCAATGATCAAGCCATGTAGCCAGCCTAACCACTGTTATTTCCAGCAAAGGGAAGGTAGAAACCGATTGAGCAGTAGAGAATGGTCTTTGTTTGACATATAAACCTTGCACTGTGGTCTAATTCAAGCAAGCGCCAGATAAATAAATATCAGATTATGTATATATGCAGAGGTAACAAGTACCGAACAATACAAAGGCAATTGCGTTGGATAGTATTCCAACTTATTGTTTGCTGCCAATCTGCCACTACAGTCAGAGACTCACCTTATGCAAATCAGTACTGACCCTTCTCCTCATCAGAACAGTCCATCACAAACTCTGGGGCAGCATTCCCTTCAGAAGGCAACACTAGCAACCTTAGGCCAGTTTGACCCTTATCAAGCCTGGTCTGTGCGTTTAAGGTTGGATCTTGTGGCACAGCGAGCAAAAGACCAAAGTCTTTGCATGCCCTTGGCCACTTAATGTGTTACACCAATCACCCAAAAGGTGATGGGAAGGATTCTTTCAAACAGTCTAAACCACCATTGATTCCTATAGATATCATTCGAACCCATAATGTTTTGTCTACTGTACCATAGCAGATAAAGAATTGCCTTAATCAGAACAGTAGTGATCCTGCTCCTTATGGGTACAATTCAACCTGCACTGCCAGGCGAGATTCCTCCACAAGGGAAAACGCAGGAACTCCAGACCGCAAAACACAATGGATTTGAATGCTTCCCAGAGCACTTGCCAGTGGTGTAGATTATTTGCAAGGTTTCCTTCATTAACCTTTTTGCATGCACAGATACAACCCTACATTAGAATGTATACCTGTAAAAAGTAGATCAATGTTAATCTATTACAGTTTCCAAATTACCACATTTACAGTGGTCAACTGGTCTGAGAGGTGATGTGTACGGCATTCCATCCGCTAGAGAAAAAGGATGGTCTGCAAGACATCCCAATAACACAGGTAAAAATGGGGATGCGTCCAATAATCCACTGCAGTTTATTAAAAGACAAACTAAATAAGCTTGAAAAGAACCCCCTTTGGTATGGTTACCCCCACATGTTTTATTTTGTAAGACTCAACTACTGGTAATCTTGAAGTTTAACACTGGGACACTGCTAACCAGTACCCAGTGTTTGTGCTATAACCTATAAAACATGTTGAAATTGGCTTGAAATCTTTTTGGCACATTGAACTTTCCTATAAGTTCCTAGGATATAGTGCAGAAATACACCGATGGCATGAAAAGCTAAATGCCACCTGTGGACTGCTGCACCTATTGTGCCACTCACTACAAGGACAGTGAAAACAGCTTTAGGCCTACCCCATGTAGCCTGACAGAAGAAGCTTAAATTCTGCAGCACAGACCACTTAAAATTACCCTACTGACAGTTAGGAAAAACGATTTTAAAATGTAATGTCACCCCCTAAGTCCACCTTGCGTCTTACAAGGTAGGGTGCACATTATTTAAAAGTGGAAAGTATGTGACATCAGAAACAACATTTTTCCCCATTGACTAGGCCCAAAACGACATTGTCACTCATGAGCCTGATAAGAAAAGTTCAAATGTAGCTGATATACTTAAATCTATAACTTTGACCTGTACCAGCTACAGACTCCATTGAAAGACTTGTTTTCATATTTGACAAAAATCCAATTGTAATAGAGAAGTTGGATTTTTATTAAATATATTGGAAAAAACAAGTTATATACCTGTACACTGTGGTTCTCCAATATTGTTATCTTTTATAGACTCACATGCTTGAATCTACCCCGTTGTCATGGTGGGAATCCCACGGTAACAGTAGAAATAGCAGTATTAAAACATCACCATAGAACAGAAAACTCACTTATGTAACCTTTCAACCGTATTTTATAACATCCAAAGTTCAGCCAACCACAGCAGAGACCTCAGAGTTAATTCCCCTGCAGAGCCACCATACCTCAGATTTAGAGCACAAGTTTACAAAACTCTTGAGGTAACCGGTGAGCCTAATCAGGGAGGAGGGGGGGTCTATAATCAATAAAAGATATCAATACTGGAGAACCACAGTGTACAGGTAAGTAACTTGTTTTTTCTCCAGTATTGTATCTTTTATAGGTTCACATGCTTGAATCGGACAAGTAAGCAGTAAAACCACAATAAGAGAAAAAAAGGTGGCAGGGAGGCGAACTATCCCATTGTGACGTAATATTGGAACATCAGAAAACCAAAAAGAAAAGAAAGAAGAAAAATACGTCAACCGTCAGTATATGCATACAGTTTTACAACCACATGTTAATATAAAATAACCAACCAGTATGTAAATAACAAAACAGGCCTAAAAGTTGTATACCTTAAACAAAGAGGTGTCGAAGTGCAGCTTGTCCAACCGTAATATCGGCCTTCTTCCAACCATCGAAGCAGGAATGCTTCATGAATGATGTGTGAGCATTTGCCCATGTTACCGCCGTGTATATGTCAGGAAATGATGTTCCTGCAAACAGGGCCTAGGAAATCACCGCTTTCCTAGTTGAGTGAGCTTGCGTGTTTGTAGGAAGCAGGTGACCAGCCTTTTCATGACAGAAGACAATCGCTGAAGTGACCGAGTGAGCAATGCTGGCTCGTATTCAGGCTTGTCCTTTACTAGGTGCCGAGAAAGAGATCAGTAACTGAGAGGATTTACGGAAGATCTTTGTCCTTTGTAGATAAAATCTAAAACAATGTTTAATATCCAGTGAATCCAACACCCTTTCAGATGCAGAGGATGGATTGGGAAAGAACGTTGGTAAGACAATCGGCTCATTGAGGTGGGAAGTTGAAGGCATCTTAGATATAAACAAAGGGTTAGTGCGTGGGATAACCCTGTCTGGCAAAAGCTTAAGGTAGGGATATTTTATAGTGAAAGCTTGGATTTCACCGATACGTCTGGCTGATGTAATGGCCAAGAGAAAAGCCACCTTCTAAGAAAGGAACTTCAATTCACATTTGTGTACTGGTTCTACTGGAGGACACATCAGTTGCGACAGGACTGTATTTAATTGCCACAGTACTGGAGGAGGTTTAACAGGTGGAACAGTTTAAAAGCATCCCTTCATAAATTCTTTGACAAGTCGAATACACCACCGGGAAGCTTGCTCTGACCGTCTTCTAAATCTAAAAATTGAAGCAACATGAACCTTTGTGGAAGAGTGAGAAAGTCCTGACTTGGCTAGGTACAAGAGATAAGGCAGCACCTGCTCCAGAGATGATGAAAAGGAATGCAATGCTTGAGAGATGCATCAAGCACAGAATTTCTTCCATTTAGCTATGTAACATTTCAGCGTGGAAGGAGCTTGAGACTTCTATAGTATCGAAGAACACTCTTCGGAAAGTCTCAAATCCCTAAATTCAGAGTGGCGAGGAGCCAAGCCGACAAATTAAGAGGGAATTTGTGGATGAACCACTTGGCACTGGTTCAGCAGAGAAGATCCTCCTTTGGAGGAAAGAAAATTTGAGCATGCTTGGACAGGCGATGCAGCTAGATGTACCAGAACTGTCTTGCCCATCGGGGAGCAATGAGTATGAGCCAACATGGCTCTTGCTTAATTTTCTGAAGTATTCGAGGAATGAGTGGAAATGGGGAAAATACAAAAGCGGACATCCCCGACAAAGGAAACTGGAAGGCATCTCACCACGATTTTGGATGAGGGTTCCTGCTTGCAAAAAGCGGACACTTTTTGTTGAGGAACGTAGCAAACAGATCTAATGTTGGGTAACCCCAGGATTGGAAGACCACCTGCAAGTGTAGATCGTTGAGCTCCCATTCGTGACATTATTTGGAGACCCTGCTGAGAGAGTCAGTCTTCTCGTTGTGGACAACTAGCACATGCTCCACTCGCAAGGAGATGTGGTTGGCAAGGAGCCATTCCCATATCTGCTGAGCAAGAAGGGAAAGCACTCGAGATCTTGTGCTACCTTGCTTTCGAAAGTAAAACATTGTAGTATTGTCCATCCTGACTAGTACTGACAAACCCTTGACCTGAGGCAGGAAGCATTTCAGACCCAGGAATACTGCCTTGAGCTCCAAAATGTTTATTTGGCACTCAGAGTCCTGTTTTGACCACTTGCCGTGAACTTGTAATTCTTCAAGGTGAGCCCCCATCCATCCATTGATACTTCCGAGGTCATCACCAGCTGTGGCACAGTGTGAATGAAAGGGACAGCGCGAAAGGTTTTCCTTGACCATCCACCAGGCCATTGCGGCTGAAACGTGAACCTTGTTGTTAAATGAACCTTGAGACTGAATTCACAATCCATCAAGCTGCTCCAGCAGTGGTCTCATGCGGAGACGGCAATTGGGGATTAGAGGGATGCAGTAGGACGTCATGCCCAGCAAGGACTTGCACTGTATCACAGAAACAAACTTTTTTGTTGAATGAAGCTTTGTCGTACTCTGAATATGCAATATTCTCTCTTAAGTGGGAAAGGCCTTGCAGAGATCTGTGTCGAGACGTGCACCCAGCAATTTGGCTGGAATAATGTACGATTTTTCCAGATTGATGCAAAGACCTAGAGACTGGATGAGATCCCAACAATATCTTGTTGAAATTTCTGCCTCTTGAATAGTGGGAGCTTTTATGAGCCAATCATTCAGAAAGGTAAACACCTGGTAACCTGAACGTCTTAAAAAGGCCGCTATCTGTGCCATGCATTTGATGAACACCCTGGAAGCGAATTTCAAATGAAATGGAAGCACTTTGAATTGGTAATGGCTCCCTGCCACTTCGAACCTGAGAAATCTTCGATTTTGAGGGTGGATGGGGATATGAAAATATGCATTGAGGAGATCGAGAGAAGTCAGATATTCCCCTTTTCCCCTGAGAAGAAGAATCTCCTGAAGAGAAAGCATCCTGAAAGATTGTTTTTGATTAACTTTGTTAGAAAGGCGATCCCTGGGGCGGCAGAAGATGTCTGACTGACCACCCCAAGACCCACCTCTCCTTCAGGAGATGGCCGAGCGTTTGTCGAGAGGCCTCCTGGGAGAGGTTCCTCTCCTAGAATCGTAACAGCAGAGCAATCACATCACTACAAAGGTACACCACACAAAAGGATAACTTCTTAGGGTCTTTATCAACAATAAAGATTGGTTCTCTCGGCAATATGTACAAGCGGATCGAGGGATCCGTAAAGTCTCGGTACTGGGGGAAAAGGGGTAGCGGGACAGTCTTAGTACCAGCCTGGGACGGGGATACCCTACGCACAGCTCTCAATCCTCGAGCCGGGGGGTTCCGCAAAGACGAGCCGCGGCAGTGCCAGCAGGGCTCCGAAGATGGTTTCAGCGAGGTCGGGCCGCGGCAGCGCCAGCAGGACTCTGAAGATGGTTTCAGCGAGGTTGGGCCGCGGCAGCGCCAGCAGGGCTCCAAAGATGGTTTCAGCGAGGTTGGGCCGCGGCAGCGCCAGCAGGGCTCCAAAGATGGTTTCAGCGAGGTCGGGCCGCGGCAGCGCCAGCAGGACTCCAAAGATGGTTTCAGCGAGGTTGGGCCGCGGCAGCGCCAGCAGGACTCCAAAGATGGTTTCAGCGAGGTTGGGCCGCGGCAGCAGGACTCCAAAGATAGGTTCAGGGTTCAGAGCAGTGAGTTCTTCTCGGGGTCAGCCGCGACAGCGTCAGCAGGGCTCTCGACTCCAGGATACAACTGCCGACTCATTCCAGAGCTGCCCCAGATATAGGTCTGGAGTCCTTTGATGTCCGGACCCTCGCGCTTGGGGGTTAGAGGGGCAGGGATGAAGGTGTCCAGACACCCAGCAGGGGGTTTGAGCCAGCGCCCAGGGAGGCCGGAGGGCGATCGAAACCAGGCATCCGGGGACGGCTGGAGGGCCATCGAAACTCTCCTCCTCCTTGATTCGTCGAGTGGCCGTTCTACCCCCTGGTCGGACCTTGGTGCCTCGATGTCGGGGCTTTGCTGGGGCCGCGGCCGAGGTCGGGCTGAGGCCACGTGGTCGGGACGTGGAAGGCCCAAGATGGAGTCAGGCCTGAGATGGCGGACCAGGTTAGGGGCCAGGCCAGCAGAGTAGGGCGAGTAGGGGTCGCCGTGTTCCTGAGGGGGAGAGCTGGGGGTCGCCAGGAGTGGTGGCTCTCGTTGAGGGTTGGAGAGGGAGGTTCGTCGAGGAGGCCAGGGGTCGTTGCTGTCCAGGGCCCGCCATGCGGGGAAGAGCGGGACCACGCCACGAGGCCGGGTCCAACAAACTTGTTAAGCATTCTGAGCTCCATGACCGGTCTCCATTTTCCTGTTCTCTTTTTGATGAGGAAGAATTGTGAATAAACCCCCGGATTTTGTTGGCTGAGAGGTACTTCCTCTATTGCCTGCTTGACAAAGAAGCGATTTTATCTCCTTTTTGAGATCAAGAAGATGATGCGGCTGAACTTTCCGCAGTGGAACATTTGGAGGATGCTGAAAGAATTCCAGGGTGTGACCGGGCTAGAAGATGTCTAGAACCCATTTGTCTGAAGAAATGGAGCTCCATTTCAGAAAGGATGTGGAGAAGACTGTATTGTGGCGTGAGACTATGGTGGCAGGGGCCTGATGAACTTTGTTGCCTCCTACTGGATACTTGGGACTTTCCAGCACATTGCTGCCTCTTGAATCCTGCCGGTCTTGAATAAGACTGAGCAGTGGTGGATTGAAAAGACTGGTAGTATGGCTGGTAGGTATTCTGCGGATATGGCTGATACCGCTGTTGAAATTGCGGACGGGACAAGAACTGCCCCTGCACTCTACCCCGAAAGGACTGAAAACGGCACTGCTGGAGACAGCCTAAGCCCTTGGCTGTGTTTGCTTTTATGGATAGTAGCATAGCACCTCGTATATTATCTTACCAAACAAGCACTCTCTATCAAATGGCATGTCGAGAACCTTGGCTTGAAACTCCGGACGAAAGGTGGTTGCCCTTAGCCATCCCTGGCAGAACTGCCGCTCCTGCCATTTGGCGAAATGCAGTAGAGGAAACGCCCATGGCAACTTGAATGAGCTCCGAAGACGCTCTTACTCCTTCCAACAAAATGTTCTTAGCCTCTTTCTTTTTATCGTACGGGAGATACTCCAACAGAGCAGAGATGTCTGACCACATCTGTCGGTCATTACTCCCTAGTATAGCCATGGCATTAGAGGCTCTAATGGAGGTGGCCGCCAACACAGAAACCTCTTACCAAGATTATTGAGGTGGCATATCCTCCTCCGCTCGCAATCATCTGTGACACCTTCGACAGTGCGTGGGCGACCTTTCTCTGTGGGGCCATTGTCATAGTAATATTCAACTGTGAGATTCCGGTCGACGAAGAAGGCCTAGTGGACAATGGCATTCGTCATTACCGTCTGCAGTGATCCCGCCGACGTTGCAGCCGTTGACGTCTTCACTGTCATCATAGTGGCCGTCGACTGTGCAGAAACTCAGATTTGCTTGAGGAACCTGGAATCTTTGACAACAAGGCAGTCGGCGGGCGGGAAGACTGGTCCCTGACAGGAGTCAGAGAAGTAGAAGCTGGAGCTGGAGCTGAAGGAGACTTTGAAGTCTCAGTCTGAGGTTTTTTGTGGTGTTTCACCTCAGATTTGTCCTGGAATTTGGATATCTTTTTGTCCCCATGATGGGAAGAGAACAGTCTTCCTTTTATTTCCTTGACGAAGAACGGGCCTTTTCCTCAGGTTCAGACTCCAAGTCTGAAGCAGCCTTCCTCTTCTGGTGCCAGAGTAGTAGCATACCCTCCCTGTTCTTAAGGGTTTTAGCTGAAAAAGTGCAACAATATTTGCATTATATGGGTCTGTGATCAGGGTAGAGTCAATATAGGCACTGTTTGTGGGGGTTTTCAGAGAACAGCCTAAACTTCCCACAGGTCTTACAGCCCTTTTTAGGCTCCGGCATCTCAACAAGAAGGAAAGGCAGGAATATATACTCCAGAAATACCTTGAAAGTAGGAGAAGCCGGGACTTGAGGTCAAAAGTTGAAGATAGAATACTCCCTATCACATGACATGCGGTGAGAAATATGAGGTATGGTGGCTCTGCAGGGGAAGGGAACTCTGAGGTCTCTGCCGTGATTGGCTGAACTTTGGATGTTATAAAGAAAGGATGAAAGGTCACTCAAGTGAATTTTCTGTACTATGGAGGTCTATGGTGATGTTTTAATACTGCTAGTTCAAAAGTTACCGTGGGACTCCCACAATGACGATGGGGAAGAATAAAGCATGTGAATCTATAAAAGATACAATACCGGAGAAAAATAATTTTGGAAAGACACCTTTACAATGTCTTAAGCTGCTGGAGTCTAATTTGCAATAGCCCTCTAGGACCTACCCAGCCTGTTCTTGGTCTGAATTAGGTGTGAAAGAGGTGATAGCCCTCATGAGGTATGAAAACAGCTCCAAGAGCAGCAAAAATGGCGTAGGAGTGGGTAGGTGTTTTTGTCTCTTAGTAAGATGATCTGTTGGCCCCACAAACCTAATTTACAACAACAGGGCCTTACCGGTCACAAATAAATGTTAGGCAACACTTGGACAGGTCCCAGCTTTTGGCCCCAAGTCAGGCTGGCACCAAGTCCAGTGAGAGAAAAGCTACCCCAAGAGCCGGTTATGAGTAACTATAGAGGAGCGGACTGCTCATTACTGTGGCCACATCTTAGGTAGGTATACAAGGTCAACACAAAGGGAGAAGGGTTTCTCCTTCTCGTATTTTGAAAGCGAGGGGCACTGTGGGACTGTTTGCAGTATGGCAAACAGGAGCTGCTGAAGAAGTGATCAGGATTGCCCCCATTGGTTAGGGATTGCCCAAGATTGACCACCACAGGAGTCACCACCAGTCACTAGCTGGTGCCAGTCATAAATGTGGCACATCAATGCAGCTCCTCAGAACACTTACTAGACCTGCTGAAGATCAGAAGAAGACTAGACCTGCTATATGGGACCTGAGAGGAGTCCTGAAGTACTGGATCTGGTCCCTCTTGTACCCAGGACAAAGAGGACTCAAAGGGTCATTTGGCTGACCTCCTGTGTCGTTACAGGGTAAAAACAAGCCACAAGAGGCATTTTCCTGCAAGTGCACATCTTAACAGTGGCAACTGGACATGGACTGGACTTTGTTGTCGGCGTGTGCCTGACACCCTGAGAGTCTCTTAGTGCCCTCCCCATAGGTCCCGGGGGTCTTAGAAGTGCACTCCTGTGATTGTTTGGGCACCAGAAGAAAGTTTAGAAACAGAAACATTTTCCTCCAGAGCATCAAGGGGACCTATAGGAAAACATATTGGACTGGTAGTTCCATGGCATTGGACTAAATTTCATCATTTTGTGTTGGGACTTAGACCATTTTCAGCAAGAAATTTCTAAAGCTCCAGAGTTCCAGCAGGACCTACCTGCTTCAAGTATCCAGCCTTCGGTTCTATAGTGGTGGTCACAACTTAAACAGTGGCCCACTCAGGGATTGACAAAGTCCTGTTCTAGGTTGGGACTTTGAAACATTTTGACTTGCAGAATTTCACTGGGACCAATCCATTTAGTGCACCCGACCACTGCTCCACACCTAGGCCCCGTCTACCGCTTCCATACACAATCAACGGTGCTGTTTTTTAAAAATCTTTAATAAAGTATATCTCCTGTTGCTCTTGGAATTTGACAACTTTTTTATTTCAACCATTTTTAGTAGTTGCCAGTTTATAATACATCTCATGGTACATCATAGTAAACTTTACTTCAGAGTTTACATTCATGAATATTGGCAGGAGTAAATGGTTCATAATAACAATAACAGTTCTTAAATGTAAATGTAAATGTATTTCGATTTATATAGCGCACGAATCACCCAGGGGTCTCAAGGCGCTTGCTTAGGGAACCCGTCCTGGTATTCCCCTGTGAGATACCCCGGCAGGGTATTCACAAGGTGAAAGCCAGGCATCCCGCCGCGAGGGGCCGTAGTGGAGATTAAGCAAGCTATTGCCCAGAGTCGCAGAGTGTGACCCCGTGAGTCGAGTAGGCACCGGAGCGAGAATTGTCGAGTCCGTGGAATTTTTGAGCCCGAGACCCGCCGAGGCGGGGAATCGAACCCTGGTCCACGGCTGATCTCAGCATCCGGGTCTGCCGCCTCTAACCACTGAGCCACGCTTCTCCACATCTTTAACTTCAGATTCCAGCAGTAGAGTCAAACTTTTTGGATGTCTGTTTTTCTGTACTAATCACTGTTATGTGTGCATATCGACACATCAAAAAAATCTCTGTTACGTGTAGTGGGTCTCCCAGATTTCAGCACACACCTATATCAGCGGTGAATCAGCGTATGTGGCGTCTTCCCCCACCCGCCACTGGAGGTGAGTTGGGGAGGGAAAGATCCCCAATGTTTGTGGGTGGGCATATGATGTGGTCATTTAAGGTTGGGTCCCCCCAAACTGTAGTGAGTGTGGTCAGAAATGGTGATGGGGAGGAGACGGTTGTGGCAAATATAGGCACATGGCCCCTCGCATGTACGTCCTTAGTGTTAGTCTATCACCTATCCTTCTGATGGGGTATCAGGCAGAAGCTGTAGCTCTTGAAGCATGTTCTCCCACAGCACCACTATTGGGACTCTTCGTAACCCCGTGGACTCTTCTCACTGCAGCGCCACTGCCTTAGCCCTACCCCATTTCAAAGTTGCTGCCGACCAGTGCTGTTCGTTCGGGAAAGTGTGTGCCTTCAACTGCATTGCTATTAAGCGGTGCGCAATGAGCAATGCCAGGTCTATGAACCTAGAAGTTACTTTCAGGGATTTTCTTCGTCTATATAGGCCAAGCATTACCCTTTCCAATGTATATAGGTCTGTGCGATCTCTCAGTGTTGCTAATGTGTCTGTAACCACACTTCATGTCGCTGCTGCTGGGCAATCCCACAACATATGTATCAAATTTGCATTGGGCATCTGGGGCATAGGTGGGAAGCCTGAAACATTCTATGGAGGCTGGCTGGAGTAAGGTAAGCCCTGTGCAGTATGTTATGTTGGATATATTATAGGTTAGCATTGCAGGATAATTTCAGTGGATACTGTGTGGCCCGGTCCCATTCTTTGGAAGTCAAGTCCAGACATAGATCTCTTTCCCAACTTCTGTGTGTCGCTAGTAGTGGGTCAGTCATTGTGTGTGCTAGCACCTTGGCAAACCAGGTGGCAGCCATTCTCCATGGTGTGCAAAGTGTGTACAAGGGGCTGTTTCTCAGGTTCTGAGTCAGTGATGTTCTATAGATGGCCTAGCTCAGCCACCAATCTGCCATAGGCCAGGAAGTGTCCCACGGCAAGTCCTCCTGTAGTTGACCGAAGGGTAGGATTGCTATATCCCAAAACGAATCTCCAAGAGTACCCACTCCAGCGTCTGATCATGTCAGCAGGCGATCCCACCCTATGAGTTCCCGGAATGGTGTGATGGTACTAATCAGTATATCCAGAGAATAGGGTACCATGCACGTCATAACGCATATCCTCCTGCGAAAACTCTCACAGGCAACATAAACTAGTTTGTTGGCTGCACGGGGCATTACTGCCACTCGGATTAGTACCCCTCATATCCCTGTCTGTGCTTTGGCCACAGATAGTCTACCTACCTGCCAGACACCTCGCCGACCATTGCAGTTGTGCTGCTAGGTAATATTATTCAACATTTGGTTCTCCCAGACCTCCTCTATCCACTGGCAGTTGCAGCTTGTGCAATGAAAACACACCTACTCCCCTTGTTCCATATAAACACGCCCAACATCGCATGTAAGCCATGAAAAGTGGATTGTGGGATTGACACTGGAAGGTTAAGAAAGCAATATAGAAGCAAGGGGAGCATCACATCTTTGGGAGAGCACTACATCCCTGTACCGATTATCATCTGTGGACGCACAGAGGAAATAGCACTGGTGGGATTTCCATCTATAAGGTGATGGGTGCTGTGGAATACGTTTACTCCTAAATATCGAAACGTGTGAGGTTCCCATCTAACCGCGTTCTCTCCTACTGTTATTTCCCAGAGTTGGGGGAAGCACATGATTTTGCCCAATTAACTCCCACTGCCCTCCCAAAATCCTCAAGTATGCCCGCAGCATCTGGGATCCCTGTACGGATGTCACCTATATACAAGTGGACATCGTCCGCATACATGGAGACTATGGGCCAGATGTACGACCGTTTTTTGCGGACATAAACAGGAAATTAGAATGTTTGCGACTGGTAAATAGGGTCCTGGGATGTACAAACGCTATTTTGCAAGTTGGTGACTCACAAAATAGCATTTGCGACTTGCGCTATTAGAAAGGGGCGTCCCTTCCTAATAGCGAGTCACAATGCAATGTCACATTGTTTTGCGGCCGCAAAACACTTGCAGTTTACCACCTATTTCAAGTAGGTGATAAACCACTCGCAAATGAGAAGAGGTCCCCAGGGGACCCCTTCCCCTTTGTGAGTGAGTGAGAAAATATTTTTAAAGAGCAGGCAGTGGTTCCAGGGACCACTGCCTGCTCTTAAAAAATAAAACAGAAATGTTTCATTTTTCTTTTTTTAAATGCTTCCTGTTTTCCTTTAAAGGAAAACGGGCTTCATTTAAAATAAAAATAGAATGCTTTATTAAAAAAGCAGTCACAGACATGGTGGTCTGCTGACCCCATCACCCCACTATCCCTGTGAGTGCTGGCCATTCCTAATGTTATGTTAAGTTATCCGGGTTTATAAAGTGCATGGCTGCACCAGCAACAAGGCGTCCCAGCTTTAGATCAAGCAGAAGCGGAAAGGACAAGGGAGCTGTGGCTGGAGAATAGCCACATTTTGAGAATTTTCCTAAAGATCCAGTGGTCTTGCGTGCTACGGGCAGCCAGAGTGATGGAATTCCAAAGGGCAGGTGCCAGTGCCCGGAACGAGCGCCCCCCTTCTCTTTTCCGGCACACAAGCGGTACACGAACCAGGTGCTGATCCGCAGAGCACATGGCTCGAGCCAGGACATACAAAGAGCACAGCTCGCTCAGGATCTGAAGACCCAGGCTATAGGGGATCTTGTGGATCTGAAGCATGGCAGTACTTCGGTAGTGCAACGAGCGCGTGGGTAGCCGTTTTCTTTGTCCGTTGAAGTCTTTTAATCACAGATTTATTAATGCCCAGTAGCAACCCATTACAGTAGCCTAGCCTTGACATCACGGTGGCTTGGACAATCATCTGTCGAGTAGGTGCGTCAAAAAGTCCCAAGATGGGCTGCAGGCCATGTAGAAGACCAAAGCAAGTACCAGCCACTGCCATAGCGTGCCCCTCAAACGAGAAGGCACCGTCCACCAGAACTCCCAGGTTCTTGACCACATATTTGGGTTGAGGGGAGGTTCCAAGGGCCGCGGCAACCATTGACTGGTCCACAAATGCAGGAGCACCTCTGACTTGGTGGAATTTCGTTGTAAATAGTAGTTTGCCATCCATTCAGAGATGGCCACAAGGTCTTCTTGGAATTTCACCTGATCCTGGTTGGAATTGCTGGAGAAGGTGAACACCAGTTGAGTATCATCAGCGTATGATACCAGAGCGATGTATCAGGCTTTGGCCATAAGGGCCAGAGGAAGTGTGTGGACATTAGAGTGGGCATCAAGGCCGACCCCTGAGGCACACCACAGCGGAGATTGTGGGACACAGGAGGTAAAAAGGGGATCGGAGACCTGAAAAGACAGATCGGCCAAGAAGGATGAAAACTAGGCGAGGGCCTTGCCATTGACACTGATCTCCTCCAGCCGGAGTAGCAGGATCTTATGGGAGACCGTGTCAAAGGTTGCACTCAGATCCAGCAGGATCAGAGCAGAGGTTCTGCCCTCATCCAAGGCGTATCGTAGTTGCTCCTTGACCGCCAGCAGTGCAGATTCAGTGCCGTGTCTGGGGCGGTAACCGTTTTGGGACATATCCAGCGTTTAATTTTCTTCCAGATATTGAGTCCAGATGGTGTTGTCATAGGACTCCATGATTTTAGCAAGATACAGGAATAGAGATATTGAGCGAAAGGTTTCCAGCTGGGACGCATCTAGTGTCGGTTTTTTGAGAAGGGAATTACTTTGGCATGTTTCCAGGACTTTGGGATCGCTGCCAATAATAGTGACCTATTGATCAACTCCCGGCCCTCCGGTATGTTTATGTTTGTTTGCTTGTAAAGCGCTCAAATGCCGAAGAGTCTCTGCGCTGGCGTGGCTATGTGGCTGTAAAGAGCCAGGTTTTCAGATTTTTTCTGAATAGCTGTGGATTTGGCTGGCGTTTCAAGGACAGAGGCAGTTTGTTCCAAAGTTTAGCCGCACAGTATGTTATGGCTCGGCCCCCCCATTTGGCTCGTTTAAACTTCACCGTTTCTATGAGGCCTTGAGTGGCCGATCTGAGAGCTTGTGAGTAAACATATGGTGTAAAAAGTTTTTGGAGATCAGCTGCACTCCCACCATTTATTGCTTTGAGTACCAGCATTAAGGATTTAAATTCAATGCGCTGTTTAATGGGCAGCCAACGGAGTGATCTAATTCCGGCTGATGTTGGCTGTCCTCTGTGCAACCCCAGAAGAAGTCTTGCTGCCGCATTTTGTAAGGATTGCAGTTTTTGTAGTTGAAATGTATCACTTCCCAGAAACAGTTCGTTGGAATAAACCAGCTTTGACAGAAAGAGCGCTACCACCACTGTTTTTTGGAGCTCTTGGGGTATGAAGGGAAAAAATGTTCGCAGAGTTTTTAGAAGGAAAAAACCTGAGGAGATGAGATTGTTCATCTAAGCGACGAAATTCAATTTATTGTCAAAAATGATTACCAAGTTTCTTACCTTTTCGACTGGATGAGGGCACTCTCCAGCCTCTGACGGCTGTAGGAGGCAGTGGTAGAATTTTCTGAAGAAGTTAGGTTTCAAAGGATCGTCAGGAGAACCTGACTTTACCTTAACCGACAGGGACTCCATGTCTTTGAAGGAAACGAGCAGGACGTGAAGGGAGTGAATCGCAGTGTCCGGGAGGGGACGCTCCGGAATGCCGGAGGAAGCCTTCTCCGGACAGATGTGCTATATATTCATTCCACCTTGCTGATAAATTTAGCCAATGTCTCACATTGAGAGTTGGAGGATATGATGCTATTGGCAGCTGATGGAATTTTTAGCATTTCTTTCATGAGTTCAAAGATGGTTTTGATTGGGTTGCAGCTAGTGGTGATCATGTTGGCATAGAATGTCGCCTTGGTCTTCCGGACCAGTTTATGGTATGCTTTGACTGCATTCCTATAGACTGTCTTAGCTGTGGATCATAAGTTCTTCTCCAGGCCCATTCTAGGATCTTATATTTTTTCTTTTCCGTAGTCAGAGACTTGTTGTACCATACATTAGTTTGTATACGCTTGGATTGGGTTATTTTTTCTGGGATACAGCTATCTAATGATTTATTGACTCACCCTGGAAGTCTGCATCAGCTGCTTCTAAGTCAGTTGACCATTCTGGGCGGCGGGAGTTTAGTGATGCTGTAAACACAGTCGGGTGTGTCCTTCGGTGTGAGGCTGCAAGTACACACTGATGTTATGTTATGTTATATAGTATTTCTTGAGCGCACTGTCACCGTAGGTTTCCTGGCGCTAATCGGATCCTAAGGTTGAAGAAGAAGAATTAGTGCAGATGGGAAAAGAGTAGTGTTTTTAGGGATTTCCTGAAAGAAAGAAGGGAGCAGGAGGACTTAAGTGAAAGTGGGAGGGAGTTCCAGAGCTTAGGAGCCAGACAAGAGAAACTGCGACCCCCAGATCTGGTGAGTTTGAAGCGGGGGACAACTAAGAGCCGAAGGTGGGTGGACCTCAAGGTGCGAGAGGGACAGTAAGGAGTGATGAGGGATTTAAGAAAAGCAGGAGAGGGACCAGTAAGAGCCTTGAATACCAGGCAGTGGACCTTGAAGACTATTCTTTCACTGACTGGTAGCCAGTGGAGTTGACGTAAAAGGGGTTTGGCCGACTGCCATCTGGGGATTTTAAAGGCCAGCCTAGCAGCCTGGTTCTGGACAATCTGTAGCCTAGACAGCTGGGATTTGGGGAGGCCGTGGTATATTGAGTTGGAGAAGTCCAGCCGAGACATCACCAAGGCGATTAAGACTTGCAGCAAGGCTTCGGGCGTCAGGAGGTGGGCGACTTTCCGTATCCTGTATAGCTGGAACATACAGGAGGATGTTACAGCACTCACCTGGGACTTAAGGGTGAGCCCAGAGTCGATGATAATCCCAAGGCTCTTTACACAGCTAGCAGGAGAGGGAGGTGTGCCGAGCTCGGTGGGCCAGTACTGGGGGCCCCAATAAGGGGCACTATTCCCAGGAAGTAGGAGCTCAGTTTTGCCTGGGTTGAGCTTTAGTTGGTTTTGATTCATCCAGTGCTGGATATAAATATAATAGGTAAACCTCCTCCCCTCCTGACTGTTCTGGTCCGAATGCACATCGTGTAGCCATCGGGTGGGCCTAGGGCCGGTATGGCAACAGAATCAGCGGTGGGCCATGTCTCCATAAGAAATAAACTGTCCGGGCAGTCTAATGGGTCGCAAATTGCACCGGCCTCATGAATATTAATGAGTCAGGCAATTTGCGACTCCATTCAGCCGAAGAGCCAGGTCTTGAGAGCCTTCCTGAAGGAGTCTGATGTCTGTCGGCAGCTCGTTCCAGGTCTTGGCTGCAATGTGAGAGAACGATCTTCCGCCTGCCATGGCTCTATGGATGCGCGGGGTTTCAGCAAGTGCGAGTGGCAGATCGGAGGTTTCTTTTGGGTACATGGAAGTTTATTCTGTCGTTGAGATATTTGGGTCCGTTGTTGTGTAGGCATTTGTAGGCGTGAGTGAGGATCTTGAAGGTGATCCTCTTCTCCACGGGGAGCCAGTGTTCCAGGTCTTGGCTGCAATGTGAGAGAACGATCTTCCGCCTGCCATGGCTCTATGGATGCGCGGAGTTTCAGCAAGTGCGAATGGCAGATCGGAGGTTTCTTTTGGGTACATGGAAGTTTATTCTGTCGTTGAGATATTTGGGTCCGTTGTTGTGTAGGCATTTGTAGGCGTGAGTGAGGATCTTGAAGGTGATCCTCTTCTCCACGGGGAGCCAGTGGAGTCTCCGCAGGTGTTGGCTGATGTGTTTGTGCCAGGGAATGCAGAGGACGAGTCTGGCCTCGGTGTTCTGTATCGTCTGGAGTATGCGGATTAGGGACTTGTTGATGCCGGCGTAGAGAGCATTTCCATAGTCCAGTCTGCTGGTGATGAGTGCAGAGCTGAAGGTCTTTCTTACCTCAGGGGGATCCATTTGAAGGTCTTTCGAAGGATGCGGAGGGTGTTGAAGCAGCTGGAGTTGACGGCGTTGACCTGTCGGTTCATGGTGAGTGATGAATTGAGTACGATGCAGAGGTTTTTGGCGTGGTCTGAGGGGGTGGGTGTGGTTCCAAGGGCGGTGGGCCACCAGGTGTTGTCCCATGCTGAAGGGGTCGTTCCAAGGGTCTTTTCGGCGTTGAGTTTTAGGCAGCGGTTGGTCATCCAGACTGCGACTTCTTGCATTCCTCTCTGGAAGTTCAATTTTGCGGTGGTGGGGGTCGCTGGTGAGGGACAGGATGAGCTGGGTGCCGTTGGCGTAGGATACAATGTAGAGGCCGTGTTGTTGGACGATGGCAGCGAGGGGGGCCACATAGATGTTGAAGAGGGTCAGGCTCAGTGATCACCCCTGTGGGACTCCGCAGGTGATTTCCTTGGGGGCGGAGAGGAAGTGTGGTAGCCTGATCCTTTGGATTCTTCCGGTGAGGAAAGATCCTATCCAGCCCAGGGCAGTTCCTTGTATGCTGGCGTTGTGTAATCTGTCGACTAGTGTGCGGTGAGAGACTGTGTCGAAGGCTGCAGACAGGTCGAGGAGGAGGAGGAGGGCGTGGATGTCGTATGTGGCGGCGAGAAGGGCAGTTTCTGTGCTGTGGTTTCTTCGGAATCCAGATTGGGACGTGTCGAGGACAGCATTCTTTTCGATGAATCGTGTCTGTTCCCCGTTGACTAATTTCTCTGCCACTTTGGCTGCGAAAGGGAGGAGCGAGATGGGCCGGTCAGTGGGGTCGGCCGTGGGCTTCTTCAGCAGGGGCCTGACTTCTGCGTGCTTCCAATCGTCTGGGGAAGTGCCTGTTGTGAAGGTGGTGTTAACGGTCCGTTGCTATTCCGGTGCAAATGTGTCCACGGCCCTGTGGTAGATGTGCGGGGGAGGAGTCGGTGGGGGCCCCCCCGAGTGGATGCCTTTTATGGTCGTGGCAGTGACCACAGTTGTGATTTGTGTCCAGTTGGATATGGTGGACTGGCTGGTGCCTCTGGGGGGCGGAGGTCCGGCTGTGGCGTCTTGTGGGTGGTCGACGAAGTTGTCGTAGAGAGTTCTGATCTTGAGGTGGAAGTAGGTTCCAAGCTTGTAGCAGAGGTCTTGGGACAAGTTGATGTCTGTGGCTTCTCTGCGTGGGTGGTAAAGTCCTGAATGACACTGAAGAGTTCCTTGGAGTTGGCGAGGATTTTGTTGTAGATGAAGTTCCTTTTGGTTGTTCTGATTTGGTTGTGGTAGAAATAGAAGATGGGAGCACACTGCTAGCCTCTCCGCCGTATCGCCCCTTTGCATTATGGTCAATGCAGTACAAGTGTTTCAAAAAGCGAGTCGAAAGTTCAAAAGAGTTTCACCACAATCGGTGAAAGTAGGTACTTGAAGTGTAGTTATCTCTAGACACGAGACATGGCTCGTGTTTCGGGATTGATTCCCTCATCAGTAGAGACAGTTCTGGGGTAGCAGAGCAGGCCGCCAAACATCCGTCAAAGGCTTCATTGCCCCTCCAGCACGCAGGTGCGTCTCCAAAAAGCTTGTCAGCTTGGATGGCTCACTGGAGCTGGAGGAGGGGCTAGCGGTGTGCGATCCATTGCGGTTGATTCTACAAATGGGCTCCCTTGAGCCTTTAAGCTAACGAGCTTCTGGATGACGCACCTGCTTGCCGGTTGGGTATCGAGGCCTGTGACGGTTGCTTGGCGGCCTTCTTTTCCACCCCAAATACGTTCTCTACTGATGAGGGAAGATATCCTGAAACCCGGGCCATGTCTCGGGTCTAGAGATCTTCACAACTACAAGTGCTTACTTGCACCTATTGAGGTGAACCACTTATGAACAATACGTACCAGAATCCTTAGGGGCGATCCGGAGGAGGGGCTAGCGGTGTGCGATCCATTGCGGTTGATTCTACAAATGGGCTCCCTTGAGCCTTTAAGCTGACGAGCTTCTGGATGACGCACCTGCTTGCCGGTTGGGCATCAAGGCCTGTGACGGCTGCTTGGCAGCCTTCTTTTCCACCCCAAATACGTTCTCTACTGATGAGGGAAGATATCCCGAAACCCGGGCCATGTCTCGGGTCTAGAGATCTTCACAACTACAAGTGCTTACTTGCACCTATTGAGGTGAACCGCTTATGAACTATACGTACCAGAATCCTTAGGGGCGATCCGGAGGAGGGGCTAGCGGTGTGCGATCCATTGCGGTTGATTCTACAAATGGGCTCCCTTGAGCCTTTAAGCTGACGAGCTTCTGGATGACGCACCTGCGTACCCGTTGGGCATTGAGGCCTGCGACGGTTGCTTGGCGGCCTTCTTTTCCACCCCAAATACGTTCTCTAATGATGAGGGAAGATATCCTGAAACCCGGGCCATGTCTCGGGTCTAGAGATCTTTACAACTACAAGTGCTTACTTGCACCTATTGAGGTGAACCACTTATGAACTATACGTACCAGAATCCTTAGGGGCGATCCGGAGATGGGGCTAGCGGTGTGCGATCCATTGCGGTTGATTCTACAAATGGGCTCCCTTGAGCCTTTAAGCTGACGAGCTTCTGGATGACGCACCTGCGTGCCGGTTGGGCATCGAGGCCTGTGACGGTTGCTTGGCGGCCTTCTTTTCTACCCCAAATACGTTCTCTACGGATGAGGGAGGATATCCCAAAACCCGGGCCATGTCTCGGGTCTAGAGATCTTCACAACTACAAGTGCTTACTTGCACCTATTGAGGTGAACCACTTATGAACTATACGTACCAGAATCCTTAGGGGCGATCTGGAGGAGGGGCTAGCGGTGTGCGATCCTTTGTGGTTCATTCTGATTTGGTTGTGGTAGTCCGTCATGGTGTCCTAGTAGGTGGAGAAGCTGTCGGTTGTCTTGGTGCTCCTACAGTTCTTCTCCAGGCGTTTGCAGGTGTGCCTGGCTTCTTGGAGATCAGTGGTGAACCAGGTGGCTTTCCTGAGGCGCGGTTTGCTGGGGTTGCGTAGCAGGCGAGCTCGTCTGTGCAGTTGGAGATCCAAGTGTGGAGTCCTCTGGCTGCGATGTTTACGTCGGATGCCCAGGTGGGGTTGCCTCATGTGAGGGTGGAGTTCAGTTGCTCGTCGGTAACCTTGCTTCAGTTTCTTAATGGTGGGATGGGGGTGGTTTTGTTGCCTTGGGTTTGTCGACGGTGAAGTGAACATAGTGGTGGTTGGTCCATGGGGGTTGCGTTGTGTGGCTGAAGTGAACACTGTTACCTGCAGCGAAGATGGGGTCGAGGGTGTGTACCGCTCTGTGTGTAGGATTGGGGACGGGTTGGTTGAGTCCGATGTTGGCGAGGTTGGTCTGGAGGATGGTGGAGTTGGGGTCGCTGGGGTTATCGAGGTGGAAGTTAAGGTCTCCAATGAGTATGTAGTTCATGGATGCTTTAGCATGTGGTGCAATGAAATCTGTGATGGTGGTGGCGAAGGGTGTCCGGGGGGGTCTGTAGACGAGGGTTCCTCAAAGTGTGGCCTTGGGGCTGGTCCAGATCTGGAAGTGCAGGTGTTCGGCGGAGGAGAAGGTTTCCCTGGAGGTGGTGAGGCGGAGGGTGCGCTTGTGGGCGATGGCGAGGCCCCCTCCCGAGTCCTTCCTCTGGATCTTGCATCCGTCCGGGATGGCGGTGTTGATGTCGGGGGCGGAGGCGGGGTTGGTCCAGCTTTCCGTGAGGAAGCCAATGTCTGGCGAGAGGGAGTCGAGTAGGTTCCAGATCTCTATGGCTTGTTTGTGTACGGAGCGCACGTTGAGGAGGATAAATCTCAGGGTGTAGTCGGCGGTGCCAGAGGTTGGGGTGGTGGTGAAGGTCTGACGGCAGTGGAGGCCGGAGAACTGGCCGTGGGTTGAGTTTGGCGAGTCCTGTTGGCAGTCTCGGAATCTTCTGAGGTTGAGTGCGAGGAGGGCGGCGGAGTCATATCGGTGGAGGGTCGTGGATCCAGGGTTCCTAGCGCTGGTCGCGAAGTGGGCGCAGACGGGCTTGCCATAGGCGCGCCTTCGGCGCGACCACGCAGCTGCCGCCATAAAGAAGGGGAGAAGGTGACACAAGAGGCTGGGCTACGGGGCTGTGCAGAGGGGAGGGGCAGCAGCGGTGGGAAAAAGCATCAGAGAATGCAGAAGATTTAAGAAGAAAAAGTTAAAGGACTACTGTAGGAGGAAGGGATGAGACAGCAGGACTAAGGCAGGGATAGTAAAAAATAATTACACCATAAAATAGGCACTCGAGGTTTAATTAAGGCACCAGGCAGGAGGAGACAGGTGTGGCTCTGATGTGGCCGGAGTACGACTGCAGCCGTGAACCCTGAACAGGAGGAGGGCTCAGCACTGCGGCGAGGCGTCTGGTTAGCGGATCTGCCAGGGTAAGTTGTAACGGGTCTTAGACTGGTTTAGCCATTGACACTAACAGGGATACTTTCATAGACCGCAGAAGGCAACCCTCATCCAGGGCGGCCTAGTATACCTCTAACAATTTTGGGCCCAGAAGCGACTCACAGGCCTTATAAAACTCGGTGGGTAATCTGTCCAGGCCCTGGGTCTTTTGTGTTACTGCACCCCTGATGGCATCACAGATCACCTGTAGTGTGAGTGGGGCGTTTAGCTCCTCTCTTCCCAGGGAATCAATGGTAGGTAGTATGAGGCGATGACAAGCTGATGGCAACCACGAACCCCCGAGCAGAAATCGACAAGATCAACACGAAGACATTGTTTACATTGACCAGATCGCCTACATAGCACTACCAACGTAAATCAAAATATGAGAATAGAAAAGATATTAAATCAAGGCTGATCCACAGCTCTTAAAAACAAACAATACCGACAGTTGATCTCAACTTGAATATATGCCATATCTATGTGAATGCGTCATGAGAATTCGGACGTAGAAATGATAATCTAATACGCCAAACGTGGGGGAACACCAAAAGAAATCACATAAGAGGGTAAATGAATTACTGTCATCAATCCTAACTACCTCTTGAGGATCAAAAGAGTGATATTATCATCCAATACCACGGATGTGTATGTTGTTTTTCATAATGTTTGTAAAGTACGAATGACGGTTTCCTGATGAAGGCTTTTAGGCCGAAACACGCGTAGTTCCATTCCACCGCATTGCCTTCCTCGTTATTTCCACCAACCGAAGACATCGTACAGCACTCATTCTTCTTTTTTTGTAAATGTATGTTAATGTGAATAATATCTTTCTGTATCTCCATTGTGAATTTTTATATTTTAAAAAAAATAACAGACTAAACATAGAACTATATATTATGAAAAAAAGCACTATCAATGCACAAGAAAATATAAAATCAAATAAAATGTTTTTCTATTTTTGATATATCAATGTCTCAGTCAACAATTATTTAAGTCGCACTATATTATGTCTACCACTAAGGTGGTTTAAATATCATTGGTTTGCTATACTCTCCTTTCTCTAACCTGGTAGTATGAGGTGTTTCAGAAAATCAGTTATATGTGTGCGGCGCTCTACTGTAGCGGAATCACATAGTCGCTGCTAGTAACGAGTGAAAGCGCTATGGAAGTCAGATTGGGTAGTGTGCATGCGGCCTGGAGGGTCTCTAATCATTGTGATTGGAATCAATGGTGTTGCGCTTTGGAGGAGCCAAGCCAGAAGTCGGCCTGTTTTGTTGCCTTTGACATGCTTTCGCGCGTGGTATGCACGAAAGTCCAGGCAACAGAGCTGCTCTCTTAGCAAAGAATGCTGTGTCTGTGTCTCCTCCAAGGTGGGCTGCGTTGTGGTGTCTTCTCTGGCTGCAGGCTCCTGGGTACCAAGTGTGTCTGCAATATGTTGCCATGAAGCGCTGCGCTGCCCCCCCCACTGTTCTGATGCAGTTTCCCCTCATCACAACCTTCAGTGCTCCCACTCAACTAGTCTAGAGCTGCCTGTGTTCCAGTTATCATCAAAATAGTGGGGAAACAGTTTTGCGCGTCTCCTCGATGAAGGCTTGATCTTTTAGTTTCACCCTCTACAGTCTCCACGTGGGGACTGGGGGATGCGGTGCCCTCCATCGGAGATGGATCTGTAATGGTTTGTGATCAGAGAATGTCCTTCCAATATACTCAGTAATAAGCACTGAATAATTACAGAAAATGTAATTTAATCTGACGTGTAAGTCATGAGGGGTAGAATAAAATGAATATTCCCTGATCCCCTGGTCGCCAGCTATCATGTAGTGGCCAGTGGCTAATACATTGAGTGAGAACAGGCTGCCGCTGACATCACTAGGGAAGCTGGCAATGGGGGTGTGAACAATCTAGGGGTGGGTCAAGGTAGCAATTAAAATCGCCTCTTATTATCAAAGGAATATGTGCCTAGCGGCTAAGGGCTAAGGAGAGACGAGCCCAAAATGCTGATTGGGCCGTGTTTGGTGTATAGGTGCTTCCTAGTAGTACAGGTCTACCATCTAATAGGCCTTCCAATAGGACATAGCGCCCCTCCGAGTCCACCTCCTCAGCAATGTGCAGCATAAGTGGTGGTATAGCATTGCCCTTGCCAACACTCTTTTAACTGAACCGCCTCCCCTTTGCTATGTGAGCCTCTTGTGAGCCTAACGTTCAAGGTTAAAACCCCTATGTTATCAACTTTTTACTGTGTTGTGTTATTGGGGGGGCGAAGGGGAGGGAGGGCAGGCCAGTTTCCGATCATAATGGTGACACAGGGGTTCTCTTGGCTTGCGGTCTCTGTCTGCATGATCTTTATAACATTAACTGAAAATAAATCCCATCTCAACTCCCAACCCAGGGCGGTCTCCAATGGGGTGACTGCCCAAACCATTAACTCAATATCTCATGTGTGGGAGCTCAAAGATGTTTTTGCATATTACTAAACAAGCCTTGTTGGGAAAAAAGTGAGGCGGGCGGAGGGGAGAGTAAAAGCGGGGTGGGGAGTTGGGGGATAAGGGAAAACTTATCCAATGGCTCTGCGATGGCCTTCTCAGCCGTCTAGAGCTGTAAGTGCTAAGAAGGGTTAGAGCAGGCCAGCTGTTGTAATAGACCCATGTTTACAACTTATATTACTTTCAAAAGCACATTCGGTTGGCTGCAACGGCCCATGTCTCAATACACAATCCCCATCTCCATTCCCGGCCCAGCACTCAAACCGCCACCCACCTCCTCTGCAATAGGAGGCAATCCCAGCATAGGAGGAGGGGGGGATAGAGGGTCGGACCATCAAATCACCCTCTCTAGTCTCAGGGTTATGGCCACAGATGGACACAGATACACTGTGTCAAGAAATTCAATCTTTTATCTTATATCAAACTGTCAGTGGTCTGTGGTGTGACGTTTGTTAAGATAAACGGTGCAGTACTGTTCTGTGAGCCTCTTGAGTCCGAGTGGGCGTCATCCGTGATGTGCTTCGGCAGGCAGCGATGGCCCACCCACCAGGAGGAGGCTGTGGACAAGACCTGGGATTTCTCCACCCAGGCTTGCTCCTGTGTAGGTGTACCATTAATCTGATGTGACGGGGGCCTGTCCCTCACTGTTGGCCTCTTTGTCCTGCTCCACCCCCACTGGTCCTCACCGCCCATGTTGCTGCTGTTCCCTCCTTGTAGCAGCACACTCTGCCCATCCCAGGCATTGAGAGGCTCAGTGAAGAAGGACTTTTTGCTATTCGCTATCACCTTTAGTTTGGCCTGGAATGACAAAGAGTATCTTAAGTCCACCTGTTGGAGCTTTAGTTTCGCTCCTAGTAACAAGGCTTTCCAGTGCTGCACAGCCATCATGTAATCTGGGAACAGGAATACTCGTGTTGTTGTATAGAATAGGGTCTGCAGTGTGGGTTGCTTATAATATCGCTTCTTGTCACTGTAATTCATTACCCGTGCCACCACAGGTCTGGGTGGAGCTCCTATGGGTGGCCTGCTGGGTGTCACACAATGGGCTCGTTCTAGTTGATAATGTGGAGATAGCTTAGCACAGGCGACTGTCTGGCTCAGCCAGTTTTCGAAGAATAGTACCAGGTCGAATCCTTTGGGAAACCGAACTATCTGGGGATTATTGCGGCACGATCGCCCTTCTGAGTCTTCCGCTCTGTTCTCAAGTTCCTGGACTTTGGCTGTGAGTGAGCACACTTGGGCCACCAATTCTGATACATCAGGTTGGAGCTCCGCTATAGCAGTTTCAGTAGTTCAGACATGGGTGGACAGTTTCTTCCGGTCTTCACGGAGCAACACCCAACTGGATCACTACAGCATCTACCTCTAAGTTCAGGTATGAATTCAGTGGTAGCCTCCAGGATTTAATCTAGTTTTGCAACCGTGTCTGGTGAGGCTTCCTCCACAAGCATAGTTACAGGAGTAGGGCGTTCAATCACGTCCACTGGTGGGCGTCCCACAGGTTGGGAGCCTATTGTGCCTCTCTTCCCTATGGTGTCAGGGATTTTACCCTCTCTTGTGGCACTGAGAGGTAGTTTAGTCCCGCTCTCTGGATGCCTGGTTCAATGCACTTCTCTCCGCCCAAGCCCGCCAGCCCCCAGATCGCTATAACACCATACAGCGACTGGGTGGCATGCGCAACTCTGGCTAACTCTCCAATTCTTTTGGGGCAGGAGGCAGTGACCTCACTGTTCCATCACCTTGCTCCCGTTTTCTAAACAGGGTCGAGGGACAGTCTAACTGCACCTGCAGTTGACCAGTGACTGAGACAATTCTGGTGTTAGCGGGACACCTTCCGAGCCCACGTTCAAAAAGACTTTTGGACTGATGAGGACCCGCCTCTCCCCAACTGACTCCCAACCCTGACGCACAGGGGCATGAGCGGCCCAAGGCTGAACTGCAGATCAAGTTACGTGCAATCTGGGATAGGAGTGTAAGTGGGACAGCCCCCTGTGGATACCCTTAGCGGTCCTCAATGGATGAGCCAGGGTCGAGAGACACAGGGCCCCTAGGGCTTCCTCTACTCCCAGTCCTAACCCAAACAAGTAACTGGAATTGTCGCAGTTCAGTCATCCCTCCATCCTCCGAGTGTCGCTACAGCAGGTCAAAGTCACTTGGGAAAACACGTGCGACTCATTGTGGCTGTATGTTGTTAGGCATCCATAAACACCTGCGCCGGGGGCCAAGCTGCCGCAGTCAAACTCACTCCTCAGGGGTTATTGCAGCCTCAAACCCATGCTCACACAGCCCAGGCCTTCTCCCAAGTGCTGCAGTATTTTCCACTTTTCCGAGCCCAGCCTCCACCAGAGGTGTGCACTCAGAAGCTGGGCCCTCAGTAATCCACTGCCCGCTCCTCACCTGCCCTCTTAAGGCCAGGATTGCACCCTAGTCTTTTTCCCAGTCAATTTCAGGATCCTCGAGCCTATGGCAGCAATTAGCGGAGGCCTCCTTCCTCTGGGCCCAGTCCGGGAGGCCTCCGCTGTCACTGATTTTGCTCCAGTTCAATCGGCTGTAAGGACCAACAATATTCCCCCCTCTGTGGGCAATAATGTAGCAGGTCTCCAACACCGCTGGAGGGGGTTGAGGGATGGGGGGGTGGAGGCCGATAGTCAAACTCACCCTCCGCTGCTACAAATGGGTCAGGCATTCACAGCTGCCACAAATCGGTAGGGGGAGGCACATCGCACCAGCCCAGCTTAGCCCATGGCATTGGTATTGGTATTGCAACCCCCAAGCACTGCTAATTACTCCTCTTAGGCACTTAAATGTCTTTTATGGGGCCCACGCGTCTCAGTCCCTGTTGAAGTGTGCACTGAGCAATGCGGCCTTCAGCGGTTCACCGCCTGCTACCCTCCCAGCTCTGCTCATGTCCGGAAATCACCCAGGCCATCTCTTGGCCACTCCCAACTGCCCCAGCCCTCTGTTGATCAGGGTCCGGGCCTCTCTCTGCCAGTAAAAGGGCTGACACACAACCGGGCCTAAGCCATACGGCCTTCAAGCTGATGCTCGTCCCCCCTCCAAGTAGGCCACCGGAAGCTCCCCCACCCCACCGCCGGCGTCCCCGCCTCAATGTGGCTGGCACAGATTCCACCGCATCACCGAGACCGGTACAGCTACTGGTTTCAGTCGGCCGAGCACTGGTTACTGGGATGTGTGCAGGATCGTGGGTCTCGAAAAATGGAGCTTCTCTAGCTTGCATTCACCATCTTCAGCGGCTCAGCCACTTTCCTGGATTGTTGTCGACATGGTCTTATTTTCTCATAAAACATTTCTGTTTATCTAAACTTTGGTGTGGCTCTTTGCAGTGTTTTGTGTGACTTTTTCTACAGTAAATGGGTTGCTTACATAATTTTCCTATTGCCTTTGATTTAAGCCAGACTTATTTGTGTCACATTACCAGGGACTGAGCACAGGTTTATTTTATTTGCTTTGTGTGACAAGTGATGGCCTTATCCTCAGAGGTCGAAATTTGTCCACTCCAAATAATTGTCCACTTTCCTACATATAGAGTGTAAACGGATATAAAACTGAAGGGGGATACAACCTTTTAGTCCTCTTTAATTCAACCTAAATTGAGAAACACTTGAAGAAAAAACGTATTTCATCAATTTATACACAAAGCCAGTGGTAAGAAATGGTCATTGAGTATTTAGTCTTTGGGTTGAAAATGAAAAGGACTCTATAGCATCATCACTAACTAGAAGTCTGAAAGTGTTGTTTTATTCTGAAAATGGTGAAAGTAGAAACATCTTACAGAAGACATCTCTTGGGCAGGGTATTGATTATGGATTTACCATTGAAAATCCTGAAATCCCCAAATTGTATTGGACACAAAGTTGACATGAGGTTCTATTTTAAATACTCACAAACATGCTGGTTCATTAAAGCACACTATACCTATTGAATATCATAACTTCAAAACAACAAATATTAAATGTCAACCCAATTCTCTGGTGTCTGGATAACTAGAGGGAAATTGATGAATTCTTTTAACAAGTATTCTTTGGGCCTCTGAAATCAGATTGTACTGCAACTCATTTAATTGATACAGTCTCTTTTTAAGTATTTGACATTCATAAGATAGTGAGGTCAAATAGTGTAGTCTTACTCTTGGTTGAAGGCTGAGATCTACATGATAAAATAGAGGTGACAAAGCAAATAACACTCGATTATATTGTCGAGCTAGACGTATCCTATTAGAAAAGAATGCAATATCCTTCACTATTAAATTCAAAAGGCAGTAAACATGTCACAGTTTATAGCGGATTAATTTCTACCAAAATGTGGGAGTAATTGAAATTCCTTTGAGCTCATTTACATTTTAAATGGGACATGAACACCAGCAAGGTCTGATGATCGTGGCCTAGACAGCAAGTTTCAGGTCGTCTTGAAAAGTGTAGAGACTTCTGCAAATGTACTGGTTATTTATGCATTACATGTTTGCGTTGTAGTGAGACATGTCCCAGGAACATCTTGGACCTCTGTACTTGCAATGCCAGAACACTGGTGATTAACAGTCAGAATGCTTAACTTACAAGAGCATTTGGAGCCAGGAAGTGTAGCTTGAGGGGAGGGCTATATTCCAGCTTAATGGCACACCAAGGGCATGGTCCCAAAAGCATAAATGCATGCTGGGTTTCAAGCAATAAGAAGGGGTGCACAGTCTCTTCCAGTCCAGGGACTAGAATTGGGTGACCTTCGTAGTTATGGTAGCAGCAGAAATGGGGAGGCAGTAGGAGAAAGAACCCCACAGTAACCAGTCATGGTAACTATTTGCCATAATTTCCATTTAACTCATAGTCACCACCCACAAAAGGGAGGAGTGAGAGGAAATCTCTCATGCAGTAGAAAGATTGCAAGATGCAGAAAGAAAGCTTAAATCCAAAGCTTCTGGTGCACGGGTGAAACACTCTGGGGGGAGTGAGGGAGAACAGCCTCTATGACAATTACTTTGCAATGCAATTCCTTTACCACAAAACCTTTACAACACAATGCCCTTACCATGCATGCCTTTACTAAGCATTTGCCTTTACCATGCATTCTTTTACCAAGAAGCGAAGTATATTTAAGGTAAGCGTGTTTATTAATGGGTTTAACTTACCTTAAATATACTTACTTTGTGTTATAAAGGAATAAGTGGTGAAGGCATATTCGTGCAAAAAGGCATTGAGTGGCGAGGGCACTGAGTGGCGAGGGCACTGAGTGGCGAGGGCACTGAGTGGAGAGGGCACTGCGTGGAGAGGGCACTGGGTGTAAAAGCCATTCGTTTTAGCATCATGCAACAGTTCTGGGGCAGCTCCTCGATAAGAACAATAGGGTCTCACAGCAGAGCTGAAAACGGCTTTAAATGTCTTGCAACAAATCAGCAAATGGCTGCAGTCTACAGGCCAGTCTACCTCCTTTGGCTTAGGCCAAAGCAATAGCAGTCTCTTCCTAAATCACAGTTTGCCCCAAAATCTTACAGACAAGCAGAAACAATGTGCAGCTCCCGGTTCAGCCCTTCTCCTTTGCTGGTGCACACCCTTTCACCAAGGTTCCATAGTAAACTGTTCATCAGGCTTACAGGATCAGCTTGCATTCACAATTCATAGAAGGCAAGGTTTGGCCATGCAGCCACTTGGGTCTAGTGCAGTACCTGAACATTTGGAGGGAATCAATCAAATCCAAGTGCATCTACTTTGTTGTACATTCAGGTCCCTTAACAAACAAGCATCTCACAGGATGAAGTTTCTCAGAATTCAAGAAGATGGCCAACATCCCATAATATTTGTGAGTGACGCTTAACCCAGACAGCCACAAGCTAATCAGAGGCTGTTGCCGGGTTTGACACAGAGTATGGCATGAAGCACATTAGTTAATTGTAGGAGAATGTAGTGAAGACTTCCTCACAAACATGCAAGGTAATTAAATGTAAATTGGCGCTTTGAATAGTAGGAGTGGCTCACAAGAAGAGTGGTCAGAAATAAAGTAATAAGTTGCTAAACAACTCACTAAAATCTACAATCTTCAGCAGACCATAAGCAATTATTTCATACTGTCAGTGTAGATCACCGATTGTCAGTTCATTCACATTGAAATACTAATAGTTTGGGAGGACTGGACCTTTTTACTAGGCTCGTTACTCAGTCTACTTTATGTAGTGAGAATCAGTTGGTTGCTGACGTTCGATGCGGAGACGTGAAGGATGCCGAATGAGCAGCGAGCGAACCACAGGGAAGGAGCTCTGCAACTGTTCTCGGCTTCTCTGCAACTGGACGATTTGTGGTGCAATTTGCGGAGCCTGAGCTCAAGCAACCTGAGCCGACCCCGTAGGGGGTTGATTGCCGAAAACAACCGTGCCTCTAGCTTGGCGTGTTTAACAGTTGGCTGTCGCTGAGAGTGCACCACAGGTGGTCCACGGAGGTGGTCTGGGTTTGCTCCGGGTGCAGCTTGCAACTACCTAGTAGGTCTACTTGCCCCCAGAGTATCCTCACTTTTGTCTTGGCTCATACTCCACCCTCCCTCTGGGGCGGTAGAAGAGGCAGATGTGGGAGAGTGAGCTCTTGGGTAGGCCCCTTCTTGCCTCCACATCACCACTTCTTTACTTTCATTACTCCATCACCTCCCCCCAACAGAGTTACCGGCTGATGACCCTTTGCGTTGGCAGGACACACCAGCAACAGCACCAAGATTGGCCAGGACTGATGAGCGCCTGTAGTAAGGCTTATAAGTCCACTGTCGACATTTGCCAAGTTAGCATGAGCTTCACTGCCATGGGGTTGCTTTTGCGCATGACACTGCATGTATATATTTCACAAGCCTCTATTTGTGACCCTTTCACATGAGAACTGTTTACCTTGCAAGTTCTTTGCTGTGCTCGGAGGTTTATTCTGCACACGATCTTCAAGGTTAAATAACAATACAACTTGTTATTCTGTTCTGATCAGTCCCTCGCACCTAGACCTAACATGCTATACACAGCTGCACTCCTGGAAATCATGTACTTAATATTGCAATCGCAACCTGTTTTAGACACACTTGGAGAGACACCTTTCCGGCGTGAAGAGTTGTGCTAGTCATGCGATGTGAACATTGCATCTAGGCCTTAAGGTATGGGGGTGTGCTGACAAAGCGCAGAGGTCTTTTTTTTATAATAAACAATCTCTTGTCACGGGGAGGGTGGTTAGGTCGTTCAGTCCTTTTCCACTGTTTTATAACATGATTTGTATTCTATGGTATTATAACAATGCTGACCATATCGTGTTTATGCATTTTGCTGCTAATATTGACTCGTGTACTGCACCATAGAGCGCATTAGTTGAAATAAACATTTTAAACAGTACAGCGTCTCTGATTACTCGCATTGTGGACAGGTATGAGTAAGTGAGCGAAAGAGTGTCTAGTTCCAGCGATTCCCAAGATAGAGTGAAGTGTTCTGGGTTGTCTAATCATAGGTAGCTTCCTTGTAGACTGTAAACGAATTAGACACTGTAGCTAGTCAGTTTGGTATTTTGGGTACGGATGTGGTAGGTTGGTACACCACCTATTCGCGGAGGCCCCGTTTTCCTGTGAATAGTTCTGTATATGTGCAGAATCCCCGCAACACGCCCATAGCATTAGAGGTAGCTGGTTAGCTCTCCAGCTCTTCAGCCTCTCCAGCCCTCATCATTTCCAGCAGGGGGACCAGCTAGCAGGACCTGGGGTAAGTGCAATGGTGCAAGAGTGGGCAAACTTTGGCCTCCCCCCGCAGTTCTTGAGGAGGTCCAGGCCCTTGGGTGCCCGCCAGTGATCCCAGTGGCTACGTTTGATACCCTTCATTTCTTTCCCAAAGGGTCATTCAGAGCAACTCACATATTTCACGAATTGCAACAGTACATGTGTAATCTACACCATTTTCTGCCCCTGCCCACGAGTATACATCGGACAGACAACACAGAGAGTAAAAATTAGGATTTTACAGCACATGAGCAGGAGCCCACTTAGTAGAACACTACAACACATGCAATCACACACCTGAGGACATCAGGTGGCTAGTAGTAGGGAAGATCATCCCCAATGCCAGGGGAGGTTCTATTACGAAGTCGCTCAACTACAAGGAGTGCAGGTGGATTCACCTTCTTAACTCAGTGCAGGAAGGGCTTAACGAGAAGGAGGAAACTGCGAAACAGATGGGACAGCTATAGGGTCCACTACACTATCCTACCTGTCACCTGAGAATGATCATGAAATAGACCAAGATCTCTAGAAGATTTTATTTTCACGGTCATATAATACACCATCTCATGCTTTTTAATAATGTAATGATCCATACCATTTGTATATAACAACTGTGATCCCCTATTCCAGGTTCACATTGACATAATTTGGATGGGACAGCTGCAATACATTCCTGAGTTAGCCTGTACGTGGCACTTTCGCAATACGGGATTAAAATGTACATACATGTATAGATGATTTTATCCTCACTTCAATTTGTAAATACACTGACACAGAAACGTCTACACTCGTTGAAAATATAATAGTATAGTATATATGTATCATGAAATGAAGTGGCTATCCTAGTTTTGGTGGAATAATACCAATGACACGTTACTGATTCATGTCTTCCACTGTAGCACAAGTGTAACTAGAATATTCTGTTAGGTATAATGTGAAAATGAAAATTGACGCAACATGATGAAATACCAAGCCACTTGCAAAAACTGAGCACTATGATGAAATGTCAAGTCAGCATGTCACATGCACAAACTGAGCACACTGCCTCGTATTTTGTTTGCCTGATGTATTCGTTGTAAACTTAAACATGCCTGATTCGTGCAGAATAAGTGATTGTAGCATCCCCATTCCAGCCTCAATGTAAGTGTCTCAAACTACAAGGCGGACACTAGAGCACACAAATTTTGCGCTAGGGGTGTTCCAACTAGGAATATCGTCGCATAATAATGAAATGTCAAGTCACCATGCCACACTCACAAACAGAGCGCACTGCATCGTACATTCGTTGTATACTTAAACATGCCAGTTTCGTGCAGAACAAGCTAATGAAGCACCGCAATTCCAGCATATGTGAAAGTGTTCCAAACTACAAAATGCACGATCACGCCGAGCTCTGTAACTGGGGGTTGCCTAGCAACCGGAGCGCGTGGATCACGGCACGTCCTCGCGCTCCCCGAACCAATTAATACTGGCCAGGAACAGCACCGCGATCTCACTTTTTCAAGGAGACCCGGCAGAGGCGCACGGCGAGGAGAAACCCGGCGCTTCTCTTTCAAACAACTTGACTGGAAAAGGTAAGCGCAGATTGCAGTCTTCCGATCCATGTGGCCATTATTATGCAGTCACGCCTAGGTTTCTCGATACATGGGAGTAACTGCAACTAAACTTCGAAGCCCATAGACGCTATAATACCATTGTTTCTCGATATATGGGAGTAACGAATATGCTACTTACCAGTATGCATCTGTTCTTGGCATGTAGAGCTGCTGACATTCATATCTATTGCATAGATCGCCGCCTAGTGTTGGGTCCGGATGATTGCACATTGTTGTCCTGGAAGAGTCTTCGCAGTATCACGAGATAGGTGGCTCCTCCCCTGGACTACAGTGCGCATGGGCATCGACTCCATCCCCAGATTGTTTTTAGCCATTTTGGCAAAGATGGAGTGTAACGCTGTGAGTGATGACCATGCTAAGAGTAAATGCAAGCGCTGCAGCCGCTACAGGCGCCGGGGAGGAGGGTGGGCGATATGAATGTCAGCAGCCCTACATGCCAAGAACAGATGCATACTGGTAAGTAGCATATTCGGTTCGAGGCATGTGGGCTGCTGAATTCATATCTATTGCATAGAATACATAGCAGTGCCTCCATTATCGGCGGCCGCCTGTGCCAGCTGCAGCAGTTTGAAAAAGTGTTTTTAGAACAGCCTGCCCTACAGCTGCCTGCTGTTTGGAGTGCACATCTACACAGTAGTGTTTAGTAAATGTGTGTGAGGTAGACCATGTGGCTGCTCTACATATGTCTTCTAAAGGAATATTTCCCAGGAAAGCCATGGAGGCCCCCAACTTTCGCGTGGAGTGGGCCCTTGGAGGAACCGTTAATGTGCGCTTGGCTTTTTGATAGCAAATCTGAATGCACTTAACGATCCACCTGGCTATACCTGCTTTGGAAATGGGGTTGCCCTTGTGCTGTGGCGAAAAGGCAACAAACAGTTGTTTCGTTTTCCGAAAATCTTTGGTCCTATCTATGTAGTACATTAGAGCTCTCTTGACATCTAGTGTGTGGAGCATTCTCTCCGCCACTGACTCAGGATTTTGGAAGAACACAGGCAGTTCTATAGTTTGGTTGATATGGAACTGTGAAACCACTTTAGGAAGAAACTTAGGGTTGGTGCGAAGCACCACCCTGTTGGAGTGAATTTGTATGACTCTTGGATAGTTAGTGCCTGGAGTTCACTAACGCGTCGCAGCGATGTTATCGCTATTAGAAAAGCCACCTTCCACGTTAGGAACTGAATCTCGCATGAGTGCAGAGGCTCAAAAGGTGGACCCATCAGCCTGGTGAGGACCACATTAAGGTTCCATTCAGGAGCTGGTGGGGTCCGGGGAGGAATAACTCGTTTGAGTCCCTCCAGAAAAGCCTTAATGGCAGGCACCCTGAAGAGCGAGAGATGCTGCCTTTTCTGTAGATAAGCTGCTATTGCGGACAAGTGTATACGAATGGAAGCATAGGCTAGATTGCATTTGTATAGATGTAACAGATAACAAATGATGTCATGAGTAGACGCGTCTAGCGGGTTGATGTTGTGGTCTGCACAATAAATGACAAACCGCTTCCATTTTGCCGCATAACATGCTCTGGTGGTGGGCTTCCTTGCCTCTTTTATGATATTCATACATTCGGGAGGCAAGTTGAGGTAGCCAAATTCTAAGACCTCAGGAGCCAGATCGCCAGGTTGAGCTGTTGCGGATCTGGATGCTGAATGTCGCCATGGCTCTGCGTCAAAAGCCTGGGTGTGAGGTGCAGCCTTTGATGCGGTACCACGGATAGTTCTAGAAACGTGGTGTACCATGGTTGGCGTGCCCACGTTGGATGTACTTTGAATGCTTTCATCGCCATGAAGATAGCCATCAGTTCTAGGAGATGATGTGCATCTTCTTCTGCTGCGTCGTCCATAGTCCCTGCACTGTGTAGTGGAGTGGAGTACATGAGCTCCCCATCCCTGGAGAGATGCGTCCGTTGTCAGAATAATCTGTGGCACAGGCTCCTGGAACGGTCGGCCCTTGCAAAGGTTTTGTGGATTCCAGCAATGCAGAGAGTTGTATGCACGACCGGTCACCAACACTAGGTCTTTTAACTGTCCGTGAGCCTGATTCCACTGACGTGCTAAGCACTCCTGAAGCATACGCATATGTAGTCTCGCGTTCGGGACTATGAAGATGCAGGAGGCCATCATGCCTATCAACTGCATGAACACTCTTGCTGGAAGCGAGTGTTGCGGTCTGAATTTTTGTAGTAGCAATTGAATGCTGTTGATCCTCACTGAATTTGGCTGTGCTTTGGCTGCCAGAGTGTCTATTGTCGCACCCAGATACTGCCGTATGTGGGCGGGCTGAAGGTGGGACTTTGGGAAATTCAGTGAGAATCCCAGATCGTGAAGAATGTGAATGGTGTGGGACATGTGTGCGGCACACTGCTGGGCCGACTTTGCTTGGATAAGCCAGTCGTCCAGATAAGGGTATACGTGAATGTGTTGTCTCCGTAGGTGTGCAGCCACTGTCGCCAGGCATTTTGTAAACACCCTGGGTGCTGTTGTCACTCCGAAAGAGAGGACTTTGAATTGGTAATGCTGATCCTGAATGGTGAACCTGAGGTATTTTTGGTGTGACGGGTGTAGCGGAATATGAAAGTATGCATCCTTCAGATCGAATGTTGCGAGGAAATCTCCCTGACTGAGCAACGGCAGAACCTGCTGCAATGTTAGCATGTGAAAGTGTTCCGATAGAATGTACTGGTTTAGGGGTCTTAGGGCCAGTATGGGTCTGAGGGACCCGTCCTTTTTTGGTATCAAGAAGTACAGTGAGTACACTCCTGTGCCCCTTTCCTCCATAGGCACGAGCTCGATTGCCCCTTTTTGCAGCATGACGAGTACCTCCTGCTGCAATAAGTGCAAATGCTCGGTGGACATAGGACGCTGTCTTGGGGGTATGTTGGGTGGAGTGGACATTAACTCCAGACAATAACCGTACTGGATAAGCTTTGTGACCCACCTGTCTGTGGTGATGGACTTCCAGACCGGCAGGAACTGTTGGAGTCTCCCCCCCGACCGGTGTTGTATGGTCGGGAGGCAGTGACAAGGCGTCACTGTTTGGCAGCGGCGGAGGATCGGGAGCTGTTGTTTCCACGACCTCTGCCCTTGGCGCTGTTCCCACGATATCCACCTCTACTGTGTTTGGTGTATGTGCTTTGTGCGTCACCTTTATTGTACTGTGGGTTTGCTGGGACAGCTGGCCTCCGGAAACTCCTCTATTGTGTGAGCGACGAAAAGAACCATCCCTGAACTGCTGCGACTGGAGAGCGCCCATAGATTTCGCAGTTTCAGTGTCTTTTTTGATTTTTTCTAAGGTGGTGTCCACCTCAGGTCCAAATAAGTGATCAGTGTTTACAGGCTGATTTAGTATGATGGTTTGTATCTCTGGCTTGAACCCGGAGATTCTTAGCTAGGCATGTCGCCGTAACATCACACTTGAATTAATGGCTCTGGCAGCGGTGTCCGCTGCGTCCAATGCACACTTGATAGAAGCATTGTAAATAAGCTTCCCTTCCTGTATGAGCATCTCTGCTGCTTACTTATATTCATCTGGCAAGTGTTGTAACAGGGTTTCAAGTGTGTCGTAATCGGCCCTGTCATATCTGGCTAAGAGCGCCTGAGTGTTTGAAATGCGCCAGACATTGGCCGCTTGAGCGGCTACCCTTTTCCCTGATGCTTCTAGCACTTTCGATTCTTTGTCAGGGGGAGGAGCATCACCCGTTGTTTGTGAATTTGCCCTCTTCCGGGCATTGGAAACAACTAGAGAGTCCAACGGCAACTGGCCCTTGATGTATGTAGGGTCTCCAGGCGCCGGTTTGTACTTCTTCGCAATTCTGGGGTTTAACACCCTGGCCCTCGTGGCCTCCTTGAAGATGTCACCAGCATGTTTTAAGACACCCTTTAGCATGGGAAGAGTCTTGACAGTTTTTTCAGAGGTGGAAAAGGTGTCATGGAGCTGGACATCATGATTTTTGACTGCCCGTTCAATAAGCGCATTAAATGCCGCCGAGTCTGCAGTAGGCGAGGTTTTTACAACATACACCTGACTGTCTGGGGCAGTGTGTGGATCTCCTGGGTCAGCAGCGTCTGCCCAGGGTTCATTATGATCATCAGGATCAGTGTATATAGGGTAGTTGTACTCCTCATCGTCACCTCCCCCTGTCTCCCCATCTGAATAAGTGGGCGAGATAGGAGCAGTGTCTTGGCCACGTGGAGATATCGGTTCGACAAGAACGGGTGAAGTAGTGGAATCCTTTTTCTTTTTTAATGGGATTTTATAGGACTCCATAGGTTGTTCCGGGGTGATCTTTCGTTTGTAAATTGAAAGTCTACCAGTGTCGGCGTCAATGAACTGTTCCGGCTGCTCTTGAAGCGGGGGTTGTCGATGCTTTGCGACCACTAACCCAGGCCCGGTCTTCTGTCCCGCTGACGCGTGCTTAGACCCTTAGACGGTCGTCTTAGGGGCGAAGGCCTTAGGCACCACTTTCGGCGGCAGCGTGAACTGGATGGGCGCTGGCGACTTTTGAGGTTTGGCAGCCGGCGTCGATGGAGAAGTATCCTTCGGACCGACAGTGGAAGTCTTCTCTTTACTTCGCTTCAACGACTCCGACACCTGCTTCGAGAAGGAGGCGGACGGCTGTGTGGACTTGACATGTTCCTTCGATCCAACGCCAGGCGTGGACTCGAGGGTTGTAGCGCTTTTGGCCTTGTCCGTCCGACGTGTAGGATCGAGAACCTTCTGCGGTCCGAGTCCTTTGTCTGTGTCGACGCTCCTCGGCGCCGATTTTCTCGGGTCGACGTCCGTGACCTGTTTTTTGTTTGTTACAGTCTTTGGGTCGACACCCGTTAGCGACCTCACCGGGTCGATGACACCTTTAAGCTTTTTCGGCGCCGATAGTTCCGAGGACTTCGAGACGATCAACGCAATACGCACTTTCGGTTTCGATGCCGCCTCCAGTGCTTTCGATTGCGTAGACACCGATGCTTTCTCCTTCGGTTTCGATTTCCCAACTTGTGGCTCCTTAGAAGTGTCCGAAGCCGGGCCTTGAGGCGAGGCTGTGGAACCCATTATAAGATCTTGGGTAAGGCCATTTGGCGATCCCTCGACCTGAGCTTTAGTAAGTCTTTCGGCCCCTGTATCGACGGTTGGGCCTAGCTCCTCGCCTGAGCCATCTTCTCCGGCCCCAAAGACCACATCGTCGTCTCCTACCTCGTCGGCGACGTTAGTAATTTCGACCATCTCGACATCTGCGTCGTAGTTGGAGTCGTTCTCCGATGCAGGATCAGACTCTTGAACTTCCTGCTCGACTCCCTCATCCTCTTCGGTATCGAAAATGTTCACCGGGTCAGGTGCCGTCTGCTGGGCCTCCTGGCGTGCTGCACGCCAAAGTCGAATCGTCTTCTTGGATCGGAAACGAGAACAAGCCATGCAGCTTGCTTCATCGTGATCCGGCGACAGGCACTTGTTGCACACCGGGTGGACGTCGATATGAGGATATTTCGAGTTACATACGGGGCACCTCTTGAACGGGCTCCGTTCCATGATGTGTCGTCGATAAGCCTCTGGCGGTGACTGGACCTTCAGCGCCGAGAAGTCACGCGACTCCTCAGGATGTCCGACTCGGGAACTGAGTTGAAACAGACTCGGGCACCGATCGCAAGACAATACCGACGATATACTAAAGGCCTTTTGGCCAAAAAGAAAGTTTTATATATATTCCGAACTTGAGGGAACAAATATGCATCCGAACCCAATGGCGGAAAAAAACAATCTGGGGATGGAGTCGATGCCCATGCGCACTGTAGTCCTGGGGAGGAGCCACCTCTCTTGTGATACTGCGAAGTCTCTTCCAGGACAACAATGTGCAATCATCCGGACCCAACACTAGGGGGCGATCTATGCAATAGATATGAATTCAGCAGCCCACATGCCTCGAACCTGTATCTTAACTTCGAAGCTCATAGACGTTATAATGCCAAAGCAGATGGGCGTCTCGCAGCAGCGCTAGTGTACCCACTCTATGTAATCTACCTCAAGTTAACATCGGTCAAAAGACGCCAGCAGAAAGTAGCCACGGCCAAAGGGTGATGGGAACTCACTAATAGAGTGCATTTATCTCCCGCAGATTGACACAATATTGTGATCATCCGATTGATTTCGAAGCTTGCTGTAGCAAACTAAATGACAGCAGGTGAGTGATGGGCAACAATGGGCATCACTTGTAATTAGGATAAGACATAGAAGGGTCACTAATTTGATTACCTGCTTCCTTTTAGAACTACATTTGGAGGAAGTCATACCCCTGACCGTCTCACAGACGAGGGAACCGGTCAACACCCTGGAAGGACCCGCCGTGGGCACCCAGAAGTGAGTTAACGCTTTTCTTGCCAAGCCATATACACTTACAACAATAAAAATCCAATCCTGACTTCAATTCAAATCTTGTCCAAACAGGCGGCCTACCAGACCCCACCCTTCCCTGCCCCACAGTCCCGATGAAGAACCGCGGTGACCCACAAATAGGGCCATAACTGGGTTGAAACATCGACGAAAAATATTTGGATCAGCCTTAGAGACTCTGTGGAGTAGCCAACGGATGTGGTCCACAGCATAAACTATTTAATGAAGATTTGACTGACCAAAAATCCCCTCCTCTCCCCACTGTATATAAAGTCACGAGTCTATATCGTGCAGTGATAGACTCGTGACTTTATATACAGTGGGGAGAGGAGGGGATTTTTGGTCAGTCAAATCTTCATTAAATAGTTTATGCTGTGGACCACATCCGTTGGCTACTCCACAGAGTCTCTAAGGCTGATCCAAATATTTTTCGTCGATGTTTCAACCCAGTTATGGCCCTATTTGTGGGTCACCGCGGTTCTTCATCGGGACTGTGGGGCAGGGAAGGGTGGGGTCTGGTAGGCCGCCTGTTTGGACAAGATTTGAATTGAAGTCAGGATTGGATTTTTATTGTTGTGAGCACTTGAACTTCACTTTGCTCACAACTGATGCGCCGTTTTTCCAATAGTACAAATTGTTTTTCAATGCAAATATGGTATTTGTGAATACAAATAATTCATATAAAATAGCCTGATATACCCAATATAGTTTGGATTTGTTTATTTAATTGATTTTTGGCTTTTGGCTTCTTGCTCTGATTGACCCTTTGGGAAAGAAATGAAGTGTTAATTATTCAGTAAAATGTGGTAAGAAGCTTGTTCGAACCCGACAGGACCATTGTTGTTATACCTTAACATTGCCTAGGTTCTGCGGGATACTGGGTTACCCCATTGTAACTTACCACGTTTGATACCAGTCACCAAGGATTTGTTCTCCGTCACTGGGAGTCCCACACCACTCAAGATAAAAGGCTACAAGTAGCGTGGTGTGACCACTATAACACTGGTATAGGCACCTAGACACACAAGGACCGTGGACAGCCCCCCTCCTCTGACCGAAACCAAACAAAAGAGCAATACCAAATTACTCAGAGCCCCTCTGTTCAGTGGCTTGGTCCATTAAAGCAAGAATAGGAAAACCTTACACTATTAGCACACTCTTAGCAACCAACTAATAAACTCCACAACATTGAGAGTAGAAATAATGCAGACAAGAAACTCTATCTAGGCACAGCATCAAGTTCATTACCGCCCCGGAAAACAGCAAAGCGGCAAAAATCGAAAATGCTATACCCTCAAGGGGGGGAGAGCGGGGAAACAAAAGACTGCCCCCACAGAGGGGCCACAAGACAACCAGGAACCCAAGTGTTAATAATGATTGCAACAACGAAACAAGATAATAACCAAAAATCGTGGAGATATGTGCCCAACAACTCAGAAGGGAAAAGGGGCAAATGCACCACTTGGGAACAGAGCGGACTGAGTGATCAGCGTAGACAATAATGATGATGACAATAATGATGATGATGATGACAATAATGATGATGATGACAATAATGATGACAAATTCCAGACAAGATCTCTCCCAAAAATTCCATTATCTCCAGAAATAATCATCCTGGATAAAGGAGCAAATACATCAATGACCGACGGAGGCCCCTCAGGGTCTAAAAGCCCTAAAAACTGACTTACCATCTCCTTGAGGGAGGAACAACTTAAAGAGGAGATCATTTCTTCACTCAAAGAGGAAGCAGGAGGGAAAAGAGACCATTTGCGGCCCATCCTAAGGAGCCCCCCAAATACGTCAAACATGAAATTGAAGGTATCATGTCTGCAGACCAATAAAAAGGTAACAAAGCAATACATTCAATAAATTCAATAAGTGTCGTTCTTGAGAAGCTAAGCGCAAAATATGAGACAAAAACAAACAATATCAGTACTACCACTCAATCCTACTAACAATCAATCAGTCAATAGCAATAGCTCAACTGGCAACTTCAAGGAAGCAGACCAGTCTAACCAACAAGCCCAGCACTATTACCCCAATGACAAGAGACAACGCTTCACCATTAGGAGCAAACAATACTGAAGAAAATAGGACTGGTGAAAATAGCAATCTCTCAAAACTTCAACCAGAGGTACCTGCCACTGAGCCAGAAAAACGACATTCACCAGCAAGCTGGTGTTCAAACCTTTCAAACTCTTGTTTCTTTACTCTTGACAATGAGGACCTGAAACCTGACTACCCGTCAGATACAGAGGAGCTTTCAGCACAGACACTAAAAATTGAGACTCATCTCACAATAATAAACAATGCTTTGATCTCAATGGCAAATGAGGCCCTTATGCATGCCGACAAGCTAGATAATCAAATAATTATACTACAAACAGTGGCTGGTCTAATATCCGGCCTTGACATCAAGCTTGAACAATTGAACTCTCTGATCAACAGAGCTCAGAGAAGTGCAGAGCTAAATATCAATCAGGAGAGATGTGGATGCATATTACAGAAACTAGAAACGCTTCCCGAAATAATGAGTATTCTAAGATGTCACTGTGGTTGGACAGAGCTCAGTCAGCCTGCTTCCGTAAAGTATTCTTCTCAACTACCTACACCTCCCACGCGCAAATTCTCATGGAATTTAATCCGATATCCCAAAAGTGTTTACTGAAAGCCTGGTTTATAGCATACTGCCTAAAAGTCAAAGAAGCATGGGACGGTTCTCTAAAGAAGCACATCTGGCTAATGATAAATGACCCAGGGTCATTCTGGCATGACTTTCTAACACACTTCGCTGAAACATTGTAGCTCGTGAAATATGATCCGCCCCTGTACCCATACCGGTGGCAGCAAAACCTTTAACAAAACAAGCAAAAATAATTTCAGCGGACAGTGAGCAACAACCTAGAAAAATCTAAAGCTGGGCATCAGAATTATACAACAGCAGGGGCCTGCCACATTACCTGTCCTCTCTCTTAAAGCCAATAATGAAGCGTCAATTAATGAGACTACTGTTTGGCCTGATTCCAACTAAGGGCATACAAGTATGGCCAACGGTACAAAGAAATGGCAGTCACATAGTGCTGAGCATGCGGGGGAGGCACTTTATATTGATTTTGATCCAGTTTTGATTGCAATGATTTTAATTAATTGTGCAATCAAAATTTATCTATCTATCTAATAGTTTGCTAAAAAAACACTTTAACTGAAAAGTTCAATGGTTACCTGGCAGAGACCAAAAACCACTTCAAGCGACCAATCCATTTCAAAGGGTAACTCCAGACTTGAAATTTAAAAATGTGGACTGAGATTATTGATTTTGAAAACCATTACTGAACCTAGACTGACATTTCTAGAAATTTGAAGTTCTAGTGATTTCAATGAAGCACATAAAATGCATTAATATTTGCTTACCTCATTTCATTCACTTGTTTCAGTACATCCTGCTGTGTGCGTATAAGAGCCTCAAGATCCTTCTGCGACACCTGAAGAAAAAAAAAACACAGGAATTGGGCTACTAAATATGTTAGCAATAAATATGATGGGAACAGGGCTAAACCTTTATTGAAAATGATCTGTGTGTAGGCAGTTCAGAGCATTACATTTACTCACCTGCATTTGCTGACTTTGGTCTCCAGCTCCTTTGTTGGCTATTTCATTTGTTACAGCTGTGACATACCGCCGCTGCTCATCAAGTATCATGTCAAGTTGCCTGTTCAGTTGTTTGATTTCAAGATGAATGCGGTTTTGTCCCTCAAAAACTTGTCTAAGCTCACGATCATTTACAGATTCATACAGGTCATCTGCAGGGAAAAGGAATAGCCAGAGGAGAATTTACTATTTTCATATTGCACATCCCTTATATGAATTGTGACACCTGTGGCTACCTAATAAAGATATTTGATGGTACTGGCAAAATATCCACCACTTGCAATAAACTGGGTGCATGGTATCAAATCTCTAGAGTAGGCAACACAAAGTCTTAGGGTAGACCCCTGTATCCACCAGGGTGCATCACTTGTACATTTTCTCTTTAGTCTTTAAGCAACTCTGCAAACATGTTAAGAAGAAACCATGACATCAGCAGATCTACTCGGGTATTATTTCTTGAACAAGATTAGGATCCATTTTTTTTTATGACTACAGAGTACTAGTGCATACTTAGCAAAGATTGTGTATGACAACAGGAAGACTAAGAAAAAGTAATTGGTCGAGTACAAATGTGGCTTTGGAAAAAGTAAGACTGTAGCAAAGCCTGCATTCCTACATCACAAGTACTCATTTACAATGCTTGAAATTATTTTTTAGCGGATACAGAAAAATCCAAACCTTTTAGTAAGCCTCTGCTATGTACCCACGTTAAGACCTGCATGTCCCAACCTTCGATAAAATATCCTCCAAGTAATAGTGCAATTCTAAAATAGGAGTGCAGAGAGCATTTTTATTGTAAAATGTGTGTCCTGTCCCAGGAAGATAGATGTGGGTATAGGCCAAAACTGAATCAGGCACAATATTTAGATGCAGCCTACCCAAACAGCATCAAACACTGAGGTAGTGTTTAATCCGACTGGTATGTCCTATTAAAAAAAAAAAGTCTTAAAACGTACAGCAAACCCTGCAAGGCAGAATAATGGATTAAGGAATGGGCAAGAGTAGGAGGTGGTAAGGGGTTCTAAGGGCTCTGGGCAGGGTAAAAGAATGTGGCAGTAAGAGGTTTAGGGTTAAGGGATGGCAAAGGCATAATAAGAGGTTCTAGGGGCTCAGGGATGGGTATGCAGTAGTTTTTATAAAGGAGGGTGTGTGGGGGGGGGGGGGGGGGGGGGGGGGTTGGGAAGGTTCCCCGTACCAAATATATCTGTGTGTGTACAGGAGGGTTGGGGGTCCCTCCAAAGAGGAGGAGCAGGAGAATGGTGGGTGGGTGGGTGAGTAGTGGTGGTGGTGGTGTATTTCCCCATGTAGAGCTTCTCTCCTCTGGTGATTACAGCGGCATGGATTTCAGAGCAAAAAACTATAATATTTCTCAGATCAAGTACGTTTCAATGCCATTTATTATAATGTCAAGTTTATCAAAAGGTACATTAAACACAGATCATGGTCTACGGATTTCGGAAGAGTGCCTTCTGCTGGGTGCTGTTTGCACAAGGTGAAACTCTCATGAGAAATACACCACAGAGTATTAAAAATTATCTACTAAGAACAGTGTACACTCTATGCAACACTTGTCAAAAAACACATTATTTGCTTAAAATTACCAAGGTGCCCATCAGCCTAGAAGATGGGCACACGCAAATATTTTCCTAGGAGCCAATAAGTTTGGTCTGCGATGTGGGAGGCTGCATTGATGCCAGTGGGGTGGCAGGCAGAGGAAGTTGGCAGTAAGGAGGATGTAGGGGAAGCGAATCATATACTTCTAGTAGCTGAATTGCACAATGTGAAACCATAAAACATGGGACTAATCCCGGCTGCCCCACTTTATCAAATTGTCTGATTCTAGGCAATTGTTTTACTTAACTTTTCCTCCATTTTCTTCATTGTCACAAACAAGAGGACCACAAAATAAATGACTTAAGGACGTGTACTGTACAAAACCTTACCCTGCATTTGATTTAATAAACTACAATGTTGTTTATTTATAATAGGAACCTAAGTCACCCAAAGAGTGCATATAACAACTGACTTTACTCATTAGTTCACCATTGTCAGGGTGGAGGGAAGAATTTAAGTTTCTATATTCATTTTTGAAAACTATCACTTTTAAAATAATTATTTTCAAGGCACCGATATAATCTGATGTACTAAGGTGAAAAGGTTCTGCATGTTAATTAAATGCACTATTTGAATTCTGAAGAGAAAATATCATTTTTACATGGTAGCTGCAAGATGTCTTAAAAAGGAATATGCTACTTACCAGTATGCATCTGTTCTTGGCATGTAGGGCTGCTGACATTTATATCTATGCATAGATCGCCGCCTAGTGTTGGGTCCGGATGATTGCACATTGTTGTCCTGGAAGAGTCTTCGAAGTATCACGAGATAGGTGGTTCCTCCCCTGGACTACAGTGCGCATGGGCATCCTCTACATGCTCAGATTTTTTTTCGCCATTGTGGCAGAGATGGAGTATGATACAGTAAGTGATGACCATGCTTGAGAATAATTCAGAGTGCTACAGGTGCGACAGGCACCGGGGAGGAGGGCGGGCGATATAAATGTCAGCAGCCCTACATGCCAAGAACAGATGCATACTGGTAAGTAGCATATTCCGTTCGAGGCATGTGGGCTGCTGAATTTATATCTATGCATAGAATAAATAGTAGTACCCTCCTTAGCGGCGGTTGCCCGTGCCAGCTGCAGCAGTCTGAAAAAGAGTTCTGACAACAGCCTAACCTACAGCAGCTTGCTGTTTGGAGTGTACATCCATGCAGTAGTGTTTGGTGAATGTGTGTATGGTGGTCCATGTGGCTGCTCTACATATATTCTCTAGAGGAATGTTACCTAGGAAAGCCATGGATGCCCCTAACTTGCGTGTGGAATGCGCTCTTGGGGGAACTGTTAATGTGCGTTTAGCCTTTTGATAACAGATCTGGATGCACTTAACAATCCATCTGGCTATACCTGATTTTGAAATTGGGTTGCCTTTGTGCTGTGGAGAGAAGGCAACAAACAGTTGCTTAGTTTTCCTGAAATCTTTAGTTCTGTCTATGTAATACAGGAGAGCCCTCTTAACATCTAGTGTGTGTAGTGCTCTGTCTGCCACTGAATCAGGATTTGGGAAGAATACTGGCAGCTCAATAGTTTGGTTAATGTGGAACTGACACACTACCTTAGGCATAAATTTAGGGTTGGTACGCAGCACCACCCTATTAGCATGAATCTGAATGAAAGGCTCTTGAATAGTGAGGGCTTGCAGCTCACTAACCCGTCTTAGCGATGTGATCGCTACCAGAAAAGCCACTTTCCATGTCAGAAATTGTATCTCACAAGAGTGAAGAGGTTCAAATGGTGGACCCATGAGTCTGGTGAGAACTATGTTTAGATTCCAGACAGGCGAAGGCGGGTGTCTTGGAGGAATTACCCTTTGAGTCCCTCCATAAAAGCTTTAATGGCAGGCACTTTGAAAAGGGAAAGGTGCTGTCTGTTTTGAAGATAAGCTGCCATCGCAGCTAAATGTATCCTGATGGAACTATATGCCAGATTGCATCTGTATAGGTGCAATAAATAACATATGATGTTTTGCGTTGATGCATCTAGCGGATTTATGTTATTATTGGAACAATAGATGACAAAACGCTTCAATTTTGCCGCATAGCACGCCCTGGTTGTAGGCCGCCTAGCCTCCTTGATGATGGCCATACAGTCAGGGGGCAGGTCCAGGTAGCCAAACTCTATGACCTCAGCAGCCATATTACAAGGCTCAACTGTTGCGGATCTGGGTGCTGAATGTCTCCATGGCTCTGAGTGAGGAGACTGGGTGTGAGTCTTAGTCGCTGGTTCTAGGAACGTGGTGTACCATGCTTGCCTTGCCCACGTTGGAGCAACCAGGATGAGGGTCATGTAGTGCTGCTTCAGTTTGCGCGCTACCAGCGGTATGAGCGGTGCTGGAGGAAAAGCGTACGCAAATCTGTTCGACCAGTTCATCCATATCGCATTGCCCTGAGACTGCGGGTGTGGGAACCTGGCGGCGAAGGTGTGGCATTTTGCGTTTTCTTGTGTGGCGAATAGGTCTATCTCTGGATGACCCCACTACTGGAAATACGGTTGTATGAAACAACAGGAAGGTTTTTAAACAGTTGAAGTTGGGTGCACTGCCAGTTTATACGCATTTACTTATGCTCATTAAGATGTCTACGGTGCTTCACGGCGAGTGGACAAACCTAAACCACTCTCTAGAGTAGAACAAACTACTGCTAATTGCTTTGTGGATTGCCGAAGCACTCTCATGTGAGTAATCAATGTCCAGTTACAATTTAACAAAAATTACAAACACCAAGTATGACAGAAGTGACAAGATATCCAGAAGATGAGTAAATCTTGGAGTCTTTAATGGAGATTACAGCCAGCCGACACGTGTTTCATCGCCTTCGCGATTCATCAGGGCTGAAACAAACAAATGAGTAGCGTCTAGCATAATCTGTGAGCAAAAAACATTTATATACAGGGCCATAATATCTGGCCGTTGTGTTACATGCACTACAACTTCCTCCTGCAGTGGACATATAGTGAGTGCATCATTTCACAAGTATTGACTCACTCGTGCTACCACAACACATCCGTGTCGAAATTCCGGTGTATGCTACCGACTATACATAATGACGTGCCTATATGTGATAGTGATGGTATTTGGACATGTGCGGCGACGAGATCACCATTGTTTCTCTAAAAAACAAGCAATGACACATGCTCTATATTGATGGCTAAAGTGTCCTAATCGTGAACGGCTCTTGCATCATCCATGCTGGTTCTTTAGTGAAAGTCGTGAGAGACAAGTGTCATTTCCAAAAACATACCTAGAAGGCCGTATCGATGTCAGAAGGTCTATATATATCCAAGAAAAGAAAGAAAAAACCGAAAAATCTCATCACTATCTGCGATTCCGGTAATATTCAGGCAAAAGGTCACCAAATGAGACTGTAAGCCACTAATTGCACGCCGGCTTACCGCTCAGCTGGTGATAATTCCGACCCAGCCGGGCCCGTGACTAATACTGCTGGCGGTGGTTCGTCCAGCAGCGATCAATATTTCTGTATCTATAATCAAGTGAAATAATTTATGTTTTATTCATAGTAGAGAAAATTGTCAATTTTTGTAACTCAGATGTCAACTGCATTCTCACTGGAGTCCTGGTATTTGTTATTCGAGATTTGATCCTTTATTACTACTTCAAAACATTTGATCCTACGCGCTATCACCGTCTAGCGTTGTACGCAAAATTCACCTATTGTTAATCCACTTACATGTGTGAAGATTAATATACAAAATAATGTGCTCGGAGGTGACCCGATATAGTTGTTCTGGTTTGCGGTTGTCGATATCAAATGATATTACTGTTAAAGGAATAACAATAACAGATATGTTACTATCTCACACAAGTCATCAAAACGTTATTCATCGTTATACCAGTGTAGATACAAGATTTACCTATTTCTTTTACTTCACGGATACCTGTTGCGGTTCCAAAATTGTGGTGTGTTTCATGCTAGAGGGGAACGAGTAATGAGATTCTTAGTTTCAAAATTACACCTCGTATCTTTGGATCCGAAGACCATCGCGCCCCTGACTCACCCGTGTTTGGCGTCCTCTGCGGGTGTGGCGGGTTCACCTCCTTCGCGCTCAGTTCCTGTTTGGACACGTGATTGAGTGCGAAGCGACGTATATGGGTACTTCCATATGACGTAGTTCAAAGACTAGAGCGCGTTCGGTGCTAGTCTATGCCGACCATGTTGCACGGTCTCTTGTATGCCTAATTATTCGTGTAGATTTATAATGACGTTATTTATTGCGATCTCTAAAAAGTAGAAAAGAAGCGAAAAAACCACGAAAAAAACAACAATCGCGATGAGAGGATCGCAATGAAAAAACGAAAAATATGACCATCAAGTATATGAACAAGAGTGTGAATAGACGCTCACATATGAGAATGCGTATGATCTCTGGAAACGTTCGAAATTCCCATATTTTTTGACTAATGTCAGTATATACCGTGACATAAGTCTCAAAATGATTAGTGATGGTGGAGTGCACACCGTGAATGATTCAAACTAATTAAATTCGTGAGAAACCCAGTCATACTGTGACTTATTTAATTTCTAACATATTAGCTGTTTGGCATTTATTCTTTCCCTAAGTTATAGCTTAGAGATCTCATAACATTACTTAATTGTACAGGAGAAAAACATCCCAGCATTTGGAGAGATTGAGGTATCGACGAAATCTTACAGGTCTACAGTAAATTACAGTGTTCTTATATCTTAGACATAATTCAGATTATGCAGTTCAAGCAGTATCTATTATTAATCCCCCAGAAAAAATTGCATCTCCTGGTCGTAATTTAATCCTGACTGTACCGATTGCAAACGCATAATCCAAGTTGCCTCAGTGCGTCTTAATTTCAATTCTCGGTTACCACCTCTTATTGCCACTGGTATGGTTTCAATTCCAAAAAATTGTACATTTTTGTTCTGTTGATCTTTTTGGCACGAGGCTACATGCAAAGCCACTGGATATTTAGGGTCACAGTTTACAATCGCTCTTATATGTTCCATCATTCTTTCCTTCAATGGCCTGATTGTGCTACCTACGTAGTGCTTGCCACATTCACATTCAATAATGTAGATAACAAATTTCGTAGTACAATTAATGTTGCTCTTGATGGTATAACAAACGTCATCAGGGCCTGTGAAATTCGTAGTTCCATGTTTGGCCCATTTGCACATACTGCAGAACCCGCATTTGTGAAAACCCAGACCTCGTTGTGTCAACCAATTAGTACTTCTCATATCACGGGGTACTGTGGGACTCAACTTGTTTCTTAGTGTGTTACCTCTTCTAAATGAGATCTGTGGCCTCTCTGTGATGTACTTAGTCAGTGTTTTTTCGGATTTCAATAGGCTCCAATGTTTAGTTAAACTTTTTCTTAAGTCCAGATGGAGTGAGTTGAAATCCGTGACCATTCTTATGTGTTCTTTATTGTCTGAGTTAGGCTTTTGTTTAGTGGTGAGAGTGTCTATTCTCCTCACTCTTTTAATCCTTTTTTCAGCTTTCCTAATGGAGTTGTAGGCATAACCCCTTGTAAGGAATCTTTCTTTCATGCTTTCAATGCATCTCCTGAATTCACAGTCCTCACTACAGTTCCTTCTTGCCCGAATAAATTCGCCAAAGGGTATGGCGTTAATCTGGTGTGAGGGGTGTGAGCTTGAAGCATGCAAGATTGCATTGCACGCTGTCGACTTTCTGAACAATCTACTGTGCAGACAGTTGGAAGAGATATAGAACTCGATATCTAAGAATTCTATATTCGTTTTGCTCCACTTCATGGTGAAGTTGATCTTCCATGTATTGTCATTCAAGTATTTGAAGAAATTATGTAAAAGCTCCTCTGAGCCTGCCCAAATGAGGATGCAGTCGTCAATATATCGACCCCAAAATATTATGGAGTCGATATATTGAGCACCCTTTGTGCCCCAAATCAGATCTGCTTCCAGTGCCCCCATAAATAGATTTGCAAACGAGGGTGATATTTTAGAGCCCATGGCTACACCTTGTTTCTGTCGGTACCAGTTTTTGTCACACATGAAGAAGTTATTCTTAAGGACCAATTCTATCATTACCGATAGCATCTCGGTATGCTTCCATAGTGTGGCTGATCTGTTATATAGGATTTTGTTAATGGCCTCTATACCCAGCTGTGTGTCAATGCTGGTGTAAAGGGACACCACGTCCAGTGTTACCAAAAGAAAATCATCTTGCCATTCCATATCTGCTAGTGTACTAAGGATGTGTTTGGAATCCTGTATGTAGGACGGCAAGTTTTTAACTAGCGGACCCAGATACAGATCCACGTATTCCGCTAGCCTCTCTGTTGGGCCCCCTATGCCCGAAACAATGGGTCTCCCTGGTGGAAATGGGAGTTCCTTGTGAACTTTAGGCAAGGTGTACAGCCATGGATAGGTGGGTCTAAAAACTTTCAAATATAAGTATTCCTCCTCGTTTAATAAACCTGATTGCTTCCACTTTAACAAATGTGAGTTAATTTCTATTGTTAAGGGACCAATGGGGTTATATGTGAGGCGTTCGTAGCATACTTCATCCTGTAATTGTTGACTAATTTCTGATTGGTAGTCTATGCGATCCATAATCACTACGTTTCCTCCTTTGTCTGCCTCTCGTATGATGATAGTATTATCGCTCATAAGTGTATTGAGTGCTATTCTTTGTCCCTTACTGAGGTTGTCCTTATATTTGAACATTCTGTCCTTGTGTAGATGGTTCAGTTTGTCGAGATCCTCTACCACCCGCTTATGAAAATTGTCTATGGCATTGCCACCAGGTAGTGTAGGGATCCATTTAGATTTGGACTTTAGTCCACTAACAATGCTAAAGTCGGATTCTATATCCAACTCCTCTAGCAGTCTGTCCATCTCTAGAGGAGAATCCTCCATGTCAGTCAATGATAAGAGAAGATGAGTTGCATGCACATCATTTATTGATAAGGATTCAGTGGTGCTAGTAACAGGTGGATTGACAGCCCCTCTACCCTTTTTCTCCAAACCATAGAAATGCTTTTTCAGTTTAAGGTTCCTTATAAATTTAAACAGATCAATTTTCAATTTGCAAATATCCCCCGTTGCAAACGGGTTGAAACTAAGACCTTTACTTAAAAGGGAAACCATATCTGGAGTAAGGTTTATTTTAGAGAGGTTGATAACCTGCACATCTCTCGTGTTTGCACCATCTAATTCCTGTTGGCCCCTGATCTCAGCTTCTTTCTGTAGTCCTCTGTGTTTCCGTCCCCTGCCCCTCCTGGTTTTGGATCGGATTGGTTTCTTGCTGTAGGGTATCTGTTGCCCTTCCTGATCCGTAAAACCTCTTGAAAAAAAGGTGGCATACCTTGTCTGTCTTGGTTGTCTGATTCCCCTCCTGTGGAACTAATGGAATTAAGTGAGGAGTTACTGGAAGAGACAGAGGTGGGTTCCGGACCCTGAGATTTCTTGTACATGTTTTTTGAGCTGTTTGGGATCAGGGAATCATATTTTTTATCAAAAGTGAAAATTCGACCACAGGTGTAATCCAACTCATCCCTTCTTAGTTGCCTGGCTTTCCTATTTTTAATTTCTGATTGGTGTTTCAATATGATTTCATCCAGGATGGTGTAATTTTTAACAGTGCTCTCTGGTCTATTTAGATCCTTAATTTCTTGTTCAATGACAGCTATTTCTGCTTGTAATTTGGCCCCCTTGCGTTCAGCACTAACAATTAATATCTCCATAAGGGTAGTAGAATTGATAGAGAGAGATTCTTCCCATTTGATCATGAGATCGGCATCTAGGTCATCGTAGGTGGGAAAGATTTGGCCTCTAAGACCTCTGGGAACGCGTTTTAATCTCAAATATTGTTTGAGGGTCGCGCCATCCCACCATTTTGAGTTCTCCATTTTCTTAAGGCGTTCTAATTTAACAAATTTGTCTCTGAGTCCCTCTGTACGAGGGGGATTAGTGCTGGTGGAAGCGCTTTGGGTTGACATCCCTTTCATATATACTGACACCCCTGTCAGTATATACCGTGACATAAGTCTCAAAATGATTAGTGATGGTGGAGTGCACACCGTGAATGATTCAAACTAATTAAATTCGTGAGAAACCCAGTCATACTGTGACTTATTTAATTTCTAACATATTAGCTGTTTGGCATTTATTCTTTCCCTAAGTTATAGCTTAGAGATCTCATAACATTACTTAATTGTATAAACTGGCAGTGCACCCAACTTCAACTGTTTAAAAACCTTCCTGTTGTTTCAATTAGCCTCCAGTTGAGGGTAGCCGCCACGCAACTATATTACTCGTGAGGTTATTCTAGTATTACATTGCTAGATCACACCATATTATACCAATATGGATAGAACCAAAATGGCAGAAGAGCTTTTTGAAAATTTAGCGAAAGGGATGTCAACCCAAAGCGCTTCCACCAGCACTAATCCCCCTCGTACAGAGGGACTCAGAGACAAATTTGTTAAATTAGAACGCCTTAAGAAAATGGAGAACTCAAACAATATTTGAGATTAAAACGCGTTCCCAGAGGTCTTAGAGGCCAAATCTTTCCCACCTACGATGACCTAGATGCCGATCTCATGATCAAATGGGAAGAATCTCTCTCTATCAATTCTACTACCCTTATGGAGATATTAATTGTTAGTGCTGAACGCAAGGGGGCCAAATTACAAGCAGAAATAGCTGTCATTGAACAAGAAATTAAGGATCTAAATAGACCAGAGAGCACTGTTAAAAATTACACCATCCTGGATGAAATCATATTGAAACACCAATCAGAAATTAAAAATAGGAAAGCCAGGCAACTAAGAAGGGATGAGTTGGATTACACCTGTGGTCGAATTTTCACTTTTGATAAAAAATATGATTCCCTGATCCCAAACAGCTCAAAAAACATGTACAAGAAATCTCAGGGTCCGGAACCCACCTCTGTCTCTTCCAGTAACTCCTCACTTAATTCCATTAGTTCCACAGGAGGGGAATCAGACAACCAAGACAGACAAGGTATGCCACCTTTTTTTCAAGAGGTTTTACGGATCAGGAAGGGCAACAGATACCCTACAGCAAGAAACCAATCCGATCCAAAACCAGGAGGGGCAGGGGACGGAAACACAGAGGACTACAGAAAGAAGCTGAGATCAGGGGCCAACAGGAATTAGATGGTGCAAACACGAGAGATGTGCAGGTTATCAACCTCTCTAAAATAAACCTTACTCCAGATATGGTTTCCCTTTTAAGTAAAGGTCTTAGTTTCAACCCGTTTGCAACGGGGGATATTTGCAAATTGAAAATTGATCTGTTTAAATTTATAAGGAACCTTAAACTGAAAAAGCATTTCTATGGTTTGGAGAAAAAGGGTAGAGGGGCTGTCAATCCACCTGTTACTAGCACCACTGAATCCTTATCAATAAATGATGTGCATGCAACTCATCTTCTCTTATCATTGACTGACATGGAGGATTCTCCTCTAGAGATGGACAGACTGCTAGAGGAGTTGGATATAGAATCCGACTTTAGCATTGTTAGTGGACTAAAGTCCAAATCTAAATGGATCCCTACACTACCTGGTGGCAATGCCATAGACAATTTTCATAAGCGGGTGGTAGAGGATCTCGACAAACTGAACCATCTACACAAGGACAGAATGTTCAAATATAAGGACAACCTCAGTAAGGGACAAAGAATAGCACTCAATACACTTATGAGCGATAATACTATCATCATACGAGAGGCAGACAAAGGAGGAAACGTAGTGATTATGGATCGCATAGACTACCAATCAGAAATTAGTCAACAATTACAGGATGAAGTATGCTACGAACGCCTCACATATAACCCCATTGGTCCCTTAACAATAGAAATTAACTCACATTTGTTAAAGTGGAAGCAATCAGGTTTATTAAACGAGGAGGAATACTTATATTTGAAAGTTTTTAGACCCACCTATCCATGGCTGTACACCTTGCCTAAAGTTCACAAGGAACTCCCATTTCCACCAGGGAGACCCATTGTTTCGGGCATAGGGGGCCCAACAGAGAGGCTAGCGGAATACGTGGATCTGTATCTGGGTCCGCTAGTTAAAAACTTGCCGTCCTACATACAGGATTCCAAACACATCCTTAGTACACTAGCAGATATGGAATGGCAAGATGATTTTCTTTTGGTAACACTGGACGTGGTGTCCCTTTACACCAGCATTGACACACAGCTGGGTATAGAGGCCATTAACAAAATCCTATATAACAGATCAGCCACACTATGGAAGCATACCGAGATGCTATCGGTAATGATAGAATTGGTCCTTAAGAATAACTTCTTCATGTGTGACAAAAACTGGTACCGACAGAAACAAGGTGTAGCCATGGGCTCTAAAATATCACCCTCGTTTGCAAATCTATTTATGGGGGCACTGGAAGCAGATCTGATTTGGGGCACAAAGGGTGCTCAATATATCGACTCCATAATATTTTGGGGTCGATATATTGACGACTGCATCCTCATTTGGGCAGGCTCAGAGGAGCTTTTACATCATTTCTTCAAATACTTGAATGACAATACATGGAAGATCAACTTCACCATGAAGTGGAGCAAAACGAATATAGAATTCTTAGATATCGAGTTCTATATCTCTTCCAACTGTCTGCACAGTAGATTGTTCAGAAAGTCGACAGCGTGCAATGCAATCTTGCATGCTTCAAGCTCACACCCCTCACACCAGATTAACGCCATACCCTTTGGCGAATTTATTCGGGCAAGAAGGAACTGTAGTGAGGACTGTGAATTCAGGAGATGCATTGAAAGCATGAAAGAAAGATTCCTTACAAGGGGATATGCCTACAACTCCATTAGGAAAGCTGAAAAAAGGATTAAAAGAGTGAGGAGAATAGACACTCTCACCACTAAACAAAAGCCTAACTCAGACAATAAAGAACACATAAGAATGGTCACGGATTTCAACTCACTCCATCTGGACTTAAGAAAAAGTTTAACTAAACATTGGAGCCTATTGAAATCCGAAAAAACACTGACTAAGTACATCACAGAGAGGCCACAGATCTCATTTAGAAGAGGTAACACACTAAGAAACAAGTTGAGTCCCACAGTACCCCGTGATATGAGAAGTACTAATTGGTTGACACAACGAGGTCTGGGTTTTCACAAATGCGGGTTCTGCAGTATGTGCAAATGGGCCAAACATGGAACTACGAATTTCACAGGCCCTGATGACGTTTGTTATACCATCAAGAGCAACATTAATTGTACTACGAAATTTGTTATCTACATTATTGAATGTGAATGTGGCAAGCACTACGTAGGTAGCACAATCAGGCCATTGAAGGAAAGAATGATGGAACATATAAGAGCGATTGTAAACTGTGACCCTAAATATCCAGTGGCTTTGCATGTAGCCTCGTGCCAAAAAGATCAACAGAACAAAAATGTACAATTTTTTGGAATTGAAACCATACCAGTGGCAATAAGAGGTGGTAACCGAGAATTGAAATTAAGACGCATTGAGGCAACTTGGATTATGCGTTTGCAATCGGTACAGTCAGGATTAAATTACGACCAGGAGATGCAATTTTTTCTGGGGGATTAATAATAGATACTGCTTGAACTGCATAATCTGAATTATGTCTAAGATATAAGAACACTGTAATTTACTGTAGACCTGTAAGATTTCGTCGATACCTCAATCTCTCCAAATGCTGGGATGTTTTTCTCCTGTACAATTAAGTAATGTTATGAGATCTCTAAGCTATAACTTAGGGAAAGAATAAATGCCAAACAGCTAATATGTTAGAAATTAAATAAGTCACAGTATGACTGGGTTTCTCACGAATTTAATTAGTTTGAATCATTCACGGTGTGCACTCCACCATCACTAATCATTTTGAGACTTATGTCACGGTATATACTGACATTAGTCAAAAAATATGGGAATTTCGAACGTTTCCAGAGATCATACGCATTCTCATATGTGAGCGTCTATTCACACTCTTGTTCATATACTTGATGGTCATATTTTTCGTTTTTTCATTGCGATCCTCTCATCGCGATTGTTGTTTTTTTCGTGGTTTTTTCGCTTCTTTTCTACTTTTTAGAGATCGCAATAAATAACGTCATTATAAATCTACACGAATAATTAGGCATACAAGAGACCGTGCAACATGGTCGGCATAGACTAGCACCGAACGCGCTCTAGTCTTTGAACTACGTCATATGGAAGTACCCATATACGTCGCTTCGCACTCAATCACGTGTCCAAACAGGAACTGAGCGCGAAGGAGGTGAACCCGCCACACCCGCAGAGGACGCCAAACACGGGTGAGTCAGGGGCGCGATGGTCTTCGGATCCAAAGATACGAGGTGTAATTTTGAAACTAAGAATCTCATTACTCGTTCCCCTCTAGCATGAAACACACCACAATTTTGGAACCGCAACAGGTATCCGTGAAGTAAAAGAAATAGGTAAATCTTGTATCTACACTGGTATAACGATGAATAACGTTTTGATGACTTGTGTGAGATAGTAACATATCTGTTATTGTTATTCCTTTAACAGTAATATCATTTGATATCGACAACCGCAAACCAGAACAACTATATCGGGTCACCTCCGAGCACATTATTTTGTACATTAATCTTCACACATGTAAGTGGATTAACAATAGGTGAATTTTGCGTACAACGCTAGACGGTGATAGCGCGTAGGATCAAATGTTTTGAAGTAGTAATAAAGGATCAAATCTCGAATAACAAATACCAGGACTCCAGTGAGAATGCAGTTGACATCTGAGTTACAAAAATTGACAATTTTCTCTACTATGAATAAAACATAAATTATTTCACTTGATTATAGATACAGAAATATTGATCGCTGCTGGACGAACCACCGCCAGCAGTATTAGTCACGGGCCCGGCTGGGTCGGAATTATCACCAGCTGAGCGGTAAGCCGGCGTGCAATTAGTGGCTTACAGTCTCATTTGGTGACCTTTTGCCTGAATATTACCGGAATCGCAGATAGTGATGAGATTTTTCGGTTTTTTCTTTCTTTTCTTGGATATATATAGACCTTCTGACATCGATACGGCCTTCTAGGTATGTTTTTGGAAATGACACTTGTCTCTCACGACTTTCACTAAAGAACCAGCATGGATGATGCAAGAGCCGTTCACGATTAGGACACTTTAGCCATCAATATAGAGCATGTGTCATTGCTTGTTTTTTAGAGAAACAATGGTGATCTCGTCGCCGCACATGTCCAAATACCATCACTATCACATATAGGCACGTCATTATGTATAGTCGGTAGCATACACCGGAATTTCGACACGGATGTGTTGTGGTAGCACGAGTGAGTCAATACTTGTGAAATGATGCACTCACTATATGTCCACTGCAGGAGGAAGTTGTAGTGCATGTAACACAACGGCCAGATATTATGGCCCTGTATATAAATGTTTTTTGCTCACAGATTATGCTAGACGCTACTCATTTGTTTGTTTCAGCCCTGATGAATCGCGAAGGCGATGAAACACGTGTCGGCTGGCTGTAATCTCCATTAAAGACTCCAAGATTTACTCATCTTCTGGATATCTTGTCACTTCTGTCATACTTGGTGTTTGTAATTTTTGTTAAATTGTAACTGGACATTGATTACTCACATGAGAGTGCTTCGGCAATCCACAAAGCAATTAGCAGTAGTTTGTTCTACTCTAGAGAGTGGTTTAGGTTTGTCCACTCGCCGTGAAGCACCGTAGACATCTTAATGAGCATAAGTAAATGCGTATAAACTGGCAGTGCACCCAACTTCAACTGTTTAAAAACCTTCCTGTTGTTTCAATTAGCCTCCAGTTGAGGGTAGCCGCCACGCAACTATATTACTCGTGAGGTTATTCTAGTATTACATTGCTAGATCACACCATATTATACCAATATGGATAGAACCAAAATGGCAGAAGAGCTTTTTGAAAATTTAGCGAAAGGGATGTCAACCCAAAGCGCTTCCACCAGCACTAATCCCCCTCGTACAGAGGGACTCAGAGACAAATTTGTTAAATTAGAACGCCTTAAGAAAATGGAGAACTCAAAATGGTGGGATGGCGCGACCCTCAAACAATATTTGAGATTAAAACGCGTTCCCAGAGGTCTTAGAGGCCAAATCTTTCCCACCTACGATGACCTAGATGCCGATCTCATGATCAAATGGGAAGAATCTCTCTCTATCAATTCTACTACCCTTATGGAGATATTAATTGTTAGTGCTGAACGCAAGGGTGCCAAATTACAAGCAGAAATAGCTGTCATTGAACAAGAAATTAAGGATCTAAATAGACCAGAGAGCACTGTTAAAAATTACACCATCCTGGATGAAATCATATTGAAACACCAATCAGAAATTAAAAATAGGAAAGCCAGGCAACTAAGAAGGGATGAGTTGGATTACACCTGTGGTCGAATTTTCACTTTTGATAAAAAATATGATTCCCTGATCCCAAACAGCTCAAAAAACATGTACAAGAAATCTCAGGGTCCGGAACCCACCTCTGTCTCTTCCAGTAACTCCTCACTTAATTCCATTAGTTCCACAGGAGGGGAATCAGACAACCAAGACAGACAAGGTATGCCACCTTTTTTTCAAGAGGTTTTACGGATCAGAAAGGGCAACAGATACCCTACATCAAGAAACCAATCCGATCCAAAACCAGGAGGGGCAGGGGACGGAAACACAGAGGACTACAGAAAGAAGCTGAGATCAGGGGCCAACAGGAATTAGATGGTGCAAACACGAGAGATGTGCAGGTTATCAACCTCTCTAAAATAAACCTTACTCCAGATATGGTTTCCCTTTTAAGTAAAGGTCTTAGTTTCAACCCGTTTGCAACGGGGGATATTTGCAAATTGAAAATTGATCTGTTTAAATTTATAAGGAACCTTAAACTGAAAAAGCATTTCTATGGTTTGGAGAAAAAGGGTAGAGGGGCTGTCAATCCACCTGTTACTAGCACCACTGAATCCTTATCAATAAATGATGTGCATGCAACTCATCTTCTCTTATCATTGACTGACATGGAGGATTCTCCTCTAGAGATGGACAGACTGCTAGAGGAGTTGGATATAGAATCCGACTTTAGCATTGTTAGTGGACTAAAGTCCAAATCTAAATGGATCCCTACACTACCTGGTGGCAATGCCATAGACAATTTTCATAAGCGGGTGGTAGAGGATCTCGACAAACTGAACCATCTACACAAGGACAGAATGTTCAAATATAAGGACAACCTCAGTAAGGGACAAAGAATAGCACTCAATACACTTATGAGCGATAATACTATCATCATACGAGAGGCAGACAAAGGAGGAAACGCAGTGATTATGGATCGCATAGACTACCAATCAGAAATTAGTCAACAATTACAGGATGAAGTATGCTACGAACGCCTCACATATAACCCCATTGGTCCCTTAACAATAGAAATTAACTCACATTTGTTAAAGTGGAAGCAATCAGGTTTATTAAACGATGAGGAATACTTATATTTGAAAGTTTTTAGACCCACCTATCCATGGCTGTACACCTTGCCTAAAGTTCACAAGGAACTCCCATTTCCACCAGGGAGACCCATTGTTTCGGGCATAGGGGGCCCAACAGAGAGGCTAGCGGAATACGTGGATCTGTATCTGGGTCCGATAGTTAAAAACTTGCCGTCCTACATACAGGATTCCAAACACATCCTTAGTACACTAGCAGATATGGAATGGCAAGATGATTTTCTTTTGGTAACACTGGACGTGGTGTCCCTTTACACCAGCATTGACACACAGCTGGGTATAGAGGCCATTAACAAAATCCTATATAACAGATCAGCCACACTATGGAAGCATACCGAGATGCTATCGGTAATGATAGAATTGGTCCTTAAGAATAACTTCTTCATGTGTGACAAAAACTGGTACCGACAGAAACAAGGTGTAGCCATGGGCTCTAAAATATCACCCTCGTTTGCAAATCTATTTATGGGGGCACTGGAAGCAGATCTGATTTGGGGCACAAAGGGTGCTCAATATATCGACTCCATAATATTTTGGGGTCGATATATTGACGACTGCATCCTCATTTGGGCAGGCTCAGAGGAGCTTTTACATAATTTCTTCAAATACTTGAATGACAACACATGGAAGATCAACTTCACCATGAAGTGGAGCAAAACGAATATAGAATTCTTAGATATCGAGTTCTATATCTCTTCCAACTGTCTGCACAGTAGATTGTTCTGAAAGTCGACAGCGTGCAATGCAATCTTGCATGCTTCAAGCTCACACCCCTCACACCAGATTAACGCCATACCCTTTGGCGAATTTATTCGGGCAAGAAGGAACTGTAGTGAGGACTGTGAATTCAGGAGATGCATTGAAAGCATGAAAGAAAGATTCCTTACAAGGGGTTATGCCTACAACTCCATTAGGAAAGCTGAAAAAAGGATTAAAAGAGTGAGGAGAATAGACACTCTCACCACTAAACAAAAGCCTAACTCAGACAATAAAGAACACATAAGAATGGTCACGGATTTCAACTCACTCCATCTGGACTTAAGAAAAAGTTTAACTAAACATTGGAGCCTATTGAAATCCGAAAAAACACTGACTAAGTACATCACAGAGAGGCCACAGATCTCATTTAGAAGAGGTAACACACTAAGAAACAAGTTGAGTCCCACAGTACCCCGTGATATGAGAAGTACTAATTGGTTGACACAACGAGGTCTGGGTTTTCACAAATGCGGGTTCTGCAGTATGTGCAAATGGGCCAAACATGGAACTACGAATTTCACAGGCCCTGATGACGTTTGTTATACCATCAAGAGCAACATTAATTGTACTACGAAATTTGTTATCTACATTATTGAATGTGAATGTGGCAAGCACTACGTAGGTAGCACAATCAGGCCATTGAAGGAAAGAATGATGGAACATATAAGAGCGATTGTAAACTGTGACCCTAAATATCCAGTGGCTTTGCATGTAGCCTCGTGCCAAAAAGATCAACAGAACAAAAATGTACAATTTTTTGGAATTGAAACCATACCAGTGGCAATAAGAGGTGGTAACCGAGAATTGAAATTAAGACGCACTGAGGCAACTTGGATTATGCGTTTGCAATCGGTACAGTCAGGATTAAATTACGACCAGGAGATGCAATTTTTTCTGGGGGATTAATAATAGATACTGCTTGAACTGCATAATCTGAATTATGTCTAAGATATAAGAACACTGTAATTTACTGTAGACCTGTAAGATTTCGTCGATACCTCAATCTCTCCAAATGCTGGGATGTTTTTCTCCTGTACAATTAAGTAATGTTATGAGATCTCTAAGCTATAACTTAGGGAAAGAATAAATGCCAAACAGCTAATATGTTAGAAATTAAATAAGTCACAGTATGACTGGGTTTCTCACGAATTTAATTAGTTTGAATCATTCACGGTGTGCACTCCACCATCACTAATCATTTTGAGACTTATGTCACGGTATATACTGACATTAGTCAAAAAATATGGGAATTTCGAACGTTTCCAGAGATCATACGCATTCTCATATGTGAGCGTCTATTCACACTCTTGTTCATATACTTGATGGTCATATTTTTCGTTTTTTCATTGCGATCCTCTCATCGCGATTGTTGTTTTTTTCGTGGTTTTTTCGCTTCTTTTCTACTTTTTAGAGATCGCAATAAATAACGTCATTATAAATCTACACGAATAATTAGGCATACAAGAGACCGTGCAACATGGTCGGCATAGACTAGCACCGAACGCGCTCTAGTCTTTGAACTACGTCATATGGAAGTACCCATATACGTCGCTTCGCACTCAATCACGTGTCCAAACAGGAACTGAGCGCGAAGGAGGTGAACCCGCCACACCCGCAGAGGACGCCAAACACGGGTGAGTCAGGGGCGCGATGGTCTTCGGATCCAAAGATACGAGGTGTAATTTTGAAACTAAGAATCTCATTACTCGTTCCCCTCTAGCATGAAACACACCACAATTTTGGAACCGCAACAGGTATCCGTGAAGTAAAAGAAATAGGTAAATCTTGTATCTACACTGGTATAACGATGAATAACGTTTTGATGACTTGTGTGAGATAGTAACATATCTGTTATTGTTATTCCTTTAACAGTAATATCATTTGATATCGACAACCGCAAACCAGAACAACTATATCGGGTCACCTCCGAGCACATTATTTTGTATATTAATCTTCACACATGTAAGTGGATTAACAATAGGTGAATTTTGCGTACAACGCTAGACGGTGATAGCGCGTAGGATCAAATGTTTTGAAGTAGTAATAAAGGATCAAATCTCGAATAACAAATACCAGGACTCCAGTGAGAATGCAGTTGACATCTGAGTTACAAAAATTGACAATTTTCTCTACTATGAATAAAACATAAATTATTTCACTTGATTATAGATACAGAAATATTGATCGCTGCTGGACGAACCACCGCCAGCAGTATTAGTCACGGGCCTGGCTGGGTCGGAATTATCACCAGCTGAGCGGTAAGCCGGCGTGCAATTAGTGGCTTACAGTCTCATTTGGTGACCTTTTGCCTGAATATTACCGGAATCGCAGATAGTGATGAGATTTTTCGGTTTTTTCTTTCTTTTCTTGGATATATATAGACCTTCTGACATCGATACGGCCTTCTAGGTATGTTTTTGGAAATGACACTTGTCTCTCACGACTTTCACTAAAGAACCAGCATGGATGATGCAAGAGCCGTTCACGATTAGGACACTTTAGCCATCAATATAGAGCATGTGTCATTGCTTGTTTTTTAGAGAAACAATGGTGATCTCGTCGCCGCACATGTCCAAATACCATCACTATCACATATAGGCACGTCATTATGTATAGTCGGTAGCATACACCGGAATTTCGACACGGATGTGTTGTGGTAGCACGAGTGAGTCAATACTTGTGAAATGATGCACTCACTATATGTCCACTGCAGGAGGAAGTTGTAGTGCATGTAACACAACGGCCAGATATTATGGCCCTGTATATAAATGTTTTTTGCTCACAGATTATGCTAGACGCTACTCATTTGTTTGTTTCAGCCCTGATGAATCGCGAAGGCGATGAAACACGTGTCGGCTGGCTGTAATCTCCATTAAAGACTCCAAGATTTACTCATCTTCTGGATATCTTGTCACTTCTGTCATACTTGGTGTTTGTAATTTTTGTTAAATTGTAACTGGACATTGATTACTCACATGAGAGTGCTTCGGCAATCCACAATGGAAATACGGTTGTAGCACTGAGGGATGTATCTCCCACTCGTGCATTTGATGGCTGTGTCTGCTGAGCAGGTCCGCCATCTGGTTGTCCTTGCCTGGGAGGTGTTCCGCCATGAGGAACATGTTCCTTTGAATGGCCCACTTCCACATGCACTGTGCTAGGTGTGACAATTGTGGAGAGTGTGTCCCTCCCTGTTTCTGGATGTAATACATTGCAGTCATGTTGTCCGTCCGGATCAGCACGACTTTGTTGCACAAATGCAACTTGAATGCCTTCATTGCCATGAAGATTGCCATCAGTTCTAGTAGGTTGATGTGCATCTTTCGCTGCTGTGTTGTCCATAGTCCCTGCACCGTGACTTGAGGACATGCGCTCCCCAGCCCTGGAGAGATGCGTCCGCAGTCAGCACTATCTGTGGTACAGGCTCTTGGAACGGTCTTCCCATGCAAAGGTTTTGTGTGTTCCACCAATGCAGAGAGTTGTATGCACGACCGGTCACCAACACTAGGTCTTTCAACTGTCCCTGAGCCTGGTTACACTGTTGCACCAGGCACTCTAGAAGCGGACACATGTGCAGCCTCACGTGTGGGACTATAAAGATACAGGAGCCCATCATGCCTATTAGTTGCATGAACACTTGAGCTGGGAGTGAGTGTTGGGGCCTGAATTTTTGAATGAGCACCTGCATGCTGTGGTCTCTTGCTGAGTTTGGCCGTGCCGTTGCTATCAGAGTGTTTATTTCTGCGCCTAAGTACTGTTGGACAGGTGCGGGTTGTAGATGGGATTTTTGGTAATTTAGGGACAATCCTAGACTGTGTAGGAGGTGAATTGTGCGGGACATGTGGCTGGCACATTGCTGGGACGACTTTGCTTGGACAAGCCAGTCGTCCAGATATGGATAGACATGGATGTGTTGTCTCCGAAGGTGTGCAGCTACTGTCGCTAAGCACGTGGTAAACACTCTGGGGGCAGTAGTGACCCCGAAAGGCAGGACTTTGAACTGGTAATGCTGGTTGTTGATGGTGAACCTGAGATATTTCCTGTGACTGGGGTGAACGGGAATGTGGAAATATGCATCCTTCAGATCTAGTGTTGCTAGGAAATCTCCCTGACTGAGCAATGGTAGAACTTGCTGCAAAGTGAGCATGTGAAAGTGTTCTGACAGGATGTATTCGTTCAGGGGTCTGAGGTCTAGAATGGGCCCGAGAGGCCCGTCCTTTTTTGGGATTAAGAAGTACAGTGAGTACACCGCTGTACCCTGTTGTTCTAAAGGCACGAGTTCTATGGCCCCTTTTTGCAGCATGGATATGACTTCTTGCTGCAATAAGTGCATGTGCTCTGCGGACATAGGACGGTGCCTTGGGGGTATGTTGGGTGGAGTGGAGGTTAGTTCTAGACAATAACCGTGTTGTATAAGTTGTCTCACCCACCTGTCCGTGGTAATGCCTTCCCAGACTGGCAGGAATGGCTGAAGTCTTCCCCCGACCGGTGTTATATGGTCTGGGGGCAGTGACAAGACGTCACTGTTTATTAGAGCGGAGGGTCTGGCATTGTTATTTCCTCGTCCTCTGCCTTTTACCGGAGCGACGAAAGGAACCGCCCCTGAACTGCTGTGACTGTAGAGCTCCCATGGACTTGGCAGTTTCTGTGTCTTTTTTAATTTTTTCTAGGGTGGTGTCTACCTCAGGACCAAATAGAAAGTCAGGGTTAACTGGCTGATTAAGCAGAGTTGTTTGGATCTCTGACTTGAAACCAGAGATGGGGAGCCAGGCATGCCTCCTGAGCATTACACTAGTGTTGATGGCCCTAGCCGCTGTGTCAGCTGCATCTAACGCACATTTAATAGATGCGTTTGAGATTAACTTCCCCTCTTGTATGAGCATTTCTGCCCCCTCCTTATAAGCATCAGGCAGGTGTTGCAGTAGCTGCTCTAACGTGTCGTAGTGAGCCCTATCATATCTTGCTAATAGGGCCTGTGTATTTGAGATTCTCCAAATATTAGCCGCTTGAGCTGCCACACGTTTGCCAGAAGCTTCCAAGATCTTGGATTCTTCGTCCGGAGGAGGAGCATCACCACTTGTTTGAGAGTTTGCTCTCTTACGAGCATTAGCCACCACTAAGGAGTTCAAAGGGAGCAGGCCCTTGATATACGTAGGATCTACAGGTGCAGGTCGGTACTTCCTCTCAATCCTGGGGTTTATCACCCTTGCCTTTGTTGGCTCTTTAAAAATGTCACCAGCATGTTTGAGCACACCTTTGAGCTTAGGCAACGTTTTTACAGATCTTTCTGAGGTTGAGAAGGTATCAAACAGAAAGTCTTCCTCCACTGGGTCAGCGTGCATGTCCACATCATGGTTAAGGGCTGCCCTCTCAATCAATGCGTTAAACGCAGAAGTATCCTCAGTAGGCGATGTCTTGACCGCATAGGACTGAGTGTCAGGGGTGGTGTGTGGTTCATCAGGGTCAACAGGGTCAGTCCATGGTTGGGACTCCTCCTGGCTTGTGTCAATGGGATAATTAAACTGGTCCTCATTGTACCCTTCCTCCACATCCTCAGTGGCAGGTGTGGGAGAATAGGTATAGTCTTGTCCATAGGATTGTATGGGTTGAAAAAGAGTAGGTGAGGTGGCAGAGTCTCTCTTTCTCTTGAGTGGTATCTTGTAGGACTCCATAGGATGTTCAGGAATGATTTTCCTTTTATAAATGGTGAGTCGCCCTGAATCGGAGTCGATGAATGGTTTTGACTGGTTATCATAGGACGGTGCCTGGAACAGAACGTCCTCCTGCATGGGCTGAGCATTTGCGGCTACCGATGACGACTTGGATGCGTCGGTGCCCTTTGGGATCTGGACCGTCTTAGGTCGTGCTGTTTGGGGCAGTCCGTATTTTATTGGCGCCGTAAGCGTCGGCGACGGACTGACCTGCTTCGAGGTAGGCGTCGTTTTCGATCCGATAGACTTCGACTGTTCAGCCTGTTGCTTGTGGCTATGCGTCGACTCGAGCTGTTGTTGCGCATCAGGTACGCCCTTTTGCTTCGACTTGCTCTGTTCTTGTGGGCCGAGTTTTGTTTCCGACTCGAAGGCCTTTACTATTAGTGGCTTCCGAAGCTTCGGATTGAGGCTTTTTTGGGTCTCACGTGCCTTGGAAGAGTCGCCATCATTGGACCCCGACGTCGCCGTGAGCGTGACGTGCTTAACAGTAGACACGGGCTTCGGCGCCCCGATCTTCGGGACGACACCCCCTTGCGACCCCGAGGGGTCGAACACACGTTTTGACTTGGTATGTTCCGAAGTCGTCGAGCCGATGACTGTTTTCACCAGTTTCGGTTTCGATTTAGTGTCTTTAGGTTTTGGTTTCGATTTTTCCACTGATTGTGGCCGATCGGCCGATGGCTCTTTGGAAATATTCTTAGCCTGGCCTGGAAGCGGTGCTATAGAACGTGGATGAAATCTTGGCTAAGGCCTTCCGGCGATGCCTCGACCTGAGCCGTGGAAGTGTTTTTACTGGGCCCCGCTACTGCGGTTGGGCCCTGCTCATCGCCTGAGTCGTAATCGACGGCTCCGATGGGTTGTGCGTCGTCTCCTACCTCGACGATGTCTTCATCAAGGACGTAGAATTCTTCTTCGTCCTCATCGTAGTTGGATTCTCGGCCTAACGCGGGATCCGACTGTCGATCAGGATCCTCCTCTTCTACACGCTCTTCGTCGTCAGCTCCGAAGCGCGTCGAAAGCGGAGAGTTTTCTTTGATCTGAATCAAGAACAGGCCACGCAGCTGGCCTCGTCGTGGTCCGGTGAGAGACATTTATTGCACACTGGGTGCACATCGATGTGAGGGTATTTTGAATTACAAACGGGGCATAGTTTGAACGGGCTCCGTTCCATCGTCGATGTGGCCTTTGGTGTCGAAAGGCAAGCAGCCTTCGACGTCCGTCTCGAAGAACTGGAACAAATACAAGGCACCGAACGAAAGACAATACCGACGCCCCGAAGGCCTTTTGGCCTTGAGAAAAGTTTTTATATATAATCAAAACGTGAATTAAGAAAGTACATCCGAACCCAATGGCAGAAAAAAACAATCTGAGCATGGAGAGGATGCCCATGCGCACTGTAGTCCAGGGGAGGAGCCACCTATCTCGTGATACTTCGAAGACTCTTCCAGGACAACAATGTGCAATCATCCGGACCCAACACTAGGCAGCGATCTATGCATAGATATAAATTTAGCAACCCACATGCCTCGAACATATATATGTTCCTAAATTTGATTAGTGCAATGCGCTCTGGTTACTTCATTATTTTTTTTAAGACAAATTATTATTTGAATAAATGCTTGCCTGTTTATTTTGCATATTTTTCTTGTTAGTCCCGAGACTATTAAACAGCAGCCCAGAACTGCTATTGATATAGGGGCTACATGTAAAGTTCAGGAGGGTCGCATGCACCCTCCCAGGACCGTACTTTGATTAACAATGGCCTAGAAAATGGTGGAAACACTGTTACATACTATGCTGTGGAAAGGGCAGGGCCTAACAGGCAGAGCTTGTAGGTGATTGGGCACCTTTGCATACTCCGCAGCAATCAAAAGGGAGTACTGTAGACTCTGCTCTCAGACCAGGAGACAACAAGAAAGAACCCACTCGTCTTTGACAGTCAGTACAGAATAGATTGCACTCCAATAAATCAACGATCTTTCACCTCCATCAAGGATTTCAGATCGTTTTTCAATGTGCAATGTTAGAGGAGACATACTTGCTTTGGCTTTTAGACAAAAAGAGGAGGCTGTGCAACCCCCGGCCCCAGCCAGCTCCCCCCATGTGTGGGAGCCAGCATTGTTCCCGCCCAGATGGAGGAGCTCCCTGCCATGAAGGATGCGGGCAGAATTTTCTTTTTTTGAAGAGTTTATGATTTGCTAGCAAATACGCAAGGGTATCAGAGCACTTTACGACAGTACATGTTCAACAATAATGTGTGTAGATGGTACAGTTGCATCAAATCAGGACAAGGCATGGGTTGAGGAGGATGGAGGAAAAGTAGCAGGGGAGGGGTAAAGGAGATCTCAGGATAGAGGTCAGGTCTTTGTGGGTAATTGATACACTGCTAGGTGACATGTTGGTTTAGGAAGAGATCCCTTAACTGTCCTTGAAGCTCAAGAATGAGGGGTTAGTTCTGATGTGTGTTGGGATGGAATTCCAGATTTTTGGGGCATTGCTCGAGAAAGAGCGTGCCTGGGTGTTTTGCTTGTGAGTTTTTGGCGGAATGAAGAGTAGAGTGTTTGTGCTCCTTAGGTATCTTGTTTGACCTGCCATTTTGAGTTTAGAGGCGAAGTAAGCTGGTTTTACCGTGTGAAGGGCTTTGTGAGTTAGGCAGGCTGTTCCAAAACTGTAGACAGCTTTAAATGGGAGCCAGTACAGTTCTTTCAGGGCAGGGGAGATATTTTTTGATTCATTTTCGCAGTCTAATTTAGACAACATCAGCGCCTGCGTGGCAGATTTGAGATTATTCGGAAGTAGGTAGGGTTTAATAATCATAATAATAATAATAATCCACATTTGTAAAGCGCACAATCACCCGTAAGGGTCTCTAGGCGCTGGGGGCCGTCAGGAAGATTAAGCAAGCTATTGCCCAGAGTCGCATGGTGCTGGGCTAATCTGCCACCGGTGCCGGGGATCGAACCGTGATCCCCAGTTTCCGGAGTCAGTCGCCCTAGCCGCGGCGCCACACCTCTTCCTTTGATTTTGTTCCGATGTTTCAGGCTGTAGAAAGCACTCTTTGCGCTATTCTTTGTATGATCTTTCATTGTTAGTTTAGGGTCCATTGCGATTCCTGGAGAGTCAGCTAGGGATAGTGTGGAGTTAAGAGCGTAATGGATTTTAGCCATTCTTGCACCCGTGAGGACAGTTCTGTCTTTGATAAGAGGAGAATTTCAGTCTTATCTTGTTGAGTTTTAGGTGGTTGTGGGCTAGCCAGTGTTAGACATCAATGAAGGTGGCATTTAACTGGTGGATGTCGGCGAGTGAGGATATTTCAGATTAGAGTTGGGAGTAATCTGTATATAGATGAAAGGGGGTGTTTGTTTGGTTGAGAATGACTGTTAGGGGCTCCATGTAGATAATGAACAGTATGGGTAAGAGGACAAAGCCCTGGGGTGCCCTGTGGGTAATTGCTGTTGCGTCAGAGATCAAGTTGTTTATTTTAATTTGTTGAGATCCGTTTTGTGGAAAAGATGCTAACCAGCATAAGACCACCCCTTCTGCACCAGTTCTTTTTTGGAGGGGCTCTAGGAGGCGCTTGTGGTCGACTGTGTCGAAGGCCCCAGATAGGCCTAGGAATATGCGCAGGCAGCATCGGTCTGTAGCCAGGGTTTTGTGAAGGTCATCTAAGATGGATCACTGAAATATTATCGACGGGCAAAATATCGAGTTGCCAAAATATCGTTGACTAATTATCGACTACAAAAATATCGAGTTTATATACTTATTTAAGTAACTACAAAAATATCGAGTAAATAATATCGAGTCTATAAAATATCGACTTCAATAATATAGACAAAAAATATATCGAATACAAATATATCGTTTGTAACCTAAATAACCCTAACACTACAAAAATATCGACTACCAATATATAGACTACAAAAATATCGTTTTTAGTGATTTATCGACTTAAGATTATACACATTATATATGTAAAATGATACACAAATCTTCTTGTAAAATACATTACACAATCCTAATTATATATTATATATTAAAATACATTTTTATAACACATTTAAATGTGAAAACATTTTTCCTACATATCATGAATACTTAGAAAATAATATATACATTTTTCGAATTTATTCAAAATATATTATCACATTATTAGTACATATATTTAAAAAGATTTAATTAACTAACCTGCTTTAATGCAAAACTCTACACAAACGACCATTTCCACTTCAACAAACAAACCAATTAATTGTGAAAAAATTCAAAGTACCCAATAAAATGCTCTCTTTCTTAAAACATCCAATGACATTAGAGAACACAAAAAATACACACTATAAAAGGAGTACATGCCTACTACCATTTGTTGCTGCACAAGCTATAGAAAACAGAAGGCAACTCTTTGATCAACTAGTTCCTGATAAATCGAGATTACTATTCAAGATTGCTACAAAATTAATCAAGTAAGTGAAAATTAATTATTATAATACACAAGTACTAGGCTAAAATTGTATGTATTTCTCCTAACAGTTTAAATTACATTTATTTTTCTCTTTTAACATTTGATTTATAGACATCTCCTAAACACATCAAAATATGTGCTCCTAGTGATTTACGACTAAATACTATTTGTAAGTATATGTAAATGTTGTCTAATACACCAACTGCTGTTCTTATTAACTATTTTCTAATATCCTTTCTTTATTCTATCTTCTAAACAGAATTTCTGATAACATCCGCATTCTACTCAACGAAATATAAAGACTACACAATTTAAACAAGTAAGTATATGTGTACAGTTCTAAAAGGCACAAAAATACTATAACTATGTTCTAAAAACAATTTCTTGTTTATTCTATCTTCCTTACAGATATTCTAAACACATCCTACATCTACTAGACTAAAGGCAAAGACTACACAATTTAAAAAAGTAAGTATATGTGTAAAATTCCTCAAAGGCCCTAAAAAGTTAAAGCTATATTCTAAACACCATTTGTTTTTTCTTCTATCTTCTCTACAGATATTCAGAAAACATCCGACATCTCCTCTACCTTAAGCTAACACTACAGAATTAAAACAAGTAAGTATATTTATTAACTTCCTCAAAGTCCCAAAACTTATAAATCTATGTACTAATAATCATTTCTTGTCTATTATATCTTCTCTACAGATAATCACATTACATCCTTCATCTACTCCACCAAAGACAAACAGTGATCAATTTTAAAAAGTAAGTATTTCTAATAATGTCCTAAAATTGCCTAAAATGCTAAATATAATACTGCTTTCTCCAAAAAAATATATAAACATTTATAAAAAATGGCTTATAATTTTTTACTTTGCCTACCAACAGGAAAACAAGAAGAACATACTAGAAATAAATTGAACATAACAGTTTCAGAATTTTTCAACACCAGATTTACTAACTGTAAGTATAAACAGTGAAATATAAATGTGTAAAACACTACCAATAATATTTTACATTTAAACATGTTTCTTTCTAAACTTTCCTAGAACAATTAATACAAAATGACTGAAGGTGCAGAATTTGTTATGTCACAGAAAAATAAATTGTTGTTATGTTATATGGGGTATGTTTATAATCAAGAAAGACAAACAGGAAGAAAAGTATTCTGGAAATGTACCAAATACTATTCTAACAAATGCTATGGTAGGGCTACTACTGAAGACACAAATGTATTATCTACCAGAGAACATAATCACCCCCCCCAATGTCACAGAGATAGAGATAAGGGATGCTTTAGAAACTATAAAAACAGCTAGCACAGGAGTGACAAACCTACCACACAAATCCTAAAAGAAGAACTGTTAAAAATTCCTGCCCATGCTTCAGGGCAGCTACCCTCAATTGACTCCCTTAAACTCACAATAGCACGCACTAAAACATTAACTACTACTACTCAACCTAACCCTACATCTTTTGAAGAAATAATAATTTCCCCAGAAATTAGCGTAACACACAGTAATGATAATTTTTTACTTTTTGACAACGAAAGCCCCACCAACAGAATTATCATGTTTGCAACAGCAACAAATTTAAGAAAAATGCAACAATGCGACCAATGGATGATGGATGGGACTTTTAAACCATGTCCCAAACCATTTTATCAACTATATACCATTCATGGATTATATCATCACTACAATATCCCTTTCATTTACTGTTTGTTACCTAACAAACAACAAAATACATATATAGAATTATTAAATGTTATCAAAAATGAAATCAATAATTATTTTCCCCAAAAAATAATTATTGATTTCGAAATTGCTATGATCAATAGCATTTTGAAAACATTTCCCCACACAGCTATCCAAGGTTGCTACTATCACTTTAACCAAAGTATATGGAGACATCTCCAAAAATCAACGTTAAGCATTCAATACTCAACTGATAGCAACTTTGCATATCAAGTTAAAAAATTAATAGCACTAGCCTATGTTCCAGTTACTGATGTAGCGGAACACTATGACTTACTTATTAACAGCACATACTACAAAAAGTATGAAGACAAACTAGCCCCACTACTGGACTATTTTGATGATACTTGGGTGGGAAGGTTACATAGATCTGGGCCCCGACGCCAACCTAAATTCCACATACCTTGGTGGAATGTATATCTAAGTACATTAAACCAAGAGGCAAAAACAAATAACAGTGTGGAAGGATGGCACAATGCATTCCAAGCTACCACTAACAGAGCCAAACCCACCTTCCTAAATCTAATACAATCTTTAAAAAAAGAACAAAGCTACCAAGAACTAAGGATAGAACAATCTGTTACACAAATTGGCCCATAACTAACAAAACAAACAAAACAAATGTTCAGACTCCTGCAAAGCCAAGTGACTCTATATCCTTCAACCAGAGGTTTAGAATACCTATCACTGATAGCTAAAAGCCTACTATAATGTATCGTACCAAAACTAACAACAACTTCTGATAATTTCATAAATTGTGCAATCAATAACAATTTTCATTTAATCATATATAATACACATTTGTTAAATAAATTTGTTAAATTATAAAAAAGATTTATTTAACAAATATGCAATATTTATAATATTAAACATTGCAATGACATTTAAATCGACATTTCACACCCAAATAAAATAAATGTGAAAAAGTTACAATTTATGTAGCAGAAGAAGAGGTCATCCAGCCACGTATAATCCATACAATACCTTACAATCCAGTACAAATCCAAATCCGGAAACCCTAAAAAACCCGAAAATAATAAAAAATTTGTGAAAAACGCTCCAGGAAAACCCGATAATACAAGTGTGGACACTTTATTATTTAAAGTGATATACACACACCTTGTAAAAATTAACTTACGCATATTCTTCTCCCAATGCAATGCGACACCCTACAAATATCCCGAAAATTAGTAAAAGATTAAAACAATCGCTCCAGTAAACGTGGAGTAAACAAAGTGTGTAAAAATCATTTAAAAATGAACATACACACACTTAGTTTAAAAAAAAAAAGCACTATGTTATCGTAATCCATTCCAAATCAACAACCATAAAAACCCGAAAAATCGTGTAAAAGATTAAAAATCGCTCCAGGAAATCACGAAAAAAAGGAGATAGATGTTAAAATATTACATTAATTTGTAATACAATCTTATCTCCCAAAAAAAACCGCATCCTTCCATGGAATAATACTGCGAAGTTCCGGTACCTGTAAAAAAACATACATTAAGTAACCCACCCACACAAACACCCAAAGATTCCAAAATACACATTAAAATTTATGTAAAACATGTTCAAACACATATCCTAAGCATAAAAAAACACTAGGCCTCTAACATACACAACGCCTCGGTAAATACGAAGTTTCACCTAAAACATACCAAAACGACGACTACATATATACAATAACTCTAAAAACGTCGAATATAGTCTCAAACACTACTACTCTATACGAAATATTAGTTAAAATTCCCCTTACCTTTCTCAACGCGAAGCAGCTTCCAACCGCGCTCTTCTCCAGTCCTGAATAAAGCAAAATAACCTTACGCGGTCAAAAAGTAGTCCCCTTAAAGTATATTAGAAAGGTAAAAATAATAAATACAATGTTCTAATAAGAAATAAAATACATACACAAACTTATAATTTCTAATAAAAATGTGTAACACTAATGACCATTTATTTAGTTTAGATATCGGTTTTTAATTAATATTAAATAATATTTATAGAATATTATTTAATATTAATATTACTTAAAATATATAAACTTTATAATACATATCTTTTAAATGTTTAATGTTAAATGATATTTATTATAAAAAAAATCCTTTATTAAAGTAAATGTAGCAATTTATTTCATTTGTAAATTAGTATAAATAAATAATTATTGTTATTTATTTATATTAATAATATAATTTAAATACATCATTGGAAATAAATACTATGACAACTCTAAAATTGAATTACTATTTTCAGAATGTATATATTTATTTTGTAACAAATGTTATAATTATTGTAAAATTGTAAATTAATTTTAATAATTAATATAATATATTCATTATTATTATTAATTATCCCAACAATGTATGTAAATTAAAAACATTTATTTTTAAACATTATATCTAACCAAGTCATTGTTTTAATATTTCATATAGTATTGGGAATAATGTTTTTCTCCTAAATATTTGTATATATATAACAAGAATAAAAAATGTTTGTTTATTAAAAACATTGTATGTAATATCTATCAAAGTATTTTACAATGTATTTTGTATAATATCTTTAAAACATATATTGACTATTGTATTTTTTTTATAATAATCTATATATCAAACATGTATATTTAATAATATTAATATATAATATATTAACATTATTAAATTAATAATAAACAGTCTGTGAATAAAAATGATTATAATTTGTTCTCAATATTACAATTTGTCACCCAAATATAAATATGTTACAAATTATGTTTTGTATAAATACAGTACAAAAGATATGTATAAAAAATGTACATTTATAAATTACAATAAATGTAAATGAACACATCCTTTTTTCCTAACTACTTATATAGAATATTAATTGTTTTGACTATTGTACTGTCCATATTATAAAAACAAATTGACACTATAATTATTAAAAACATCCATGTGTACTTATTTTCCTAAGATTATAACACAGTCATGTAAATTTTTCTGTGAGGGTGCTGAACACTGACCAATTATATTTTACTATTCCTAGTCCAGTCAGACAAATATCAGGGAAGGTGCTGAACACTGACCAATTATAATTTACTATTCCAACTCCAGTCAGACAAATATCAAGGAAGGTGCTGGACACTGACCAATTATAATAGATGTATTACGTTACAACGCATACTTTTACAACGCATACCTTTACAACTAAATATTTCGAAGACAAAAACAATTACAACGCATGTAATTGAAATTAATATAATTTAATTTAATTTAATGTAATTAAATTTAATCAAAATTATTTAATATAATTTAGATGAAATTTAATCTCATTTTTACCCTGTTCCCATAACCCAAAAACCCAAAACTAACCTGGCCTGAACCCTAAAAATACCCCTTTAGCCAAAAACCCAAAACTGACCCTGAACCCTTAAAATACCCCTTTAGCCAAAAACAAAAAACTGACCCTGAACCCTAAAAATAGCCCTTTACCCAAAAACTAAAAACTGACCCTGAACCCTACAAATACCCCTTTACCCAAACACTGAAAACTGACCCAGAACCCTAAAAATATCACTTTACCCAAAAACTGAAAACTGACCCTGACCCCTAAAAATACCCCTTTACCCAAAAACTAAAAACTGACCCTGACCCCTAAAAATACCCCTTTACCCATAAACTGAAAACTGACCCTGACCCCTAAAAATATCCCTTTACCCAAAAACTGAAAACTGACCCTGACCCCTAAAAATAGCCCTTTACCCAAAAACTAAAAACTGACCCTGACCCCTAAAAATACCACTTTACCCAAAAACTGAAAACTGACCCTGAACCCTAAAAATATCCCTTTACCCAAAAACTGAAAAGTGACCCTGACCCCTAAAAATACCCCTTTACCCAAAAACTAAAAACTGACCCTGAACCCTATAAATACCCCTTTACCCAAAAACTGAAAACTGACCCTGAACCCTAAAAATATCCCTTTACCCAAAAACTGAACAATGACCCTGAACCCTAAAAATATCCCTTTACCCAAAAACTGAAAACTGACCCTGACCCCTAAAAATACTCCTTTACCCAAAAACTAAAAACTGACCCTGAACCCTATAAATACCCCTTTACCCAAAAACTGAAAACTGACCCTGAACCCTAAAAATATCCCTTTACCCAAAAACTGAAAACTGACCCTGAACTCTAAAAATACCCCTTTACCCAAAAATTGAAAACTGACCCTGAACCCTAAAAATACCCCTTTAGCCAAAAACAGAAAACTGACCCTGAACACTAAAAATACCCCTTTACCCAAAAACTAAAAACTGACCCTGAACCCTAAAAATACCCCTTTACCCAAAAACCCCAAACTGACCCAGAACCCTAAAAATACCCCTTAAAAAAACCCAAACATATTACATTTAAAATAGAATTATATACTTACCAATACTTAAGTTGTAATGTTATGCGTTGTAAAGGTACCTACGTAGTAAAAACATGCGTTGTAAATACATGCGTTGTAATTGTTTTTGTGTAGTAAAATTTTTGTTGTAATGGTAGTACGTTGTAAAAGTTGCGTTGTAAAGCTTGTTTCCCATTATAATTAACTATTCAAACTCCAGTCAGACAAATATCAGGGAAGGTGCTGGACACTGACCAATTATAATTTACTATTCCAACTCCAGTCAGGCATATATCAGAGTAGGTGTTGGACACTGATTCTAAATACATTTGTCCACATATTATTTGTGATTTACACTATATATAATATATTTGATCATTTAGTATTTTTAATATACAAATTTTATTTTTGATAATGATTTATTGTAAAAATATTACTTGTAATTAATAATTTTATTCTCAATGTTTTAAATTTCTGTGCAAAAGATTATATTTTATAACATTTTGATAATGTTTTTCCACATATTAAATTATATATATTGTGTTATAAAAGAATATTTATGTTATTTTCAGATATATTTTATGTGTATTTTTATCCGTATACATTTTTTATAATCTTTTTTTAAAGTATCAGTATATTGTCCTAAAATTAAATTAATTTAAGTATTTCATACATATTTTATGATATTAATTATGAATTGTTTTTTCTTATTTTATGAGCAAAAAATAGTAGAAAATAATATTTGATAAATTAATAAATAATAAAAATTAAATAATAAATTTATTTTATAATATTTGAGAAAAAAAGTATTAAATATTTATAAATATTAAAATATTTTATAGTAATTGTTAAAAATGTTAATACATATTTATACATATTAAAATATATTATAGTATTTGATAACATTATTAATATTATTTAGAAAATATTTAAAAAATTTAAAATATTAAAAAAAAAAAAAAAAAATTGTCATTTTTATTTAGTTATTTAACATATATTATCCCAAAATTTTATTTTTTCCTATAAATTTAAATATTTTATATAAAAAAAATTATTAAAAAAAAATATTTTATGTAAAAAAATTATATTTATAACCTTTTTTTAATTTTATTTTATAATACATTTATAGATTTTTACACTTTTTATTACATATTTTTAAATTACTCCCCACCCTTATCCCCTATTAACCCAACATCCCGCTCCTAAACATTAACATTATTTTCTATATTTATATAAATATATATAGGGTATTTTTAAATAATTATTTATATATTTTTTACATTTTTCCCAATATTTGAGTAGATTTATTTTTTTTTAATAAAAAAATATTTTTTTGTATACATTTTTTTTAAAATAAATTAAAAAATATACAAATATTTTATAGATTTTCACACTTTTTATAACATTTTTAAATTACTCCCCACCCTTATCCACTATTAACCCAACATCCCGCTCCTAAACATTAACATACATTTATATATTTATATAAATATATATATATTATTTTTTAAATATATTAATATTTTATTAACATTTTATCTATACTTTTTCGATATTTTTTACTATTACTACATATCGATATTAATATTACTCGATACTTTTGACTCGATATTTTTGTACTCGATATTATTTTCACATTAAATGATACGATATTTTCTACTTCGATATTCTTTTTTACGATATTTTCCTAAACTCAATATTTCTGACTCGATATTTTGTCCATTCGATATTTTGGAGTCGATATTATGACTAGTTACCATCTAAGATGTTCAGAAAAGCTGTTTTCAGTCTGCATCCTTTTCTGAAGCCCGATTGATGAGGATCCAGGAGATTTTTGTTGTCCATTTGTTGTCCATGTGTTGGTTTAACTGAGTGAGAAAACATCTCTCTCGAGTTTTGACTAGGAAGGGGAGATTGGAGACCGGTCTGAAGTTACTGAGGTCGTTCAGGTCTGCATCAGGATTTTTTGAGCATTGGAGTGACTTGACAGAATTTGAGGAAGTCTGGCATCACGCTCGTCATCAAGGAGCTTTTTTATAATCATTGTCCAGAGGGGGGATTAAGGCGTGATCAACTTTATTTGCCAGGAATGCTGGAAGAGGGTCAGCAAGGTGAGAGGAGGGTTTGGGAGCAGCCAGCAGAGCAGATACGTCTTCCTCCGAGAGTGGGTTGAATACCTTCCAGCTTTTATAAGGGTTGTGGGGTCCCATGGCGATGGTTGTTCCCAGTATTGTCCTGAGGGGTGATCGTTCATAGGGAGGCCATGAAGTGAGAAGGGAGGTTGTTGTCTTCATTTTCGGAAGGGGGTTCCCTTTGAATGATTGGTTATGTTCAAGGGAAGAATATGAGGGACTGCTCGATATTCATGATTTTGTCACTGATGAAGTTGGAGAAGTTGTTTTAGGTGTTGATCAGTTTACCTGCCCAAAGCATTTTTAACCACATGCGCGCTAGCGGTTTTCCCGCTGCGCGCTGCGTTTTTCGAAAAGCCGCGTTACATGACTAGCTCAGATCGTGATGAGCGTGCGAGTGGCGCAAGTCATGACGAGCTGAGCTCGTCATGAGCGCGGAAGGGGTTAAAGCCACTGCCCGCTAGGATTGGACTTTGTGTTTGCTCCTGTTTGGTGGAAGCAAAAACAAGTTTCCCTTCCAGTGTGGGCAGGTAAACCACTGGGTCCAGGGGGGGCTACCAGGACACAGTATGCAAGCCGGCACCGGGGGATTGGGTCCCCTGGAACATTAAAGGCTCAAGGAGGGTGGCTCCCCTCCCCTTTTTTGAGCATTTTTACCCCGGAGAGCCTCCAGGGAATTGAAAGGCACGGGGAGGTAGGCTGCGCGGCCTTCCTCCCGTTAATTAAAGTAATCAGCCCTGAGAGATTGGCTCCCCAGGGCATATAATGGTTCCTCTTATGGAATGCGGCCCCCAGGGGTGGACTCGACGGAGCCATTGAAGGCTCAAGGAAGGGGGGCCGAAAGCTTTTCCCCTAATTAAAGTAATTGAAGGCTCTGGGAGTGGGGCTGTGGGCCCCCCTCCCCTTGTCAGAACATTTCCGCCCTGGGGGTGAGCTCCCTGGGGTCTATAATAACTCCGGGAGGTAGGGCTGCATGTCCATCCACCCTTATGGCTCCATGGGGCCTATAATGGCTTAGGGAGGGGAGCCCTGCAACCCCTTCCCGTAATTGAAGAATTATTACATTATGGCCCTTGGGGGTCATCTCAGAAGTCCCCATGAGCCATATGGGGGCAGGGTATTCTTAACCTGCCCCCTTATGTGATATTTTAAAATTGTATTTTTTACTTCAGGATGGGACTAACTCCCAGAGTCCTGTAATGGCTGCCAGTAACAGTTTTCTCAATCGGCTGGTAACCAATCAGAGTGCTCTTTCCCATGGGAGCAGGATGGCCCAAGGGAAGAAAATGACCTGGGCCAATCAGAAAGCTCCAATTTTAAATAGGCATCCCTATCGAGACTCTCGCGGACCCAACCGTCTAGATATACAATGTTTTTTAAACCTTAACTTGTCTAAAACTACTGAATGGATTTACACCAAATCACAAAAAGCACAATCTGCCAACTAAGATCCGCTTCCTGTCAAATTTGGTGTAATTCCTTTTAGAAGTTTTCCCTGTAGCCCTGCCTACAAAGTGTATAGAAAATGCATAGGGCTTTTGCATTTTGGGATCCCCTTTTTACCCGTCCCCACTTGGTGGATCACTTTGTAAGTTTTCATGCAAAAACTATTCAAAAGTAGCACCTTTTTGGAAAGTTTTGTAGAGATTCGGCAAATGGGGCCAAAGTTATTAGTAACACTACAAAACGTATTTGCTATGGAAACGCTGACTCAACTATAACTGCCCAGTGGTGACTGACCGTGGGAAATATATATATTTTCACACTACAGTTATGTGAATTTGTCAATGACATTAACATTCTGAACTAAAAAAGAAAACACTGAAATAAAGTCAGCAGCACTAAGTATAAGTTGCGCCCCCGCCATGCACTGCTTATGACCTCACATATGACAGCACTCATGACATTGTCTATGATATCATTTATGACATCACTCATGACATCACTCATGACATCTCAAATAACATCACTGATGACCTCTTGCAATGATTGTGCTAGTTTGTTACAGAGTTTACACAGTGGCAAGTAAGTACTATATTACTACCTAGGTTTGTACAGCCAGGGTCCAGCTAATGAGTGTAAGTGTTTACAAAACACATCTGCTCCTGATGCACTATAGATGTGTAAAGGTATTGAACAAGTTATACATCTTTGTATTCAAGAGTAACTCTGTTTGCAGGTGAAAGTTGACTTGTGTTTATTATGTTCCACACACGTTTTTTGTTCTGCAGAAAACATTTTCAACAGGGGTACGATTCCACGCAGTAAATCCTAATTTTTGTAAGCAGCCTTGCATTTTTAGACATAAAAGTGTCAGCATGACAATTGCTACATAACAGCGAAGGCTGTGTGCACAGGTACTAACCTATTTTCATGTGCTTCTTTTGCTTCAGAAGATGAGCTATTTTTTAAGTTTTCAAAACAGTATGAAGGGTGCATGTAGTAGGACGTTTAGCACATTCAGATCTTGGTTATTTTTTTTGCAAATACTTTCTTTTTGTACACTGTTCTTAGTAGACACTTATTCATATTCTGTTGTGTATTTCTCATGAAAGTTTCACTGTTTGCAAACAGTGTAGTATATAGTAAACTCTCTACATATAGTAAGCACTGATTTACAGTACCCAGTTCTCTACTGATTTCAACTTCATTTCTTAATGTAGGTTTGGTGATTTTCAGGAGTTTCATATGGATAAAAGTTTGTTTTGGAACTTATATTTACTATTTTTAGAAACTTGACTTTCTGTGAATAGTTGTGTACAGATTGAACACCGTATTCAATTAGGGGTTCCTATATATTTCTGTGGTTGATTATTATTGTGAACTATGCTAGCTGTAAAGTGTATGTTATAGGGTCAATGTTGATTGCTAAAGTGGTTGAACTTTAATTCAGTGTGCACTGTACAATATAATATTTCAGGAAATCAACATTATCAACGTCATCATGTTACATTCAATCATGAATTTTTTAACATAATTCTTATAATTCATTTGCATTCATAAACGTACACAAAATTAAATGTCAAATTGCATACACAAACATCTTTGTGTAAGCAAAATCATAAACAGAGCAAAAAAACAATCTCAATCTTCAAGCCCAATGAATTTCGGGACTTAGTAAAACCTCAGCCAATAAACGATGGAAAGTAGCAAGCAGCAGGTGGGCTGCAGAGATGGCCAGCAGTGACTCTCCTCCACACTTTCCCATAATCTGAGATAGGGCAGGGCTGCACACCTCCCAGCTCGATATGAGGAGAAGAGCAATGGATTGTCAACTGGCTGCATGCAACAGCTGAGGCCTCTATACCTCCTTCTAAAGAATATCGCTGGAAAACCACGTGGCACAAACAGTTGGGGCATAGAACAAAAAAGACTCCAGTGAGCAGTGATTTACATGATAGCTGTATCAAGCAGCCCTGCCAAACTGACAATACATCTTTGTGATCCCCTTGGATGCCTAACCTGTCTTTGCTTGCCTCCCCTTGGATGCCTAACCTGTATTTGCTTGCCTCCACCGACATGTCCTAATGAACTGTCAACCTGCGCCATTCAGACACTGCCAGGCACCCTCTGAGTGAGACGATTGGGGTGAGGGGGCAGTTAGCTTCAGGGCAGGAGGATGGCGTGTTTAACATGGCATTGCTCCTACACTAAGAGATGTAAATTGAATGCACACCCTTTGTGACCTGGGCCAGCCCTGTAGGGCCTGCGAATTGCTACCACAAGCTATGTGCGCAGAGTAAGGCGCCACATCGTGCCTCTTTGGTCTAGACCCTGAAATATACCAGCAAATGTCTACTCGCAAAGCAGATCTTAGATGGGGCCGACTACCATTCAAATCTAACAAGACAACCAGCTCCCTGTAGAAATACACAAACCCAGACCCTACCATGGCAACGGATTTACCTCCAGAAGCTAGCACTGATTGGGGGAGTAGGGCGGGGGAGGCGAGGACACTACTATGCAAGGGAGGTTGGCCAAGATAAAGGGTAAGACCGATGTGCTTATGATGTGGTTAGACTCCATGAAGGAAAAGCAGGAGGGACACAAGCAATGACTGCCAGCAGCTGAGCACTGGATTTCTGACACCGAAGACACCCTACATACAGTAAGCACAGGGTGATTGAACTGGAAGCAGTTAAAAAGAAAAAAGAGGATCTGAAAGCGAGGCCTCGGAGGTAAAACACCTGCATTCTGGTTCTCCCAGAGACAACAGCAATGAGGAAACTGAAAGAGTAGTTTATAGATGATTTACTTGTTGGCTGTGAAAAATTATCCACCCAATTTGAGGTGGAAAGAGCCCACTGCACGCTGGGTCAGCAAACGGTAGAGGGAGCGCCACTATACCCAATCTTGGCTGTATTACTTAACTACAGCTACCGAGACACCATACTTGCCTTAGCCAAAGAACAGACTGAGATCCCACATGTAGGTAACAAACTATCCTTCTACACGGAACACAGCCATGGGGTTTAAGATGCTTCTTGGAATGTTGTCCCTGTGAAGAAGAAGCTGCAGGAACTGAATATTAAATGTGCAATGTTGTACCCCGCACGTCTACAATGGCAAGCCTTATGTTTTTGCAGATCACCAAGCTGCAATTCAATTCCTGAAAATGCAAGAGAAACCGAGACATAAGAATCAAAACCCCAGTGGACCAGCCTCTAATCAAGGCATCTGTGATATAGCAGGATACACTTATTGTTGATCATGATATGCTAATATTCTGTTGTATGGTGGCAGGGAGGGTGTGGCACCAGGGCACACTGGATTGCATTTCAGGACCTGCTAAAGTGCTTGTCATGGCTAAGGCTCCTGGAGTGGGGGCTACGTAGACCACGGGGAAAGCCACGTCACACCAGAAACAATGTTTTTTCTTGCTATGGCTCTATAACTATGAAAAAGGGCTTTTTACGACTTGCTTTTACCATATAAATTTCCATATAATGCTTGTTAAAGTTCATAGGGTTTTCTACTAGCTAACCCCAGGTGCAAGCCCTTGAAATATGGAAATTTTTCGGAGAGCTATAGGGATGGTTGTGTTGGAGAGATGGGGTGATGAGGGACATGTGACTGACCAGACAGGATTCGGTTGGGGAGATAACAGGGTAAAACAACTACACATTTCTATAAGTAACCGCTATTTGTACACTTCAGCCCTACATAGAACTCAGCCTAATGCATATCACTATCACCATAGATACTGTTTGAAGACACCCTCCTAGTGAAATGCATGAAGTGGAATGTTGAGGTCTAAACAATTCTAGAAAAATACACCAGGTACTAGCTTATGCCGTAAGACATTTGATTGACAGCCTCCTATTACAGGAAACCAATCTATTGCCCCACTGAAGTCAAATTGTGCTACTAGATATAACGTAGACTCAGAAATCAGTCACCATCTCGAGTACATGTTCTGGTGCCAAGTGGGAATACACATTTTGCTTAGAGTTCCACAGTTTGTCTTGGGACCAAGGATGCTCTGGGGAGGGCTCATGACATCACGCATATGCCCTGTACTTTTAGACCATTACACTGTGATATTTACACTAGACATGCCAGAGGCGGACACGACGCAACAACTGTGGCACAAGGAACCACGTAACAGTATGGAGGGCCTTTAAAGCATTATACGAGTGCATATTGAAGGTGAATGGCATTCTCAAGTCAATTTGAGGCACTCTTATTCGACTAGAAGATACATTGAAACAACTTTAGAGCCAGCACAGCGTGAATCCTGATCCTGAGATGCTTTGACAGATCCAGCTGACACTACAAGAGTTCCAAAACGAGGCTGATAAAGAATTAAAATACTTGGAGAAAATACACGGTTTTGTGGAAGTACAGGGATGGCGAGGATACATTGGCTAGACTACCTAAACTGTAGGAAGTTATATAAAAAGACCTTAGCAACCCAGAAAAAAGCACTGAGGGAGGAAGCTTATCATAGTTTAATCATGGCTAGAGGGCTCAAGGATAGCAAACTCTTTCAGCATACAGTGAACCTAAATGATCTGCAATCACACCAAACTGGGCATGATGCAGTAATTGCCCCGGAGGTTTGAGTTAGTCATATTACCCCACTGTATTCAGGTTGGGAATGTCGGGAGGGACCTGTCCAGCGCAGGAGCCAGTTAACAACAGTAGCAGCCTTCGTTCAAGCCTATGAGTGGTCTAGAGATCGAACTGGTCGATGTATTAAAGGTCAGCAACAGATGTCCCATAGGGAAAGCCCCCGGCCCGGATGAGATCCTAGTGGACTTATTTAGGGTGAATATAACCATTTGGGCCTTCTCCTGACTAATATGTTCAAGGCCTCTCTAACTTTGGGCACTCAAAAGGACTGGTTTCATGCAACTACAGTGTCCGTTTTCAAAAAGGCTCCAAAGGTAACCCGCAATGTTTACGTCCCATCTCATTAATAAATTCTACTGTTAAAATTATGGGTAGGATCTTGCTCGAAAGGGTGCAAGTATGGGAAACTGAAAATAATGTGCTCTTTGACCTTCTATTGAGTTTTCATACCAGCCCTGGGGCAGTGGAGCAGTGACTGATCTATATCTTTTAATCAATAAGTATGCAGTGGCCAAAGAAGGTAAGGTTTATCTAGCCTGTATAGCCTTTGATTGTATCAACAGGTCAAAACCTTGGACAATCACAATAGACCTAGGGGCAGAGCTCAGTATTGTGAACTTTATGAGGGAGCTTCATTTAGATGTAACCACCAGTGTGAGATTTGGGCTTGCTGGAGGAACAGCTGAAGCATTCAGGCTTGATAGAAGTGTACAACAGGGCTGTGTTTTGGCCCCTTTATCTTCTCACTTTATTTTAACATCTCATGGACTCTAATGTTGATTGTCTGAAGGCAGGCAACCGTAGCATACCTGCATAAATGCTGATGACAAGGTTTTAATGGCCAAAACTGTTATTGGCTAACAGTGACTACTAGACCAGTTCTGTGCTTTTATGAGCAGTCTGGACCTAGCAGTCAATCAAGTCAAAACCCACAAAATGGTGTTTGGATCCCGGGAAAAGAAAAAGGTTCCCTCGTATCCATACGTAGGAATACTTTTAGATGACAGGCTTACCTGGGGGTACCTTGAAATCCGGTAGGGCTGCCGATCGTGCAAGAAGCACTGAGGCGGTTGTAAGCTATGCACCTAGATTAGGAACCAAGCCGATTAAAGACCTATTAAAAGTTTATAAGGCAAAGTGTTGTGCAGGTGCTACATAAAGAGCTGATGTTTGGGTGATCTGTGATCATCCCAGGCTAGAGAGGGTGGAAAATAATTTTATAAAAAGATTGCTAGCTTTGCCCAACTCCACAAGTATTAACATCTGCCACAGTGAATTTGGTCTAGGGTACATAAATGATGATGTGAAGCCACAACCACTTTTGCTATGGTTCAAGATATGGACTAAGGAAGAAACCTCCTTGAACCGATTAATATAGCTAATTGTCTTAAATTGGAAAAGGGCATAAATATACCCTGGATTTCATACACATATAAAGCCTGCATTGGTCTGGACCTAGGTGACCTGTTTAGAACCCGGGTTCTTTTTCCATTGGATCCTCCAAAACACACAGTAAACTGTTCTTAACTAAATGTATGGAAGAGAGAACAGAAAAAATAAGATTAAATCTATTATTCTTGCCCATGCTCAAATATGCATGTCTTGGCATTGAACCTTACTTAACCAGGGTCAACAATACACACCATAGGTTCTGAACCTTTTACATTTTCTTGTTGGATTCCACAGGGCTGCTGCAGAATTTTTACAGTCACTGCCAACAGCGAGGATTTGTTACTCTACTGCAATTTTTGTGCAACATGCCATTTAAATCTGGGCTGCTATGTTTTTATTATATTACTGTTTTAATGATGCCTTTTTATGTCTTGTACATTTTATAGTATCATTGTACATAATGCACTGTACTATGTATGATTTCTTTTGTCTCCTGGATGGTCACTGGATGACAGAATAAAGAGTATTTGTATTGACTACTTAACCCAAATGAGCTGCAGATCACATAGCTCGTAGCACTAATAACAACTAACAGAGGCGAGAAGAAAACCAGTACATTAAATATTCTTGCGGAATTTATGTCATACTAACATACGTTAAATATCACTGCACACCGGGAAGATGAAGAGGGGCTCACAGGATATTTAGGTTGCAGGTTACTGAGCAGGAATTGTTGTGCTCCCAGATTACCAGGCAGGATATTATCTACACCAGACCTTACAAATGGCAAGGTGATGGGTAGTGATGAATTGCTGTGGGAGTTCTTTAAAGCAAACACATGCTCTTTAAAGAGCATGGCGAACTCCTGGCCCCATACCTTCTTGACATGTATAATGAAGCCCTTCAGAAAGGCGAACTCCTGCCTATGGTGCGGGAAGTGGTGGTTAACACAGTCCTTAAGCCCGAAGACCTGCGCAGAAATGGGGCTCATATAGACCGCTATCCTCAATAAACACTGATAATGACATTTTCCAAAAATCTTAGCAGCCCAACCAGTACAAATATTACAAGCCCTTGCCTTGCCGGTACAATCAGGGGTCATACCGCAGTGATGTACTGCTGACAATCTCCACACACTTTTCACTGTTTTTCATCAATTATATCTGGGGTTGAGGGCGGCGGTGTTTCTTGAAACCGCCAAAGGCGTTAGATTCCACAGAATGGCCATACTTACGGGAAGTGTTGAGAACTAACTAACCCGGTGGCGTGCATATGACTAAAGCGCTGTCTCTATGACCCTATCACTAAACAATGCAAGATGAGGCAAGGTTGCCCCCAGTCCCTGATAATTTTTGCCTTGATATTGGAATCATTAGTTAGTAGACTTTGCGAAATACAGCAAATAAAGGATCCAGTTTAGGATTCAAAGGGTGCTGACATTGCTATATTCTGATGACATTCTACTACTGGTGCAAGACCTGGACCCTATCCTTTCAGATATTACCAAATTCAGTTGCTGATTAGGGCCTTGCCATAAACTGGTTGATGTTACTTACGATGCCCCTAAAAGAAATAACAACCCCGTCATCTCTGATGTATCCGTTACAGTGGGAGGTAGACCCCATTTGTTACCTTGGGATCCTAGTCTATAAAGATCAGAAGGTGATCCTAAGGAATAAATATGGCCCTTCACTGGATGAAAATAAAATCACAGTTGACAAATGGATTAAAGTGCCCATGACAATGGCGGGCCATATTGCAATTATTTCATATTGCAATTATGAAAATGGTGATACTACCCCAGCTCCTCTACCTTTTCCAAACTATCCCGATACTGCTGAACAAGAGTTTTTTCAACCATTTACAATCATCACTAATTAAATTGACATGGGCGAGTAAGCAGCCATGAGTCAGCAGTAAACTACTGCAGAGACCAAATGGTCAATAGGTATTTGTCGTACCACATTTACTACTACATAGCTCAAGCACAGTTTGCTACACATTGGTTCCATAACTACAGGCAGGTACCGCACCGAAACTTAGAACTGGGATTAGCAAAACCCCACAAGCTTAACACATAACACAATTTCAGACAAGACCAAGGCCTGATATTCAGTTAGTGCATTGAACACCATGAACATAGGCACGACTGGCTAGACTTTCTGGCATAGACATTGTACACTCCCTGCTCATTTCAGGGAACCCATAACCCCAAACTGCCTATCACTATCGAACCATTCATCTTACAACACCTGCAGGATAGACAAATCCGGACAGTGGGAGATTTATATTTAGTCAGGCTATTCCTCACCTTTGAGAAATATCTATCAAAAGGTTGCTCTACACCACTAGTGATATTTGTCAATGCTATGTATGTGCGGCTGTAAGAAAGGCATTTCATACTTATATTCGGGGACCGGTAGATTGGAGGTTGCTGAGCCTTGCAGCAACTGGCACGTTGACTACAAAAACAATCACTACAATGTACATTACAACCCTGAGAGACATTGCCCAAAGTGGGGCTTCACTCATGGGCCAACGGATTGACTGCTCTAGGTATACACCTGACAGACAAACAATGGGAATTCTATTGTCGGAACACAAAATAGGTTTCCATGAACAGAAAACAGACTGTTCCATTACAACTTTGTCCATCATGTCTACTACACTCCGAGCAGACAGCATAAATATGGAGGATAAAAACAGTGGTGCTTGTGAAATATGCAACAGTCCTCCTGAGGTAGATTTATTAGATTTGGAAAAGGACTGCAAGATGAACGCTGAATACTGGAGCAGACTATTCCAAACCTTAAATTACATTGTGGGCTTGACAGTGCAGCTTGTGTCCCTGACACAATTACAAGGCTATGCTAAAGTATCATAGTAGGAAATTTGTTGGCTTGGCCCTGGTCTCGGGTAAACGTTGAGTAGTTATGGCGTGGGGAAGGGATGCACCCCCACCCCCCCTACCGTTCTCAATGGCTTACAGAACTACCAAATTGCAGCACATATTTATAAGTATATAGTACACTACTACCTGTCAGGTCATGCTCTAGAGACATATGGGACCCTTTGAGACCCTATCTTGCCCGAAGGGAATAAAATAAAGATGAAAGAAGGGAACTACGATATCATGGGACCGTTGAGGTCAGTTCAGAAGAGGGTGCGTAAACCTAGAATATGGGGGCTAATCAATGAATCCGGTTGAAACAGATGGAATACACACTGATAACTCAGGCTATTTCCCAACTGTTTATCACTTTATTTCAATTATAAAACATATAGAGTGCATGATGATATATTCTGTTTTGACATACTGCTTACTATGGCTATTATAACGGCTGTTATTTGGTATTGCACAGTGTCGATAAATAAAGCTTAAAAGAATGTTCTAATGTTTGTGTAGTTTAAGTTGGGTTTGTATAGAAAAAAAAAAGAATGAAAGTTTCCTAACTGTAACTCAGCTTTAACCTTTGTTTTTTTCTTAATACACACACACGTACGTAACTCCCGAAATAAAAATTATTTTTATGTACACCCACACACACACACACACACACACACACACACACACACACACACACACACACACAATGCATGGTAAAGAACATACCATGTGCTGCAAAGGTCTACACATTGTACTATATTGGTGGTAAAGGCATGTGTAATAAATGCATGGGTGGTAACACCTAATATTTCCTGCACATGGCTTAAGAACTAATAAGAATGGCATCTTAATATCCTTTATGTTGTTACTGCACTATGCAAAACCCAATAAACAAAGCCAGCAGATTATGCAACATGTCCACATTTAAATGTGCTTAAGAAAACCTATATGGGTAAAAATAAACTTCATTTTCATTGACTGATAGTCAGTGTGAGCACATAGGTAAAGTTGTGAAATTTACTCTTTTCATCATAAGCATGTAACTTAAGAGGAACTGGTAGTATTTAGCCATACAGGTGTTCCAGCCATAAGCCAGATGATAGCTAATGAGGATACAGCTTAAATTGCCAAAGTCAAGAACGACAAGTGGTCCAGTTACATAAGAGTATCAGTGGGCAATCCACTGAGAAGTACACTGTATTCTCATTGCACCAAGGCCCTATAACCTTTCAGACATTTCGGGGCAATAGAAGCTTTGGAGATTCATTATGTATGGTTTTAAAACGGTTTATAGAACACTGTAGAATTGTTTTTTTTTAAATTGTTCAACCAGTCTATGTGTAAATTCTCTTACGAATACTGAGATGGAAAAAATATAGTTGGCATGCCTTAATTACAGCAACAATATCATAGAAATGTCAAATGTATATCGGAAATAACCCTCCAGAGAGATTCTTAACCAATAAAGCAAGGTATGCGATAACACAGAACTGTTAAACTGTGAAGGCGAGAAGTCTACAAGCACAGATCGACAGGGGTTTTGGAAATTACAACATAAGTTCAGTTACATTCAGTTCAAGGAAGCTCTGAAGCACCCAAAGATCAATAGCTTAAGGAAGGGGGAGAGTTGCACTGTATTAAAATTATGTTTACTTCCTAAGTCAAAAAACGGTTTGTTTTGTCATAATATTTACTGAACTCCAAGCACTCCAACTGGGTAGCAGAAACCATGGTTCTCGGGAAAAGAATGTTGGTGACAGTGCTGGCACTTTAGGACCACCCTAGGTGAGTTTATGAGGAGGAAGCATGAGAGGAGGAGACATGAAAGGAGGGACTAGGAGTACTCTACCACGGAGTTAGGGGCAAAACAACTCTGTGGTCCATGCTGTCAAAAGCCATTGGCAGGTCTACTGGATAAGGGCTCAACCCACACAACTACCCTTCCTCTGCATAACTTCACCCAGCAAGAACATCAAAACGTACTCCGTTTTCTAGGCAGGGAGAGAAGCAGATTGTGTAGTGGTGCTGGACTAAATTAATTGTCACAACTCTTTGGTCAAAACTTTCCATATACCTTGCAGGGTAAAGACTTGGGCATTGGTCCAAAAATGCCAAGATCACCTGAATTAGTATGCAATTGATGGACAGGTCTTCTAACGATTACAAATATCTATGTAATGCGCAACACTTCGCTATTAGTGAAAGCGGACAATGGTTCCACTGTCAATTACAGCATTATATAACAGAATGCGTTATATTATGATGCCTCCAGACGTGGAAATGCAAAACAAAAACCATAAATTCTATTTGCCTGATTGCTCTTGCATTCCGGGATGCTCTTTTTGATAGTCGTCTTTCTTTTTATCAAGTTCCTGTTGAAAATGCTCAAACTCTTCTTGGTACTTGTCTTTTTCCTCCTTTGGAATTTCTGCATCTGGTGAAGGCTTCAAAATAATAATAAACAACAACAAAAAATCACTACCACGGTCAGTTTAATTTTGAGCTATTTCACAAATCTAGGCTCAGTGTCTGTTTTTGACAGATACATCAATGTCACAAATTTCTCTCAAAACAATAATTAGTCTGAACCTTATTATTTTCACACTTACGTTTGCCTTCATTATTGAAAAATTTAAATCTACAGTAAGAAACTGAAAATTCCTATTTACAGAATCAGATTTATACAAATTCCAATTGCTACTAAACCAAATCTACTAGCTTTGCATAAATTCTGCATTATTATGTTTAGGAGGTGAAGGGGAAGTGATTATGAAAATTGGGTTGAACACACATTAAGACACACATGTTCAATTTCTACGAAAAACGTAGGAGCAAGTATATTGCTAATGTGGGAAAGGTAACTCAACACCTCTTTTCAAGAGGGTGTAAGAGAAGATGTTTCTTTAAATATTTCCCAGGTCGAGGGGGAAATACCATTACATGTTCTAATGGATATTTCTGCCACTCATTCTTGAGTAGATTCCCTGTCATACAGACAATCATCAAAAGTTAATAGATTTATGAATGACAATTTAACGTTTGTGTTGAATCCCATGCATACTCCTTGTGATTTATGTCAATTCCCTAAATATCAGAAATAAATACAGAGTGTAATACATACAAACATAACATACAAAAATGATATTGAAATGCACCAACTTCAATTCAAGAAGCCCTCAATAGACCAAAAGACTTATTCCATGCTATTTAAAAAACTGCGACCAATAGCCTCATAGTTGATAGGCGTTGACTAAAGAAAGAAGTTCTAGAAATACTTCAAAGTCTTTAAACTAGCATCCAAATATAACGCATAGATACACAAAGGAAATCTGGGACCTGCATACCAGTTCACAGAGAAAACAAACATCATCACCTGAAACATTATTTCTACCCGGACTACACGGCCATAACACAAAGACCTCTATAACTGAAAAGCGAGAATCCTTCAATAATCTATACACTGATGAATTACCCACACAATAAGAACAATGAGAGCAACTAGTTAATACAAATATGTCCTACCAGTTCCCAGAGCCAAGCCTAAGGTACAACTACACACCATTTCACAGCTTGGATTAAAACACTCAAGTGAGACATATCACAACAAGACACAGATCAGTACAGGTTAATTCATTTCAAATTATAATGAACATGCTGTAAGGCATATATAGTGAACATATGTGAATACTAGGCATTCCTTATGTGACATAAATGTTGCATTAAACTTAACCTTTCTGGCCTTTCATCTTCAGTGCTTATAGTTTTCAGCACCTCTGCTGTTCGTACTGTAGTGCTAGCTTAACTGACCATGTCCCAACTATTGTTGACTGCTCTACCCATTCCTCAATAGTCTACTTTTTCAGACTATCTGTGTGTGATGCCGTGTACAGCCCCCACCACCAAAATATCTCTTAACTCGTCTGTCTCCAAAACCCAGTGCCCTGCCCCTCTCTGTCCTTTGTAGTTACTCCATACATTGTCACACTTAGTTAAGAACAGGGGATGTCAGATGTCTCCAAAAGGGCTATGAGTAAATCAAAGTCTTTAGTAGGTAATTTCTTTGGGATTCAGATAGGTTGCTCAGAGTGCTTGCCAGAAATTCAGCCATCAGTACAAACTTAGTCAATCATCTGGACACTTCCTCAGAGATTGCGGTATGAGATAACACAATATATGAATCCTCTTAATACTTACCAAAATAAAAAGAAATAGAATTAAAATGTCAAACAATCCCTAAATGATCTGATGATGGCCACAAATTAGACCAATGGTAGAAAAACTTTGAAAAGCTTATGGCACAATGAAGAATCAAATCTAATCAAAAGAAGATTATCTTCCAAAACCTGTTTTGATGCCACATAGTACCCTTCTCCAGTTATTGCTATTGAATCAAAACCTCATTAATAGTCGCTTGATAACAGGTTATCTTTGCCTTTTATTCTCTCTGTACCCACTAAAATCACTTGGGAAGCACAAAAGTCACTATGGATTTGTTCTCTCTAAGAAGGAGCGTACAAGCACAATAAAATAGGGCACAAATGAGATAAGAGAGAATTGTGTATACTGCATAATCTCAGTGTCGGCTGAAAGTATGAGAACATCTCTTTTGCAAAAGGTTACAAAATATGAATAACATGTAAAATTAAGGCCAACATAAATGTATTTCTCTTAGAACAATGTCAATGTATTCCTCTTTCAGAACCTATTAACAAACATATACTGTCTACAAGAAGATCTGTCTACTGTAGCCAGCTGCTTTTTTGTTCTAGCACTAGTCACCTTATTCATTCTATAGAATTACTGCAGTCAAATCTATACAGAACATTCAAATGCTGGAGAGTTCCTCTCACAGTTAAGAAGCCTTTGTTCAGACTGGGATTCTCAGTCATTAGAATGGTGCAAAATTAAATCAGAAATAATGGTTACCATTAGCAATTCAAACAAAGCATATTTAGAGCTGCTTTGCAGCCAGGTGTCTTAAGGATCTTCATCTAAAGAAAGATTATTATTTGGGAAAGAAAGCATTAGAGACACTACTATGAGTGTTTCAATAAGCTACCGATTCCAAAGTAGATTAATTAGCAGATAATGGAGGTAGAATAAAATGCAAACTTTGAGATGCACTATATAAACTGTTAGAAAAATGAGAGTTTAAAAAAGAAGATTATAATTGAACGATAATTAGCAATCTAGGCTTGGAAGAAGCGATTATTTCACCTTGGCTTCAAGTTCAAGTAGACCCATTTCAAAGGGTGAAACTAATTTGTGGTCTGAATTTCATGTTAGAGTTTGGCACTAGCAGCCTTCTTTTTTTGTGAAAAGGTTTATTGTGGAAAGTGCAGTTGGTTGTTGTATTAGAACGAGATGAATCATAAGCAAATATGGAGGCAGCATCTTCTTAAACAATTTAATGTAGTCCACTTAGGCCCTGATTACAAGTCTGGAGGTCTGATGACCGCCAGACTTGCGGATGCGCAGAGGTGGCAGTTCCATTACGAGTAGGGTGGTCAGACTGACAGTGCAGCACAGATGCCACCGGGGAACAGCGGTTTCCTCGCAGGGCGTATCAGTATAGAGGCAGCAATATGCTTGGTGGGAGCGCTCCAGTCTCGCCGAGCATATTAAGAGTTTCCGCTCCACCATGGTTTTCATGGTGGTTACTCCTCCATGATAACCGTGTTGTAGAGAAAACAAAGAGGGCCCTGGTGTGCATGCACCACAGTCCATGGACGGCATGGATTCTACAGCCCATGTCGTGCAGGAACTGTTTTTGGCGTTCCCATTGCGGTGCCTATTTCTGAGGTACCGATGTGGGAATGCCCAAAACAGCCAGCCAGACACGAGGAAACTCGTAATCTGGTGGGCGGCCCGACTGCAGGTTTGGTGGGAGCGGGCAGTCGGCATGGCAGGCTGCTCCCAGACTGCCAAACATGTAATCAGGCTCTTAGTTTATCTCCATCTAGATTGTACCAGAGAGGTGTCTACACAGAGAGAGTAAATACGTTCGGTTGTAATGAGACTGGTTAACACAGAAGTGTAGATCATCCTTTGACAGGGCTGGCAGATGGGTATAATCATTCCTCTTCCCCATAGAAAACCAAACAGCTCAACAATAAGAGCATAAATGTCACATGGATCTCCGACAAGAAGTCTGGCCTTCTACTCACTCTTACTCTGACACAGACTCTTGTTGCCCTTTATCAAACTACTTTCTCTAGCAGGGAAAGACAATTTGCTTCCAGATATCAAATAATCTATGAAATAATTTTCCGTAACCGCCTACTTGGTTGCTTATTTTCATACTGCCAATTTCAGATCGGGCAGTCACAGTTAAGTAAAGTACAGATTTCTGGTAATAAATAAACAAAGCTTATATTCTCTTTAGTGCAAGGTCCTTCATTGGTCTGATAAAAAAATATGAAGTTATAAATTAAATAAAAATAATTTTCTTTCTAAAGAAGGATTTTCACACAATCAACATTTTAATCTCTGAATTAGGTAACAGATATTTTTCTACATAGCGCCTTTTTTCTATATATTTTACTGATGCTTCCATCACAAAAAATATGTAATAAAATAAAGCTTGTTTTTTCCCCCGAACATTTAATATAATTTTCTCAGCTATGGATGATTTTGTCAACTGAGCTATAGCTGTATGGACTAGATATTATTAATCACTCTTAAATTGGTACAATGAGAATCTGTGGTACTAAGTGATTATGTAGCTACAGCAAACGTAGAAGCAGAAAACTCCTGTACAAGATGCTACAGGGTCTCTCCTAGAAAATTAAATAAATTATTGAATAGCAGTATTCGGCACAATGGTTTCAGAATGTAGTCAACCTAATGAGAATATCATGTTTTAGAGTGACACCAGGAGCACACTAAGCCAGAAGAACAATGGCATAAATGTCCTTTTGTATCACAGACAACCCTACGCCCAGGCTGGTAAAAGAGAAGTTCTGATATTGCATGGTTATAGTATTCTATGAAGAGATGTGTCTTCTGTTTCTTGCTCAACTGGAGGAGCGCTGGAGCAGTTCTGACGGCAGCTGGCAAGTTGTTCCAAATATTGGGTGCGTAACTGGAGAACTCCTTGAATACTAGCATTTCCTGGTCCCCCGTCTGGCAATATTCATAGCTGCTGGTGGGTCATAGTCCCACTGAGGCTGCTAGAGTCTCAGTCAATTATGTGGACTTGTCATTTCTGACAGTTTGAAAGGTAATGCAGATGATCTTGAGGACAATGTCGGCCTTGACGGAAGGACAATGTAGCTGTTTGGCTGTTGGGTTGATGTGGATGAACATTTAAGCGTTATTGATGAGACGTGTGCAGCATGAACAATGCTTTCAGAGGAGTCAATTAAAAGTTTGGAAGACCATTTAGTAGGGTGTTGCCTCCTCCATCAAGATGGGAGAGAATCATAGGTTGTATAATAATTTCGAGATCAGCTTCTGGTTTATTTTTGTATCCCAGAAGAGCTTGTACCAAGATGCATTGGTTTTCTAGTCTATGAGCTCTTTGAAGGAGTTAAACATTAATCCAAGTGATTGCACGGTCTGTCAGCTAGGTTTATGCTTGGGGTAAGGATCTTTAATTCTCTCTCCTTGTCGCTCCAGATCCTCAATGCAGCTGGAGTATTCCCCATATATGGGCTGGTATCCTAAAAATGCACAAGGCCTCCCAATTGCAGGCCATTTCTCGAGCACTTAAGGTCTATACAGCTAAAACTCAATCAGCTGCACTCTGTGGTGCTGAGTTATGGGGAAATACAAATCTCAATCTGTTAAAGTACAAGGAACTAAATGTTCTCAATTCACTGCTCAAACTGCCTCAGTCTGCCCCTACTCTACCTATCATCCTGGGTACTGCTCATAAAAGTATAGAGCATCTTACTGCTCGAAGATCCCTCCTTTATTAGATCAGACTTTTGGCCAAACCTGAAATGGACCTGTATTGAAGGGATGCCCTGGAAATCAAGAGTACGGACTTAGGCAAGAAGATCAAGTGGATCACTCATCTGAAGGAATGGTTTACAAAACTAGGTTTTCAGCCTTTTTACACCACCACTGGGTGCATTATTTTTAATACGAATGCCATTCTAAAGAAAAATCTACTGGGACTTTTTAGTGGCCCATTGGCACTAATCAACTAACCTAGGTGTGTTATCTGTTCAACTCTTTTCTTAGAAACCACTCCCCAAATTTGATCTTTATCTTGATGAGTCGACCCCCCTTTGCGAAAAGCTTATACATCAATTTGCGTTTTGGAATCTTGTTGTTAAGGGCCATTACCAGCAAATGGTTTCAAGACTCCTTCTTGATGAAAGAGTGTAAACTGTGTGGGTAGAAGCTCGATGATATCGATAATTTTCTGTTTTTTTGTCCATTCTACTTGCGACCCAGGTACAAATAGATTCAGACCTTACCTTCGGCATTAACAAGAGTCCTGGTGGCTCAGACGATCTTTACATCTGATCCCTCCAAGACCATAGTAGTCACTATCAGTAGATATTTATTATTAATTTGCGGCCTGGTCTATATGCTACAGGCTTTTTCTTACTGATACTCTGAATTCCTATTAAACCTCTAATATTCACCAGACCCTTCTACTCCTCATTCACATGCCGAGTGATAGAAATATTCCCGGACTAAGTGTTCTAGCTCTATGTTCTTTATTCGATCTTCAAAGGGTTGACGAGTGGTGATTCGCCTCACATTTCACCATTTTTTTTTATTAATGGCTCTGTTGGCACGTTAGTTCCTCGACGTCTTACATATATTGTTCAGCTTAGGTTAGCGAGTTATTTTCCTGTTGCCTACAAGAGGATAGCCTGGCAACAGGATCCCGACTCTTCCTCAAATGTAGCTCAGATATTCGGATTCAACTGCCAAATTGGTAGGAGCACATAGCAGACCCTTAATTGAGGTTTTTGTTTACCTGCCTTCTCTATCTGTGAACTTTACTTGAATATGTAAGCCATCCAACTTCACTGTTTGGGTTCTAGGTGTGTCTAATCGAAATAGGGCTTTCATTCTGCTTCATCTTTTTATGTAATCAATTGTATTATTATTCTCAGTGTGTATTTCGCGGCCTTATGACCGTATGAAATTGAGTACTTTATAGTCACACAATGTTATGTCTCTGCATTTTATCTGAATATTATTTGTTTCCATTCTGAACGTATCCTCATATTCGCAACTAGTGGCCCTCAGATATTGGGATACTGCCTGATTTTACTTGCTGCTAAGTGTATCTTGTTTACTATCTTAGGACTTTTATGGCCTGTTGCCCAAAATAAAATTTTACTACTACCACATGCTTTTATATGCTCCTGTATGGTAGTGTTAGAGAATGGAATTTAGTCTTAGTAGAGTGCAGTATTTAACATTCTACTCTGTATTAGCTGGCGGCTGGTTTTCCGTTATTGAATCACAGTGGATTAGGATGCTTTGAGGTACATTTGAAACTCATGGGCTTATTGGTGTGGGCTGTTGCGAAGTATGAATATGGTGGGGTGGGCTCCTTTAAGAGAATGAACATAATTAAGGAATATAATGAATCCCCAGGTATTCGGCAGGAATCCGAGAGTTTCAGGGATCTTGAGGATCCCATCATGACAAACTAGTGATGTTTGGCAAGGTCAGCATTGAATCACTGCAGGATTGTATTGGCAAATACCTATGTGTGTTTTCAGGGATTAGATCAGTGATTGACAGTCTACTGTGGTGAAGGCTGCAGAGGTCAAGCAAGGTCAGGAGAGCAGGAGTCATTTTGTCACCAAGGGAAGAGGCTGTTGTAACAGACTGTTCTTGTATATGTGCCTTTCCAATGAAAGGCAGGCAGGTTATTGCATAGAAATGAAATAGTTCAGCAAGCTACATGGTATGCTTTTTCAGCAGGGGTAAGATAAGCACAACCAGGAAGATATTTGGTCTGCAAGAGGCACCAACAATGTTAGAGATATGATGACAGTTTTTCAAAGAGGTTTTATGATGGATAAGAGCAGAATGTCATCTGTCCTACGTCAAGTGTTTCAAAAGCATAGTCTCATTGTATGAAAAAAAAAAATTCTTACCAAGTCTAAAAGCTCTTCTTGCCCCAAGTACTCTGCATGTTTACCAGCCTGCAGGTTAGTCATTAAACTAATACATGTTGCACATTGCCTCGCAGTTTGTGGGCAATAGTGCTAGAGTTTCTCCCTACTACACTTGAACTATATCCATTACACCTTTCCTGACTGCACATTCATATTGTTATTTCAACACATACACATGTATGCTAAGCAAGCAGTATTTCTGAATCTAGACTGGAAGCTCTGAAGTCTCACTGATGTAAATGTAAATGTAGTATACTTGTAAAGCGCACAGCTGCCCCAGCAACGGGGCGTCCCGGCGCTGTATAACTCTGGGGAACCCGTCCTGGCTTTCCCTGTGGGATGGTCCCTTGCTGGGAGTCCCCAAGGTGGAGCCAGGCATCCCCGGAATTGGTGGGGCCGTTGTGGAGATTAGGCAAAGTAATGCCCAGAGTTGCCGAGTGGAACCCCTGATTAGAGTAAGCACCGAAGCGAGAATTATCGAGTCCGCTGACCAAGGTCCACAACCCTGCCGCGTCGGGAATTGAACCCTGGTCCCAGGCTGACTTCTGCTCTCAGGCCTGCCGCCTCTAACCAGTGAGCCACACTACTCCTGATCAGGAGAGGTTTGCAGGAATCCATTAAACTTATAGAATTACTCAGTTAATTACGGTGCATTTTTACAAAAGTATACATTTACAACAATACTCACTGGTTCTTTTCCAGGCTCAGTCAATTGAAATGTCAGAAAAGCGAGAACATCATGGTCATCTGAAAAGTAAAACAAAAAACGACACAAAATGACTTCACTGCTTAACACAAAATAGATTGCATGCAATATTTCCTCTGACACAAATGGAGCACTCAGTCTAAAATAATGTAGCTTCATTTAAGAGCGCATACACAACCACACACTCTGCCTCACATACCTCCCGGTACACCAACATATACCCATAACCCCACATAAAACATACACTCATCTCTCCACCACCCCTTCCTTTCACTTCCTTTCACTGGAGATAGAAGCCTCTAGAGCATAATTCGCCCTGCTTCTAACCTTTTACAAAAAGTGCAAAATAAACAGCTTTGGTGAATGCATTATAGACATTTTTTTCGACAGTAGACTTTAAAATCTTTATCAGAAATATAGCACAGGTAAATTGTGCAAAAGTAAGGGGCTTATAATGAGTCTGGCGGTCCGTGGAACGCCAGACTCGCGGGGGCGTGGCGGTGGCAGTCTTCCGACAGCAGTATTATGACCAGGGAGGTCGGGCCATCCTGAGACCACCGCAACCACCATGGATCAGAGAGCCTTGGCACGGCGGTCTTGAGCCCACAATATGCTTGGCGGGCTGCTGTGGCTCCGCTAACCATATTACCAGTTTTCTCACTTCCACGCTTTTCATGGCGGTGCGACCGCCATGAAACATTTGGCAGTGAGGAAACAATGGATGCCCTACAGGGCCCCCGTGTGCCTCTGCGACATTTTGTTCCCCCACTGTGTGCATGCACACCAATACCTGCACAGCTTGGACTGTAGCAGTCCATGCAGAGCAAGTACTGATTTTGATGTTCCCATTGTGGTGCCTACTTCATAGGAACCACCGTGGGAATGTCAAAGAGCTGCCGGCCAGACAGGAGAAATCTCCTAATCTGGCAGGAGGTTCATACATGGGTTTGGTGGTGCAGGAATGGGGCAGTCCCGCTCCCGCACTGCCAAACTCATAATAAGGCCATAAGAGTCCATATTTTAATGCACATAAAATATTTTTTTCATATCAACGGAATACACAGATCTCCTTTTGATGGTGGCAATGGCATTACAAATTTAAAATGCCACAGCAATTTACAGATATATACAGTTGCATTACAAAACAGTCAAATAAATTAGTTGTGACAAAGCTAGGTCATGAAACAAAAGTTATCACAATTCAACTTAAAGCTGTTCAATTACAACTAATTTCAGTGAGTTTTATAGAAAGGATACCACCTCTATTATGTAGAATGTTTAAAATAAAAAGTAACTTCGAAAGAAATAAGCATTCATGGTCTGATTCACAAATAAACTATTCACTGTCATGGATTTACAGAACCTCCCAGTGATAATAGTATAGTTCCATTAATTTATTTTGTTGTTTGTGACTTCCACAACAAATTTACACTATTTTGTCAGGCTCTGCTACCACACGTTAGGTGTATAAACTGCGTGCAGAATATCCCCAAAGCTAATGCTTGGTCTGTATTCAATTCACAATTGTACATCTGCTCCTTTGCTGGAACATCCCCCTACCTTTGAAACTAGTGTTAGCACAACCGATATTTCACCATACAAAAGGAATTTTAGGTGTAGAAAAGTAAACTCAATTCAATAAATAAGGATTTGAAATTACACATTGTATAAAAAATTGGTGAATTATTTGAATCGATATAATATATCTGATAACAATTTGTGACTGTTACATACACTACTACTTGTCTAGCAATTCTAGGAGGAAATGTGAGACAAAAAATATCCCATACAGCACAAAGTTCACACTTCATGACTGCAATTGCATAAACAATTTTAATAATAAAGTAAGTCCCCTACTTATAAACAATTCCAAGTAGGCAAGAATTAGTAAAACCTTTTAATCTACCATAAGGAACATTTCAACCAACTTGTTTGTGGTTCCCCTTTCCTAAAAAAATGTCTAAACTAAGGTTGCAGCTAAACCGGGTGTATAAGGAGAAGCAAATCATCGATAATTATTTGTAAAACAATTGATGTTGGAAAAACCATCATCTATTGTATAACAGAAATAGTACCTGCAAGCCCCCCTGTTGCCGCTGATATGCCAAAGTACCCTTGTGATGGGACTACCATGTTATCCACTTTGGCACAAAATTCATAGTCTTCTCGATCTGGAGTAAACCCATTGTTGATTAGCACCTGGAAAATGAACACTCTAAATGTACATAGGCACATATATAATCATTTGCATTCCTGTATTTAAACTACTGGGAGAAATTTAGAACAAATTAAAATTAGTATTAACAGGAACAATGAAACTACATATTCAACAGCACATAATTCTACCAGAAATCAGGATGCTGCTGACATGTCTAGCAATGTGTGCTGCTACACAGCAAGGGCCTAGTCAAAGATAGTTCAATTGGCAGCTTTAGGTGTCACCCTGCCACTGCCACATTGTTGTGTGCTCCCATAGTGATCAGCCTACAGGAGGGGAAAAGGGTGGGAAAGGAGTTGTTGGGGTGTAGAAGAAAGCATTGGTGCCACAGATCACTGGTAGACCTTCTAAAGGGAGGGGGGCAACATTTGCCTTTCCATATGTCCTAAAATGAGAAAGATTAAAAGACGACTGTCTGGTCCGTATTTCGTCCAAAAATGGAAAAGGATAAATCACTCTAGATAGGTGCAGCAGGTTTTCATCAAGTTGGCGAGGGAGGGAAGAGATGCACACAAGGAGCAGGGGAGAACCACACAAGCGAAAAAGCAACACAGAGCTCAGGGCATGGAGGGAGTTAGATAGATGGAGAAGCACACAATATGGACCATGCAACATGAGTGAGACCACAACATGGAGAGTTAGGATGGGTATTTGGTGAGGAGGGATCAGAATATAGCGGATATAGCTGGAAAACACATGCACTCTCATGGAGTGGTTAAAAAAGAACAAAGTGCTTGCCTAAAAATGAGCACTGGAAGGACAGAAGCAAGACATTCAGAGAGATGATAGAGTAGGTAAACAACTGTAAATCTCAAAAGGATTGTGACTCTTGAAAAGAAACAATTGGGGATTTGCTCATGAAGAAGGGAGTGAGGTCTGAGGCAGTGATTAAAAATGCTGCACATTTTGATCTCACCTCCACAAAACCATCAGGTAGAATTAACAATTGTGCTTGCATGAGTGAGCATCTATTGCACCTTCATCTGCACTGGACTCCTTAAACTTATGAACAGACTGCACAGTTTTAAATCAGGTTGACTGAAAAAGTTTGAAATGAAAGAAAACAATTGTATATCATCGTCGAGAAGCACTCTGAATCAAGCAGATTCTAGAATCAAATGTAAACTATTCTGTACCATGCAAAATGCCTAATGGAGCAAAATACCATGAATCCCATGTAAAGTGGCCCAGGTTTGAGTGAGTGCGATGAAATAAACATTCAGTCAAACCTGACCCACTGTGTTCTACCATGATATTGAATCAAAATTAAGGTGGGGTACGTATATTGTGTCCAAAAATATTGTAATGTACAAAATATTGTGGGACACAAAATAAAAGGCAATAATATTTTTGGGGGTACTTTACATTTTTTAATATATTTGAACATAATATATTTTAATTATTTCGTTGTGTTTTAGTAGTTTTTTCATTCTACAGTTTGTCGGTTATTATTTAAATGTTAAGTGTATGTTTTTAGGATCGTTTTTTTTTTTTATTTGGTGACATATTTAAATACATTTTTTTATTTAAATTTCTTTATTGGCGGGGTGACGGGGTTGTACAGGCATACGGTGGGTTTGTTTAGTATTTATTTTAAATATGTCTTGTTTATTTTAAGTGTGCTAATTTGATTATTAATTTCATAAATTAGATTATGGATTATCAATTTTTGTTTTCTCTGAAAAATGTATGCATATCGTGACCTTTTTTTCAAGTATTACTAAATTTTACTTTGTTCGATAGTTGGGAAGTAAATATGTGCACACACACACATATATACATTTGTTATAATGAATGTTATGCTAATTTTTGGTGTATATACTTTTAAATATTTTAGGGTGGGAAGATGGGAATAGTAAAATTAAGCTTTCAAAAACACTTTCCTTTATGTTCCACAGGTTAAAGTGGGAACAGTAGGTCTGAGCATTCCAAAGTCCAACAAGTTCCCTGCTGTTGAACAAATTGGAGTGGGCATAGTAAATCTGATCCCTCCATAGTATGACACTTTCCCTAATGTTGCTTAAGTTGGAATGGGAAATCTGAACCTTCCACAGTCCAACTTACAAGGTTTCATTTTTAAAGAGTTAATTTGATTTATTAATAATTATGTATTTATATTTTTAAGGACTATTTCTATAAATTTGTTGATTTTAGTACTTTTAAGCGTATTTTAGGATTTTTCTTAGTTTTTTGAATTAGTAATTATTTTTAGTATGTATTTTATTCATGTAAAATGTGTATTTATATTTCACGGATATTATTGTTTTACATTTATTTCAGAGCATATCATTTTATTTAACGTTTGTAAATAATATTCCAATTATGTGACATACAGGAGATTCTTGAAAATGAATAGGTTTAGGTCGAGCTTTCATTAAGAGCTGATGAGGATGTGGCAGAGGAAAACAGTATAAGGGTAATACGTCAAAATGGCACTAAGGTTGATCTGTTACTTTACAATACGTTTGTCCTGTATAGGCCATCATGATTTAGAAAAAATATAAAATATGTCCAATGGTCCCTTTATTTAGATTTCAACAATGAAATCCTGAAAATGCATCTTTTAAAAATAGGGAACATGATTTAGCAATGATGCAATATTTTTAAATATTTACAAACTGAATAAAATGTTACATTTACTTGAGAAAAGTGTTCCATATTCACCTATAGTTACTGTGAACATGCCCTTTAATAGTTACTGAAAGTCCAACAAATGTAAATCATTGCATTTTAATTGTACCTTTAAACAAAAGCATCCTTTTGATACCCAAAAACTAGGATGCAAACTCCCACTGACAACATAGGTGAAAGAGTAGTCCTGTATTTAACACACCTCTAATTTTAAAGTATAATGTTTTACTGGGTTAGGAATAAGCATGCACACTTACAGTGAGTGTTCTTTGGTAATATGTAATTTTGGCTCGGACTGGATAGGGCTTGTTACGAAAATCCCTTTGGCAGGATGCCAGAGCTTGGGTGGCACCATCACTAAAAGACACAAAGTACAATTTGCAATCTCAGACAAGCTTCACATACCTCCAACACGTACAAAAACAGAAACAGACTGTGAAATAAACATAATTAGATGTTCAGTATTCTGTGAAAATAAATTTTCACAGATAGTTTACTCTTGATATGTTACAAAATCAGATAACAGCATTCCACCACCACGTAATTCAGCAAAACAATATAGCAAATATTGCTCAGAGCCTTTACCTCCTCCTAAAAGTTAGCTATCATTTAATGCAGGAGTAGATAAGGAAGTAATGGCATAGCATAAAATAATAAGTTTAACCGCCAAGAAAACCAAAACAAGTGAAGTGAACAAGTAATATGTGTAATACATATACAATGACCCCTTCACTTCTGCATATTTATGGCAGTATTGAGAATATATTAGTTATCAAAGGACAGCATACTGCCCCTTGTATGAAGAGAAGCCGGCCTGTGATCGGTAAGACAAGGAGGAAAGTCCAGCAGAGCAATCCTTAGTGGAGGTTCTCTCATTATGGTAAGACAGCATGGAACAGTGCCATTCAGAAGCCACAAAGGCTTCACATTTGAGCTAGCCAGAAATGAAGTGAAGACACCTGCTTCACAAAAGAACAAGAAACTGTAAAGGCTTCATAAGGAAGTCAGGAAGTGGAAGGACTTTGAGTGGTAAGCCTGCAGTGACTTGTTTGTTCCACTACCCAACTCTGTGGAAGCCATTTCCACTCCCTTCCCAGCATGAAAGAAATTCAGGGATGTTTCTCGTTCACACTGAGCACTTGTGGTACAAAAGTAGAGATAGAAAATATTATTTGGATTAACAAAGGCTAGTTCAAGCATATTTTACCTGCAAAAAAAACACTAGCGCTAACAATGCTCTTAATATGGAGCAGTGTCAACTAGTGGATAAAAACATTTTGGTTTGATTTCAGTTATATAGCGTGCACTACGTAGCTTATGACTGTTAGATAAAATAATATAAAAAGTTTTTGGGTTGACCTAAATTGCTCCTACCAAAGGGTGATCCATTGTTCAGTCACCAAGTTAGAAAACATTGGCAACCCATTCGAGCAAGACAAACTGGGAAGGGATTAGTAGACCTGTACTAGTGGGTCTTAAGCCTCCCATAATTGTGTACTAATTAAACTTAGAACTCATTGCTGCTCAAACCTCCTCATGAATCAAATAGAATATGCTTGTCCCCTGCGTAATTCTGATGTAGATGTCTGCAAATTGTGAAGAAATTATTCAGAAACTTTACACAACTATTAAACAGTTTTCCTCAACTAAATTGGTTGTTAGCAGATAAAAATGAAGTTGCGGTCTGACAAAAAGAAAAAGTAAACTCACAACTTAGCAGAGATCATTGATACCTGCCCAGGCTGTACGTTTAACAAGATAAGATGATCTTATGCATCAAATTCAGGGTAGAGAATCAATAAACCAGATGTCCCAATCTACAAGGTAGCAGATTATTTGCATGCCATGCGTGCCATACACCGCAATGTATGCAGACCCAAGTGTACTTATAGAACATTGAATCTAATTACATTTGAAACATTTATATTTGGAATAAAACCCCTAAGAGGAATAACAATAGAGGTAAAGATAAGTAACAAAGCGCAAGACATTTTCATGCAAATAATAGTGCACAGAATATTTAGGTAGGAAAATTGATTTTTTTAATGAATATTATACTGATGAATTACAGTGTAGTGTTTTTTTGTATTGTCTGCACTTAGTTGAATATTCCAGACGTTCACAAAGGACAAATATTTTCTGAAAGCTAAATGTTCCCCAGCAATAGGGTGCACAACTGTGTTCTGATACTGAATATCTTTTTACTAAGACTTTCCAGTTCAAATTAAATCATACTTCTACAATGAATAGAAATCTACTTCTACAATGTATACTTTTTAGTCGAAATGCTTATTTTGATTGAAAAATTGTTAGTTAGTCAAGCTGCACAATATTTTAAGAAATATAAAATCGAATACTTACTTTTGATGATCGTAGACAAGTTTTCCATTGTTGCCTACAACCACTATTGCTGGGTTGTTTTTCTGAAGATAAAACACACAAAGAAAACTATTTAGTTATAGGCTGGAATTAGGTGGTGAAATTAGTCAGAGAGTGGTTAAGCAACAAATGAGGAAATGCTTGAATTAAACATAGTCAATCAGAAAATAAATATTCAGGTAAATGGATTTGAGGTCATGTCAAATAAATAAGACAGCATGAGCAAAGAAAATTTTTCTAAATCTGCTCTTGACCTAATGTGGTGTGGTTACAAGTACCAAAAAATTCCCACAAGGAATATGCATTTGAACAATAAACCTTTCAACATAGTCAGTCCCCTCCATAAACGTATGCTTTAAAAAAGGTTGATAACATAACAAGGACAAAAATCTGCCTACAGTCTCGATAATCATTAGTCTCAAGCACAAACGTAAATACCCAAATACTCAAATTGGGAAAGTTGATTTAAAGAAATAAAACAACAGACTACCTAATTAACGTTACAATCCAAAATCACTTTTTATGTAATCCTACTGGTGCACACCCAAAATCAGTGCAACACAAAAAAGCCTTACAACACCCAGATTGCAAACTAAGATGCGAACATTGCAAGTACAGAAAAAAATCCATCTCAAACTACTATGTACCTTGCATCTGGAATAACAGCCCCCTCGAGATAAAACTTCACCACCCTCTTTCCACTAAGGAAAGAAGCTCAAAATCCATCTTTTCAAAAGCGATGTTAACATCTCATCCTATAATAAAAACCTCTTGAACCTCCCTTTGGACATGACCTGAAAGGAACTAATTTGTTCACCTGGAATTATATTAATGAATGCATACACCACTTTGTTGCTCTACAACTAAGTTTGTGCTATAAAACACAAATACATATCACCGGGAAAATTCATAAATGGTCTTAAAAATTGCATTCATCTCTTTCATTCTGCGGGGTGACTGATGGCTCCAAAAATAGCAATACACAATCATGTGTATTAGTTACACTTACGAAACAGCTCATAGAAAAGCCCATTTATTTTGGTAAAAACCCCACTGGTTTCCAAACTGTCCAGAAACTCATGAATGACTGGAATCCTTATTAGAAAGGCAAATGTACGAGGCCCTTAGGAGTCCTGTCCAAGGCAAGATGGCGGCAGCGGGCGAGTGAGCTGGTCATACTCTTTCCCCCTGACGGACTTCTCTCCCCCCTTGTTTATGTGCAGTATGTAGGATATATCAGATTTTGGAGTAATATAAAGGGTTTCGACAAAGAGAAATAAGTGCCTCGACTTTCTGGGATGATTTGGCGTCTAAGACTGCTTTTGTGGCTTACCCCTGCCCGCAAGATTAGCCTGTGCTCGCTCTCTACATCCGGCGGCAGTCGAAGCCCAGTTTGTGTGTGTAATCGCTGCGATGCCGCCTAAGACGTCCGCTGGAGGAGCAAAGACCCACGGTCTCCCAGCTGGTGCCGGGAATGCAGTGAATTCCGGGAAAGCCGTCCGGGACGACACTGCTGTGGATGATACACGTCGCTCTCTCTCGGGCAAGGGCGGGGTTGGTGGAAGGGGTCGCCAGACAGTGTCCGCACTATTCAAAGCACAGCCTGTAAGAAGCAAGACGCCAGGTGATCGCTTGACAGGCAACAATGATGAGGGCAACATTGTAGCAATGCCGGCTACAGCTGGGAAAGCCGCAACGATTCCGAAGGGACTCACACAAGGGCTTGTTCGAGGTACCGACCTCTCTCATCAGGGTGATGTTAACGGTTTGAGTCTCGACTTAAAGGGAAAGGGAGGGATTCAACACAATGAGCTCAACAAACGCAGACATAATCATGAAATTATTGAGGGTAATGCCGGATCGCCGAATATTATGGAGCATCTAGAAAGTGGCCTTATGGGAGATGTAGTTCCCCAGGATAAAAGTTTAGAAGAAGGCACAGCTAATCAGGCAGATGTGAGCTATACTGCAGTGAGTGCTGACAATCTGCAAAAGGGTGCAGAGGAACCTCAGGGTTCTCTGAAAGACGATCTGCAAAAAGGAGCACAGGAACCTCAGGGTGCTCTGAAAGATGGAGACTCAAGGGGAACGTTTCTATTCATTAGCTGACCAGTCGAATTCCCTGGGGGATGAAAGTCCTGGTAAAGATTGGGCTGGAGAGGAGAGCTATAATGGCAGCTTGCGCTGTGAAGAGGAAGAACTTGAAGATGAGTCCTCTCTTACTCCGGGAACGCAAGCAAATGGGAACATGCGTCAGATAAAAATCTGTGGTCAGTCGGCTCTATGGTCTGGGACTATTCATGTTCCCCAAACTTGGAGGGGAGCAAGGACGTGACTGGTGTAACAAAAATGTCAAGGCCAAACCTAGAGACCCCCGAAGAAATCCCACTATCTACTATTTATCAGTCAATAATGGCCCATCGTAAGGAGACTCGTCTAGAAAGTCTGCGCAACCAGGGTGCATGCCGAAAACTGCAAAACTCAATATGCAGGGTGGCAATGACTAGCTCAGAGTTTGCAGCTAAGACCGGCGACGCAGAGACAAGAATCTCCACGTTAGAGGATGAATTGGCTAACCAGTGAACCATCACTGAGCCCCTGAAATCCTTGAAGGAGGATACCCCATGGAAGCGGACGGACCTTGAAAATCGCTCAACGAGGAATGATCTACGGATTTTGGGGCTACCAGAGGGTAAGGAGGGTGGGGTGGGGATGTTCACCAATTTGTGATTGAACTCTTTGAGGAGGCCTTCCCAGAATTACATTGGGACTGGAAAACGGAATTGCAAAGAGCTCATGGTTTCCTTTCCAACAAAAAAAAACGGGGCCAAAGCATGGAAAAGACCACGGGCTATCCTTATCTGCTTGAATACGTTTTTGGCCCGAGAGGCACTGTATGATTTGGCTAGGCCGACAGAAAAAGAAGGGGAAAGGGATGCGATTTCTTTGTAAGACCAGACTTCTGCCCTGCAACAGTTGAGAAAAGATGGCAGCTTTGTCAATTAATCCCATTATTTCAAGCAAAAGGGGCACAGATTTTTTTGCTACATTGAAATTAGTCTTTCAGGGGCAGACACAATTTTTCTATCTGCGATTTTAGAAAAAGAATACTCACAAACGATCTAAAATGGCGGATAAAAAGTTCTTAGTAATGTTGTGATGAATAGGGGGATCATTTCCAGTGGATGATGTAAAGCTTGATTCAGGATTTCCTCCTATTCCTCTTAACTCTCCTATTCTGCTATTTCTTTCTTTTATCTTTAAATCTTTTGGAAGATTCCTCCGATACCCTGTGCCCATGTGCTCTTTTTTTTTCAATTTTCTCTTGGAATTTTTGAGGGTCTGTATTGAGAAGGGGGGTAATGACACAGCTTTCCATCAGCAGGGACTGGTGGTCCCTAAGCCTCATAAGGTAGGTAGTAGGGGAGGGAAGGGGTAGGGGAGACAGGGTGGAAAGGAGAGGGTAGGGGAAGGGGTGGTGGTGGGTTAAGGGTGGTTAGGAGGGCTGTACAGCTAGGGTTTGTCACTTTTAGTCATGGCATTTTATTTTGTTTCAATATGAGAGCATTTTTTGATAGGACTTGAGGAGTCTACTTGCATTGTCTGAACTATTTCTTTAGGCTGAGGGGAGAATCAATTGTCAATAAGAATGATGGGTGGAAAGGATAAAATTCGAATTTGCTCTGTGAACATATGTGGCTTGAATGATAGAAAGAAAAGAGATGTATTGGCTACAATTATACAATTTATGCAAATAGAGATCTTATGTATACAAGAGACCCACATACAGTGGGGCAAACAGGGGTACTTGAGAGGCTTGAGCCTAGATGTATTTACTTGTACTCATCAAGATACTACTATCACTACTACTACTAGGGGCGTGGCCATCCTAGCTAAGAAAGGTATTGGTTTGTTTAAAAAAAGTAAGGAGGATAAATGGGGACGGTGGGTGATTTTAGAGTTTGTAATTAACGAAACCCCATTGACAATTTGCGCACTGTATGGAACTAATCTGGATGACCCAGAGATCTTAGACTATCTCAACATCGAATTGGCTCTATGGAAGGATTCGGTAGTTCTCTGTGGAGATTTTAATATCCATTTGGACAGTTATTTTAATTATCTCAGCAATGCTCCACATCAAAGAAGGAAAGTTAGGACGTTTAAAGCTCTGCAGAGAGTAGTAAGGGAACATGGATTAGTCGATCTCTGGGTCAGACATAGACTGGGGGTCCCAGGTCATACCTTTTACTCAGCCCCTCATAACAAATCTGTCAGTCTGGACTACTTTTTTATATCCTATCAGACTTTGGAGAGGGCCGGTATTGATATTTCCCCTAGGATCATCTCGGACCACAACCCACTGGTCGCTGAGCTGCCACTAAGTGGCATCTCTAGGGTCCAGAGTAAGTGGTCTTTTGAAAGGAAGCTGCTCTTTGAGCAGGCATACTGTGAGCATATGTCCAAATGGATAATGGAATTCTTTAATATTAATAGGAGCACTTCCTCTGAAACTATTGTTTGGGACGCGCTCAAAGATGCCTTACGCGGGGAGACTCTTAGCTTTTCTATATATCTGCAGAAGGCCAAACAGAAAAAGATCAGTGGATGGGTGGATCAGCTTAGGATGACTGAAATTGAGCTGATGAATAAAATAGGGGACGGTCAGGACAATGAAGAATGTCTTCAGCAAATAGCTCTATTAAAATCTAAAATGCAGCAGTACTTTGGGGAAGAAATTACTACTAAATATATACAGTTCAGGGCGGAAACATACAAATTTGAGGAAATACTGGAAGGGTCCGCAAAACGGCTGAGAGAGAGAGGAGTGGCTAGCGGAATATGTAAGATTAAAGATCATCTTGGCCTGATTCAAGATTCTCCAATTACAATTTTTGAGGTATTCCAGAATTTTTATCAGCAATTATATACTGAAGAGACAGGTGCGGGTGAGGCAGCGGGTCCAAAGGTATTCCTGGAGTACTTTGAAGATCCTGAAACAAGGAAGGTTACTCCTGAACAAAATAAGATTCTTGCTGCCCCAATCACATAGGAAGAGATAGAAAGTGCCATAGTTTCTCTCTCAGCCGGTAAGGCGGTTGGCCCAGACAACATCCCTTTAGAGTTCTTTAAGACAGTTAGATCAGCACTTCGATAATGTTTCGCTATTTCAGCTGGCCCAAAAGGGGCACATTCCTGAATCTTGGCAGAAGAACACAATAGTAGTCTTCAAGAAGAAAAATAAGCCTGAACTTAGTCCATTGTCGTATAGGCCAATTTCTCTTATTAACGCAGATAGTAAGGTTTACTCTAAAATAATAGCTTCTAGACTAGCGAAAATCATTAGGCCTCTGGTGTCTATTCGCCAGCATGGGTTCATCCCCGGGAGAGATACAACTGATCACGTAAGACGCGTGATTGCACTTCTTAACTGGGCTAAAGCTACAGGATCTTCGCTGGGGGTGGCCCTGTTGGATGCAGAGAAAGCATTCGACAGGGTCTCCTGGCGATTCATGTGTTTGTACTGCAGTAGAAGGGGTTTTGCCCTGAACTTATTCAAGCAGTGCAGACACTCTATATATCACCTGTAGCAGAGATCCGTATATCAGGGCAGGAATCAAAATCATTTGGCATCAACAGAGGTACAAGGTAAGGGTGCCCTTGCTCCCCCCTGCTGTTTGCACTATATTGATCAGTTTTTTTTACAAATTAGAGAAAAAAATGAATATTAAACCAGTGAAGATTAATGATATGTATAAGACATTGGCTTAAGCAGATGATATCGTGATACTCACTAGCGATATTACAGCGGCTTTCCCAGCAGTGAGTGATCAGGCGGAGCAATACAGGGTTTTATCAGGTTATAAATTAAATATCGATAAAACGTAGATTATTAATTCTAATTTTACTCCTGACCTCCCGGTTTCGACCAAAGCAACATATCTGGGGATTAAGATTTCAACGTCGGTAGATCAAATAACGGATCTAAATATTATTCCTATGATTTATACTGTCAACAGGATATTAGAGCTAGATCACCTGCATCTCTCTATGTATGGAAGAAATAATGTTTTAAAAATGGTGGTCCACCAAAATTCTTATACTTATTTAGGACTATTCCCCTGGAGTTTTCAATGGCATCTTAAGCAAAAATTGAAAGGAGTTGCTCTGGGTTTTTGTGGGGATTTCATGGGGCAAGAAGAGCGGCTAGATGGATGACACTTCCTAAAGAGCGAGGAGGCTGGGGAGTTCCCAATTTTTCAATGTATCATTGGGCATCTTTGCTACAACATATGGTGTTTCTGGTGACTGGGATTAAAGCTGAAATATCTATGGCTGTAAGACCAACTATTTAGGAAATCGTACTGAATAATGAAGCTAATCAATGCTTAGTTAAAAACTTAGAACCCAGCTACTTTAAAAAACAGATTTAAAATCCTCAAGGCAGCTTATGGGCTTTGGAGAAATGTCTGACGGAGGCTTAAGGTTTCTAATATAAATGTGTATACTCCATTGTCGCCGTGTGGTGTTTTACCGCCAATCTTACAAGATCAAACTACCTTCCGATGGGGCAGCGCTGGGATATAGATATATATATTCACTGAAAAAACCATAGGTTTTACACACGTTATAGTTAGGAAGTAGCATTTAAAAAACCTATGAAATTCACCGAAAAAACCATAGGTTTTACACCAGTTATAGTTACCAGGAAATTTTACTCGCATAAAACCATTGAAATTCCCACGTTATAGTTAGTTGGACTCACTATAACTTGCGCGTGCAATGCACTGCTGATGACGTCACATATTACATCACTCATGACGTGGTCAGTGACATCACTCATGACATCACTGATGACACCATCCAGTGAATGTGTGTCTTTCTGAAAAATAAATATTAGTAAGTAATGTTTAAATTTTTAAACATATGTATTAATGTTTCACTTTGTGTATAAGTGGCTGCATGGGTTGGTGAGTAGCTACATGTGTAGGTATATGGGTTATTAGATTTTTTTTTAATATCAATATGAGTGTCTATATGTTTGGTGGGGGTGTTACTTAGCACATAGATGCATGAATGACTGACTCTCTGTTTGTATGTGTTTTGAATACAGCATATGTGCAGGACTGTATGGGTGGATGAGTGTGTATATATGTATGTTAGTGAGTGAATCACTGTCTCACTAGTGTCTTTATCTGTAACTACATATGTTTTAATCTAGTATATGTGAATATTGATGTATATAAGTGAGTATATGTGAGAGGGAGGGAATGTAAGAGTTCCTGTTTAAATAAGTATGTGTTTCTATAAGTGATTGTTTAAGAGAGTAAGTATGTGTAAGTTTCCTTAGAAGTAAAGTGGTAGTGTGTGTATAGCTGTATATGCAAATAAATGGATGTTTAATAGTTTATTTGCATGTGTGAGTATGTGTGAGAGTATCTTTTGGATGACTGTCGTTGTGTAACAGGATATATAGGTGTATCACTATATATGATGAGTGAGTATATGTATGAGTGACTACATAGAACTGTTGGTGCAAGAGTGGATGTGTATATAGATGGTGGATTTACTGAATTGGTTGTTGTAACTGGTATAGGTATCTCCATTTTTTTTGAAAATTTTAGTTTCTATTTTTGAATATGTGTTTCAAGGGTTACATTACAGTGAAAAGAGGTCTGTCACTCTGTCGCAAGGATGGTGTCATCAGTGATGTCATGAGTGATGTCACTGACCACGTCATGAGTGATGTAATATGTGACGTCATCAGCAGTGCATTGCACGCGCAAGTTATAGTGAGTCCAACTAACTATAACGTGGGAATTTCAATGGTTTTATGCGAGTAAAATTTCCTGGTAACCATAACTGGTGTAAAACCTATGTTTTTTTCGGTGAATTTCATAGGTTTTTTAAATGCTACTTCCTAACTATAAGGTGTGTAAAACCTATGGTTTTTTCAGTGAATTTCATAGGTTTTTTAAATGCTACTTCCTAACTATAACGTGTGTAAAACCTATGGTTTTTTCAGTGAATTTTCAAGGTTTTGTAAACGCTAATTCCTTACTATATATGGTCTATAACCTATGGTTTTTTCAGTGAATTTCAATGGTTTTTTAATAGCAAATATCAAAAGCTTTAAAATGACAAGTACGTGGTAGGTAAAAACATTTTCGTGTTTATGCACGCTGATGTGCTTTCAGCGCTGCCCCCCCCCTCTTTTCTTTTAGGAGTATTCTCTCTTTGCAGATAGTGAAGGGTAGGTAACGCAGGCCTTTGCCCCCGTTGTAATCCGTCGTGCCTGCTTCCCTCTCCATTTGATTGATTGTTATCCAAGCATTTACTGTTTTGGAATTGGTTCTCTTTGGTTCATTCTCTATTTACAAACAAGCACAGAGTCGCAATACTCTGTTTAGTCTTTGCAGATAGTGAAGGATAGGTAACGCAGGCTTTAGCCCCCGTTGTAATCCGTTGTGCCTATTTTTATCCCTCATTTGATTGATTGTTTGGCCCAACATTGATCGTTCAGAATTGGTTCTCTTTGGGTGATTCTCTATTCACAAATAAGCACAGAGTCGCAATACTCTGTTTAGTCTTTGCGGATAGTGAAGGATAGGTAGTGCAGACTTTTGTCCCCTTTGTAATCCGTCATGCCTATCTCTGCCCCGTTTGTTGGTAGTTGGTTCAGCCCGGACCGTTTATTAGAGGTAGATCATCCGACTCCACCGGAGGACACCCCTAATAAAAAGGACATATATATATAAAATGCGGACTAGCCGGTGTATCGTGCAAGCAAACTATAACATAAAAATCGTTGGAAAAAACAAAAGGAATCAAGCAAAATCAGTAGGCCACTGATGGGATCTCTTTTTGACCTCGCTAAAATAGAAACATTAGGAACAACCCCTCATGAGAAATATGAAACTAGTGAGAGGAACCGAGCTCGACGCCATGATGTCTGCAAGACAGCTCGGCTCCGCCGCCCACCCCGCCCAAAATAACGACAAACCCTATGCAAATATTATAAATATATACAACACACCAGCAAAGTAACAGGGTAAAACGTTTTATTAAATAACTATTTACATGGCAGCCTGCTGCAACATCGATCCAAATGCATGACGCTGTTCCTGTCCCTCCTTGTGCAGCAGGTCCGCGGCTATGCCCATCCGGAAGACGAGGCCCCCGGCACGTATAGGGCGGGGTCTTGCTGGCAGCCATCGGCCGAAGAGGTCGTTGGGTGGATGGCCCGGAAGCACCACGGCCACGATGTTGTTGTACTGGCCTTCCCATCCAGCGAGCCACGGGTGGGGGGGGGTGAATGCCTTGCTGATGACCCCCCCCTTCTTATTGCCTGGTCCGACCATCACATATACCTGCGCCAGGAGACGGCGTGGGGTGCACTGGGAGGGAGAGGCGGCGCGAACGAGCCTCCCCCACCTCCCCAGGTGGAGGTTCCTCAGCTGCACCCCAGCGCTTCACTCGGCCAGCTGAGTTGCGCCCGCTCTTGCGGCACAGTGCCTCGCTCGGCCAGCTGAGTTGCGCCCGCTCTTGCGGCACAGTGCCTCACTCGGCCGGTTGAGTTTCGCCTGCTCTTGCGGCTACAGCGTCTCACCCGCCTCCGGCCGCAACTACAGCGCCAACGATCGCTGCTGACGGAGGGGAGCCTTGCCGGTGAGAGCCACTGATCTGAAGAACCGCTGCCTGCGGTGCCTTCCTGAGCCGCTTGACGGAGGCCCCCGAGGGGCGGTGTGGTGGCGCGGACTCGGAGGGGGCGCTTGGCTCCTGCCCCCTCCCCAAGTCTTGTTGCCCTGGCGTGGCCTGAGATCGCCCCCGACATAGGCGGCCGGCTCCCGGGGTCCGGCGGGACTTTTAGCCTTTTGGTGACTCTTCCATTCTGGACCCTGTCCCACAATCCGTTTGACCTGGGGACACGTCCTGCGGTGCCCTCGCAATGCAGCCTGGTCCCTGAATGTGTGCGGGGGGACGGTGTTGATTAGTGCACAATTATCAGGTTAGGTTCAGGGAGATGCATAAAAGTTTTCACCAATGGTATCAATTGGTGACATCTTAATCCTCTTTGGCCAATCCACGTAATCTGCACATTTGGTAAGTCAAGGTTACAAATTCGTCTGTTTGCAGCATATTTTTCACTCCAGTGAATATAACTGTGTCCTACAAGCCAAACCTTCATTTTCAAGGTAGATGCAGTAGTACTCCGATGGGTTCGTGAAGTGGAATGGCAAGTAGATGGTGAAAGTCACGATAAAAAAAGTGTGTGAGGTTTGGTGTTAAAGGAAAACTGAACATGATTGGTTAATTGATATACTTCAAGATTGAAGACTACGCTGTATGTTATAGTTTTATTATAAACAAATCTTCTATTGGTCGTGGAAAATAAAGAAATGTAAAGTAAGAGTGGATAGGCAGGTGTGTTTGGAGGGAAATTATCCTTTTTGCTTGGATTTAGAACGTTGAGATATGAACTTTTGACCTGTGCCTTCAGCTAGGTGCAGATTGAGCTGTTACCATGGTAACAGCCAGAGAAGGCAGAGGGTGAAGGGTGACCGTTATGTGACTTTGAAAATATTGAAAGGATATCCAACTGAAATGTTAATTTGAATATGAAATTATGCAGAAACAAATATGCTTGGTTGAGGAGACATATATGAGTGTGTATTGACAGAAAATCTATGCCATTATTCGAGTTCCAGGGTAGTCCAGCGTCGTTCTAGTGGACCAGGCCCAAATCCGGGGAGTCGGCCGCCATTTTGAGCGTTCCGCAGCAACAGCCGCTCTTCACCCCGGCCACCGGAGCGGGTCCCCGGCCATCCAACCGAGTGGAACGCCAATGGCAGTCATGGTGCAGCTGACCGGGGAGTGAAACGCTAAGGGTCGCCCTGCTGCAGCTGACCGCGGGGATGGGCCTTGGCGCGTGGTGTCGCCCCCGGGCTATTTGCACAACGGTGCTCCACCCCTAGGCCGCCACCTATGCTACCTCGACAGGAACAGCGTCATGCATTTGGATCGATGTTGCAGCAGGCTGCCATGTAAATAGTTATTTAATAAAACGTTTTACCCTGTTACTTTGCTGGTGTGTTGTATATATTTATAATATTTGCATAAGGTTTGTCGTTATTTTGGGCGGGGTGGGCGGCGGAGCCGAGCTAACTTCTCTTATTTAGTCAGCACATAAATTGACTTACTGGTGCGCATTATTTTGGGTGTACATTTGGAATATCGGTTGGGGTCGGGTTCGTCGTACTGAAATAACCCTTCAAGTTTCTGGTGTAGGCTACTCTCCCATTCACTAGCTCCAGAGAGAGTCGTTCCTAAGTAAGGAAAGTGCTATATTCTTTTTCGTCCTTCACATGCGAATACCATGTTCGGGCTTATTTTTCTCATTCCATTAACCGTTCGATCAACGCCTCAGTCATACAAAAAGCATTCTTTTATTGACCCAGTCGTGCGCCACACATACGCATTCATACCGTACAAATCAGGGCCCATGCGCACATTCATACCATACAATCTTTCACGCTCCCAGAGATAGCTCGTACATATAATGTACCGTCTCACAGAGCTAGCCTATTTTTCCTCGCGTGGAACACGGTGCGGTTTAGGTCTTCTCCATACTTTAGCTGAAATTCCAATGTAACCTGCAGAAAAAGAAAAGAGAGGGGGGGGGGGGCAGCGTTCAAAGCACATCAGCGTGCATAAACACGAAAATGTTTTTATCTACCACGTACTTGACTTATCTCTCTGAGATGCATTCCCTTGTGTCTCGGCAATGGTAGTCTGTTCATTACATAGATCACCCGAGGGCGGTAGTACAGACCGCGCGTAGGAAAGGGTCAAAAGCCAGGGGTATAGGAGTATGTAACAAGCGAGCCATTTAATTGAAAAAAATAAACGTGACAAACGGTTGCAGGATCAGTGAAGGTTGATTTTTTATTCGAAAGTATAACAGGATCAGTTACAATAAAATCGTCCATACGCACACCAAGGGCGAGTATCATGGGTAACATTACTTCGAAGCTTTAATAATACAATAATCAATAATGAAAAACCGACATCAATAGGGTTGTCTGTATGCCCAGTCAGTACCCTTCCCCGCCCGCCATGTGCACAAAGACGGCATACATCCCCCATAACGTCAAGGCTAAGTAACTAGAACGTCATAAGGAGTTGCAAGTCGCTCCCATACTGGCGCCATTTTGGTCGAGGCCAGGCAGGTCCTTTCAAGTGGTGTGGGACCTGCCTGGCTTGGGGAATGTTTCAAGTGATGTGACTGAGGAGCAAATTGTGGACCTCTTTAAAGACTTCAACCCACTACATGTCAAGAAATGTCAAAGCGGAATGAAATGCTTTGCATTTGTAGACTTCAGTTCGGCGAAGACCCAGCAGAATGTTATAAGTAAATGTCATGGCACGAAGTTCAGTGGGCGGTCTGTCATTGTGAAAGCTTCAATTAAGTTGAATGGCTGCAAGAGCCCCGATTACACCAGCAGCCCTGTTAATATGCCGATCTTGGAAAAAGTTCCTCTGTTGGATTGCAATGGCTGCAGTGATGGTCTTGGGAACTACATTAACCAGCGTGCAATGCATTAAACAGCGTGCAATGGGACTATTGTGAAGATCATGGGCACACTGGAGGCCAATTAGTGACTTGTAAATAGCACGCAGGGTTGGTAGTTCCAGCAGTGAATGTTTTGAAGTGCTTGCATTGGCCCAGGAAGAAGGAGAGAGATTTCTCCGAAACGCGTCGGCCAAAGGACTGTAACACGGGATGCGAAGCTGGCTGTCTTTCTTTTAATAAAGGATGTTCCTAACCTGCTTGGGAGTGTGGCTTTAAACTGCTGAGCAAGCTTTGGGTGATATATATATATATATATAAATAAAAATCAAATATAAACATTTATTTCTTTACAAGAAAAATGTGGGTTAGACAGAAGAGATTTCTTCAAATACCTGTGGAGTTTCTTGGGGACAAATGCACAAGGGACCATGCACAAGGGACCACAGCAAATTTAGAAAAAATATCTCTGGTGGAAACAATAAGTAGAAAGTCCCGAATAGAGAAAATGTATCAAACATTATTGGAAGCTTTCCCCCGACGATTTGTGTAGTCAGAATACTAACTGGGAAGGAAAATTTGGGAAGGAGGCGATAAATATAGAAGATTCAATTGTTTTAGCAAGTGAGACTTTAACCGCATGCGTGTGGCATGATTCCCCCCCGTACGCTGGATTTTGCGGATTCGCACTTTACATGACGAGCTGGGCTCGTCATGAGCGTGCGAGGAGGCTACCTCATGACGAGCCCAGCTCGTCATGAGCGTCGAAGGGGTTAACAACAGGAAGTCTTAGAACCTAACATTATATCTCTATTTTTGACCTTTACTATACTCCTCGGAAGGTCGCGAAATGGGGAGGTACACGGGGTAGACGGGGAGGCATGTGAGCAGATGCGGATTAGCCGCTGTGGATATATACACATATGTTTTATTCATGCCCTAACTTAGCTCAATTTTTTCAGGATATCGAAAAAAATGTAACATAGTTTTGGGGATCCCGCTTGCAATAACACCAGAACTGGTAATCCTGGGCACTGAGTGCAATGGGGGAGGAAATACAAGGGCAAGACCGGAGACAAGATTCGTATGTATCGCCATGGCCATTATACGATTGTGTATTACTTCCCAATGGATTGGCCCGGATTCTCCCACATTTATAATTTGGAGATCAAGGATTTCAGCTATCTATAATATGGAGTCCTCTGTAAATAGATTCAAAGGACGTAAAATACGCGATCTTGGGCAAAAAACTTGGGCTCCTATTTCAGAGTGGATTGACTAAATTATGTTGTTTGTCTTGCTATGTCAATTTATTATGGCTGTTCCTTTTTTTTTCTCGATAATGAATTTGCCATGACTAGTAACTGCAATATGGAGATTTAAAAGAAAAAATAAAAGAAAAAAGAAATTAAAAAAAGAAAGGCAAATGTACTGAAAAGAGACCACGCAGTACAATAGATTCTGAACAAATTACTTAGGCTAGAAAAGCAACTGCTTGATTCAATTCAATTCAAATGTAATAGATTATGTTTGAAGTAAGGACCAACACTTGTTGACGGCATTGTAGTATCCTTCGAATTTCCATAAATACCTGAGGGTGAGCATAATCTCCACATTTATGTATCCCAAGAGACAACTGGTTAAACTCAACTATGCTAAGGTGGGATGACTCACTTTCACCCATCTGTGTGAGAATCTGTTCAATAAATATGATGCATGGTAACAACCATTTGGAGTATACATATCTGGTACAATATCTGTTCTGCTTAGTCTGTAACAATCAGAGTCTTCATGAAGTCCACATAGCTGGATTTCTGAGTGGCTTTATTAATGGGATGAAGTAATGGAAATTCATACAGTAAATTATTTCACCAAATAACAGAAAGAAAAAGTTCCCTACTAACCATTTACCCAGAAACCTCAAAGTGATATTGAAACATTTAACTTTATATTCTGTTGTAACAATGAGCAATTTTACACTCTTCAGTCTTGAAAAAGGGAATCTAAACCTTCTTAATAAATCTTCGTTTTCTGAGCGCCCATCAGCTTTCTAATAAGCACCTTATAACATTTTCACTGTCTGGTCACCATAAAATGTGTGCAGGTATGGAGGATTGTCTCATTCGTATCAAATTCTCTGGACTTTACCTCTCTAATCAGATAATTACATAAGAATATCATATTTCTTGTTTTCTCAAGTAGTATACTCGGCTTGTACAAGAACTAATCTGAATCAGATAGCTGGCATAACGGACACAGAGCCAACATGCCTATTCTGAGCTGCCCAACTTTTCAGAGATGAACTTCTGGGAAAAGGAAATTGCAGTACAAAACACATTTTTCTAAATTTTTAACAACTTAACAACCAGACTGATGTTTTGGCGACTGACAATGTATTGCACAAGTTCACTTTTAGTGGGTACTCCTCACTGAGTAGTTTGAATAGCCCAGCAGAATGTACCAGGAAAATGTAAAATGAAAAACATATATCGCTTTAGAGAGATAAACAGTTTCTCGCTTTGTGTAAGGAATCATTCCTTTAAATGATAAAGAGCTTTGTTGAATCGGAGAGCACTTTCCCCAAATAAAAGGAAGATCTACGGATGCCATGTAAGCTATACTCAATTTCGCTCTTCCACATAGGGACTTTTGGTGAGATCATACACATTATGGAGGGCTTAAAACAACTGCCGGACATTTTATAAATACAAATGTATCAAGGAAAAGGAAATAAAATACACTGTTAGCAACATGTTCAAGCCAAAACAATATAGTTCCTGTGCATGTGTAATTGGATATATGTTTCTTGAAGCTTTATCGGGGTATATCAAGTTTGATAGTTGTAGTTACAGTACAATTATATAGAGAATATCTTTTTTTTTTTTACTTTGTTGAGTTCTCACAATTGAATTTGGACTCCATGCCCACAGGTTTACTGGCTATATGAAAATGATGGCAATATGCTCCCAGATTATGTTTCTTTTCGAGTAGGTTTTGTTGCTGCAGACTTGCTATCTAAAGCCAAGGTTGTCGTTGATTCTTAGATGCCAAAATAACAGGTTTGTTGCACACAAGTTTCATCTTGATTATTTTTAACATTTGTAATAACGGAAAGATAATTAAAGCAAATCAAGACAGTCATTTTGCAGTTGACAAATGCTTATACAGAGTGTCAGGATTTGGGTGTATGGGTGTATTATATGGTATGGCAGTGCGGGTTTACTATGTAATACACTCGCAAAAATGGTCTTGGGTCCTGTCAGTCTTATTTGTAAAACCTTAACTTCAACTCTGGGTAGCTGTGGCTTCGAACAGCAAGGCATCAACAAAGGAAATAGTGTAAAGCATTTAATAGTACCAAACAATAAAACAAAGCCACACAACACAAAAGAAATCAGACACCAATTTATAAAATCAGATTATATTTTTATGAATTTTCAGAGCCCAAAGTGAGTAAAATCCACAAGAGGGTTCCAGAGATGCAGATTTTTACAGAAAACGTAAATCTTAGTTTAACCGCTGTGAGAAAGTGCCATCTTTCTTGCCTTGGTATGCCCCCAATTTTTTCTGAACTGCTGATGTACTTTGACTGAGTGTGCCCTGGGTCCCTGCCAAACAGGTACCCAGGGCCTGTGTTACTTCCCTACAAAGAAAAGCTATGCTGAAGCAAAACACCCAATTGGCATCTCTGGCCACCTGTCAGCCCCTAGTAAATGGTACCCTAGGTACCCAGGGCATGGTGACCAGAGAAGACCTTTGAGGGCTGCATCACTTATTTTGCCACCCCCAGGGACCCTGTACCCTGGCACCCACACATTGCCTTTGCAGGCTGAGTGCCTATGTACAGTACTAAACCAAGAGTCGACATGGCACACATCCCTGTGTGCCATGCCCAAAGAACCCACTGCCCTGGCATACTTCAGTCACCCCTCTAGCTGGGTGCCCTATGCCAGAGGTGAGGGCACAGGGACATGAGCCTTGTGCCCCTACAGTACCCAGGGCCATTCCTGGGCACTGTAAGTGCAGTGATGCCATTTAAGAGTGTATGGTGCTGGGAGGTTGTCATTACGAACTCCACAGCACCATAATGGCTACACTGAAGACTGACAAGTTCGGTACCAAACTTCTCAGCACATTAAAGCCGCACTGATGCCAGTGTGGGATTTAATGTAAAATGCACGAGAGGGCATCTTAGAGATGCCCTACAAAACCCGAACCTACAATCCACGTCTGGACTGAGTGGCTGCAGAGGCTGCCACACAGCAGACATGTTGCTTGACCCCTGGGTGGAGAGCCCCCGCTCTCCTGGGCCTGCAACAATGCACATCCTGGGCGAGGTGATATGTCTCCTCCCCCAGGATGGACAGGGGGAAGCTTCAAAGGCATACCGCCTCTGAGAGCTTCTCCAGACTATTTGCCTTACCCAGCAACCAGCCCCCACCAGGTCTACCCTGGCGGGAAGAATGGCGGGAAAAACTAAGTCAGGAAGGGTGATGTGCCAACCTGTGCCAACTCCACCCCTCAGGGGGAGGAGGCGAGGTGAAGCACGACCCCGGACTCCGGCCATCTTGTAGATGGGGAATCCTGCCCAACCCAGCTAGGCTCCTGCCCCCCTCCCACAGGAGAGGAGCAGGCTAGGGGGTGTACTCACCCCAGGACAGGGACCCATTGGTCCCTGCCCTGGCCCTACCTGTAACGCCCCTAAATTCAGTATTTAGGGGCTCCCTGAACCTTCCTTCCTTAGATCCCGATATCCAAAAGAAGAAAGGTGATCAAGAAGAAGAAGACCCGCCATGCAGCTGCTAACAACAGGACAACAACAAATGAATTGGCCCCAGCCCTACCGGCCTGTTGATCCTGGAACCTGCTCCTGCCTAAACCCGGCGACCTCCGCGGACAGCAACCTTGGGTCACCCAGAGGACCTGCCTGCCATTGACCCTCTCGACGATTGGGACTCCCATCAGCAGAGGCTCTGCTGCAACAACCAACTTGGTGCCCACCAGGAAGCTCCGGACCAGCCCACTCTGCACCAGCCGAGCCCGGGACAACCCAAACCAAGACCTCGAGGACGTCCCCCCGGCGACTGGGACCCGTAATCCAGTACCCAAAGACCCTCCTCGACGAACCAGCCGACGCCTGCAAACTCAGAACCAGGGGCCACCCCAACCACGACCAGCCGAGGGTAAGCTTTTCCGACTCCCAAAGACATCCCTGCACCCGGCGCCCTTCAGCCCTCTGTGCCTCCCCTTGGGGTACCTACCTGTGCTCCAGCATCCCAACTTACCACTCGAAGTGCTGGTCACCCCTGGAGAGTCACCGTCCCCGAGCCTGCAGCCTTTGTTCCTTTTTCAAGATCCTCATTGGATAAAATTGAGCGCCCGACGGCTCAAAAGCACCCTGCACCCAGCCGCCCGAGTGCCGCTGGCTGTGACCTCTTTGCCCTATCCTACTTCCCCCCTCTCCCAGAGAAAGTGACCAGGAGCCCAGCTCCCAGAGCCGCGTTGCCTGCTAGCCAGCAGCCACCAACCGAAGGCCCCCTTTCCCTCATTGGATAACATTGGGCCTACCTACCTCTGCACCCGGCCGCCCCTGCGCCGCTGGGACTGAACTAACTGTACTCACCTGACCCTGGGGGACCCCCGAGTCAATGCCCAGAACCCTAACTTCACCAAACAAGTACTCACCTGGAAACCGGTAATTCACTTACCTGCCATTGGATAACATTGACCCATTTTTTACTCGAAAATCTTCTAAGTGTGAAGTTTTGAAAACTGAAAATATTCCTATAAAATCAGCCAAAGTCCGAATTAGAAAATACTCACCTGTGATCAGGAGAGAAGCCAGTACTGTACCTTTCAGCCCAGCACTGAACCACAAAAGTAATCCCTAGCGGGTTTACTAGTAACCTGTATTTTCTCCATAGGAACCCATTGTCTGCTTTTCTATGAAATTTCTTCTAAATGTCCACTTTTGAAAACTGCAAATATTCTTTAAAAATCGTACGACATACTGAAACGCAATTATCTACCTGTTTTGAGTTAAGCCCTCAGTGCTGGCCCTAGGAGACTAGTGCTGGGTTACACAATTAACGCGATCGTACTTTACCTGTAACCTGAATTTCCTCCCATTGAATAACATTGTGAGAATCACCTCGAAAAGTTTCTAAGTGTGAACTTTTAAAACAGCTTTATATTCAGGAAAAATCATCATTGTAACTAAAACGTTTTTGCTAATCTGGTTTCAGCTTAGACCCCAGGACTGAATCCAAGTTCTAGTCCTGGAACTACCAAAGTAATCCATAAAGTAATCAACTGTACTTTCCTATGAAAACCCATTGAGCTCAATGCTAGAGTGTGTTTCAGAACTGTATTGCTATTAGCTAACCTGTGATTATTGTGTGTACAAACTTGTTGCTCCTCTGCAAAGTATTTACCTGAGAATACTCGTAATGTGAAAAGTATATTTTTATAACGGTCGGTTCTAAAAATAAAACAACTATATCTAAGGATATAATAATAATTGGACTGGATTTCAGTTCTTGCGTATGTGAAATCTTTTTTCTGACTGAGTGTGTACAACAAATGCTTTACACTGTCCTCTGGTACTGCTTTACTGCTCGACCAAGCTACCACTTTGGAGAGTAAGGTCAGATCTGACTTTAACCTCTGTTAAACCGTTGGGGTTTGTGGACTCTATACACACTGTACTGCCTTATTGTCCAGTATATATAGAGCCACCTTCTCACAACCGCAAATAAGCATTGGTAGCTGTAAAGTTTGTGAACTTTTTGAAAAGTTTGTAAGTGTTGACTTCGACTTCTCCGGCCCGACTTGGGAGACCAAATATGACAGGGAGAAGGTCTGCCATGCCAATAAGGAGCATCTAGACACTTACGTGGCCAGCAAAGTGTTTTCTAGTTCCAAACTTTACAGCACGATTGCCATAGACTTCAATGAAGTAGTCCTGATGCTGCGGATACAGGAGCAGGAAGAAGCTCAAGGATGCTTTGGGCGCTGTGTGGTCGACAGGGGTGCCTTTGCGTTTACTCCCCAGTCCACAGCTCAGGTGGTGCGACTTTGGCCACAGAGATCAGGGTCCCTTGAAGCATTCTTTGAGACAGTTGAAGGCCAGCTGTGGCTGGGTCACAGGTCTCCGTCCACAGTGGTCCCAACGATATCCTTTGGTGGAGGCTGGTGTCCCTCTTGGGTGACCGATCTGGAATCCGGCAATAGTCCCAGGTCTGACTGACTCAGGTACAACTTGTGGCCATCGAAGATTGGTCTCTCGGGTGCCCAGCTGCAGTCAGTGGTGATTCTTCTGAAGTTGGGCTACTTCAGCTTTGTTGGTCCTGCTGCAGGTTTTAGGGGGGTCAGCCGACTGATCCTTGGAGTCATTTCTTTGTTCTGAGGCTTGGGAACTACTTTTGCCCAAGCTAGGAGCCACAGGCACGGTCCTCTCTTTGCTAGCCCAAGGTGCGGCAGGTGCCAAGTCCAGGCGTCAGCAGTTCAGTCGTTCTTCGTTCCCTTCTCCAGTTCCGGCGTGATCGGAGGTTCAGGGTGCCATGGGTATCATATTTGTGCCCAGAAAGTGCCCTGGGGGGGGGGATGATGTGGTCACTAGCAAATAGGCTACTCAATCCCCTTCCTCTTGGAGATGACCTTCCGGCTACGTGTATTGCATGTGTATGTATTTTTTTTTCTGAAGTAGAAATCTGTATATGCTTATCTGTTTGCCTCCATGTTGTACAGTGCTCAAATACCGAAAAGGGTCATGTTCACGTTATATAAAACTCAATAAATAAAATAAAAAAATAAATGACATCTAGCAATACCAGAGTGCACTACTCTACCCACTCTCAAGCTGTCTGAATCTTTCCTCAGACGTTAGGAGCTTCGTAGCCCACCCTTGAGATGTGGCTACCTGTGGACTACACGCCCACGGGAAAACCAGTTTGAGCACTGGTCTCCCCTCTCTGATTCCAGCACCAGCATATATACCCGAACAAAGGCAGTCCCTCATGAGCGTGATCGCCATTTGCCCACCAAAGGCGGATTTGCCTTTGAAGCTCACCTTTTGGGCGAACACCCTGAGTGGCTTCCTGTGAAGAGGCGGGAACACCTGGCACTGTAGCAGGCTGCTATTGTTCCCTAGCCTGGGAGCCTTTCACACTACTCCCCAGGAGGGCAGAAAGTAGTCTGATGGCCAGTGAGGCCAGTCAGGGGTCATGTGTACCCTATATGTGGGCTCAATTCTTATTATACATGGAGCAAGCATTTAGTCTCTTAAATGAAAAAAAGTTTATTTGTACAGCAGAAATGCTGAACTCTCATATGAGAGCACCTTCAAATATGTTATAATGAAGAACAAGGCGGGTCCATAAAATAAAATATTTTCCTAGCATCACACAATTTTAGACCAGTTTACGGTCAAGAACACTATAGTTAGGTCGAGCAGATTAGTCAATTTACTACACCTGTGGGCCTAGTAACAACGTTTTTGAAGCCTGCCAGGGTACCATATGCTAAGAACGTATACGTAAGTCAGTTTCTGCCACATGGAGATAGCCAATTCGACATATACTTTGTAAGGGGTTAGAGCACTGGTACCGAGGTCTGAATAGTAGGTCTCAGTTCATTCTCAAGAGTCGAAAAACCAGCAGTATCAATCCAAAAATGTGACGGTGAACATGCAAAACGTGGTATTTCCGTACACAAAGTATTTTATATTGCCCTAAACTAACCTTCCTTTACTTACAATACTATGAACAAACCGACCTTTACCTTCTCTGGTTTATTAATTTACCGTCCCCTAGGCCCTGCCACGCAGTTCATACAGACCCTTCCTGGTTTTGTGGCAGAACACTGCCTATTATCTGCTAACTTCACTGTTCTAGGTGATTTAAATTTGCATCTAGAAAACTCCAACTGTGAAGTATCCAAAAACGTTATAATGGACCTAGCAGCAGTCCAATTAACACTACAGGGTGGAGCCTCTACCCATAAGCAAGGCTACCTTAGAGACTCATTATTCTCCAACATACCCGAGCTGACCACAGGGCACCCAATAGGAATCCTGTGGTCTGATCATATACTAATCCCCTTCTGACTGTGTAATACAAGTACTACATTCACTGCACCTCACCAGTGTAAACTTAGGCGCAGCTGGTCAAAACTAGACCTAAGAGTATGGGAGAACATTATTACCCCAAGGGTGTGGAACTCCTATAGCACGACCCCCAGGACATATTGTTTGGGGTCAAAGACAAGCAGTTTTTATGTTTATTTTGTTTGTCCTTGGGACAAGTAGGCCCAACCCGCTGCAGCACAGACCCTTCGCCTCCCGTTTACACCACCACATTGTGGATCAGGGAAGGGCACTGGTTGCAGTTAAGGTAATATTTGTACCCATATGTGAATGCTGTTAGAACTTGTATTGTGGCTCATTAATACAAAGCATTTATTATTAGGGTGAGCGCTCCAAGGAAATGTTGTAAGCTCTGACTGCACTATTGACAGCGGTTCCAGTATTAAAATGTGAACACACGTTTGCAAAGTTTAACAATATAAAGCTACATATGATGCTTCCAGGATACTCCCTGATTAGATGCAAATATATATGCAAAAGCTTGAAATAAAGATTGAGGATTCTGTGCTTTCAACATAAAAGGTTCATTAAAGAAATACTAGGAAAAAATGTTTTTTTGCTAAACTACTGTGACATTTCAGGTACCATTTCTTTGCAGCATCATTTAGTAGCATGTGTTGATGCATGCTAGCATTTCCCAAAAATATTCATTATTGAAAATCAGTGTAACCAAAATTATAAGAAATATGAAAATAAACTAGCATTGGCAAAGCTAATCAGTATGACATTGGTGGTCAGACTTTTGATTATGTCAATGTGTGTCTTGTTTTGATATGGGTTTTTTAAAACTTTATTGTTGCAGGAGCTGGCGGGTCCTCATCATTATACCAAACATTGGCAAAAGCAAACATATTTTAGGTCTCAAACTACACATTACCGAAGTAGTTGTTGGCACTGAACAAAACTAATTAGTGTGCCAACATGCTCCTTGTGAAAAAGCAGAATGAGGTCACTCACAGTGAAGCCAGCAAGGAGACGGAGAGAAGGAACATTAAAAAAAAAAGCATTTGCAATGCAATAGGTCTCGCATTTACACACGTTTAAGCTATTGGCATTGGAAATGACACTGCCTTTTATTTAGGTTTTGAAAACAAAAATAAAAGGCATGGCTATTTGCAATTTCCCGGGGAAAGCAGAGAGCCCAGAGAAAGCAGTGGGAAGGAGGGGCAGGCATGCAGCAGGCACGCATACAACTTGGATTAGCACCCAGGGACAGCAGTGAATCATTCATAAAACAAAGGCAGGCCGCAGGCATGCACAAGACAGGGCTGAAAGCCTGGGGAAAGCAGTGAATCATTCATAACAGAAAAGCAGGCAGCATTCCCACACGCAAAGGGGAAATCAGTGAAGAGGCGCAGGCAGGCAGGCAGCAGGCAAACACCCAACGGGGCTGAGAGCCCGGGTAAAGCAGAGGATAGGAGGGACAGGTAGGAAGCAGGCACGCACACAACGGGGCTTACAGCCTGGGGAAAGGAGGGACAGGTAAGCAGCAAACACACACACAAAGGCGCTGAGAGACCGGAGAAGGCAGTGAATCAATTAAACAGGAAGGAAGGCAGGCAGCAGGCACGCACACAATAGGGATGAATGCCCGGGGAAAGCAATGAATCATTCATGACAGAAAGGCAGGCAGCTGGCATGCACACGACAGGGCTGAGAGGGCCTGGCAAATCAGTGAGAAAACGTAAAGGCAAGCAGCAGGCACGCACACAATGGGACTGAGAGCCCGGGGAAAGCAGTGAAGCTTTAATAACAAAACTAGCCTAGTGAAGCACTCGTGCTTGTGCTGGCATCCGCCTTGCAGGAGCGAGCGGCGGCAGCACGAGAGCCATATGTTTTCAATTACCACGCGCGCCGCTGCTCGCTCCCGCAAGGTGGATGCCAGCACGAGTGTGGGGAAAAGGAGCAGACCGATTTCTAAAGGGCATGCGCGCTGCCTAGGCGAGACCTAAATAGGGCCCGATTCTTAAAGAAAGTCACAATATTGCACCCCTGGTACATTCCCTTGCAGTAGTGCATATTTTATAAATTCACAAGAATTTCCAGAAGTAGAACAAGTCGGACTCATGGGAATTCTTGACATAATTGGCACCAATGGTAAAATACTGGTACTGGCATACTAGAGCTACTTCTCGGCATGCGGAGCACCCATGGCAAAATGGTAGTGCTAGCACATTAGAGGAGACTCTTGCCATAAAAGAAGATACCTGTAATACATCGGAGGGGGGGGCAACCATAGCAAAATGTTGTTACAAGTTCACTTTCCCACCTACCACTTTTGGTGGGAAACGTGCAGGTCAACTTCTTGTTAGAGAAGGTTAATGATATCCTCCTTACACTTGGGGTGGTTGATGGAGCAGTGACGTCTTCCCAATTGTGCTTCCAACAATTGCGCACTTTTGAAATCTCCCAAGAAGAGACTTTGGAGAATCTTAAATGGACCCTGCTCTCCCGGACATTATGTGCAAAAGAGAGAAAGCAGTAACAACTATGCAGATAGATATGTTCAACGTTTCATTTAAAGCAGAAATGGTTCCTTCTGCCTGGAAATCTGCCATTGTCAAACCATTACTAAAGAAGTCTTCAGCCGACTCCCCAAAAGTGTGAAAACTACAGCCTTATCTCCCTCCTCCCAGGACCTAGCAAAATTCTAGAACGGTTTGTCAATTAAAACCTCTCAGGACATCTACAAACAAGTGGCATCTTACATCTGTCACAGACAAACTTTAGACCGGGTAAGAACACAGAAACAGTATTGCTTACTGCCATGGAAGAGCTCAGAGCTATTCTGGATGGGGGTGAGACAGGGCCCCTGATCCTGCTGGATCTGAGTGCAGATTTTGACACGGGCTTCCACCCAGTACTAGTAAAAAGGTTGGAAAAGGCTGACATGGTGGAACAGCACTAAAATGGCTAACCACATTCCTACAAAATAGAGCCTTCCAAGTTTGAGGAAGCCCCACTTTCAGAAGTCCACTCCCTTAAAGGTGGGGTGCCAAACAGGCCTTCACTGAACCCTACATTGTTCAAATCTGTATGTTCTACCATATGCAGAGATCATAAAGGCCCAGGGTCTCTCATATACTACGCTGATGACACTCAGATCATCTCCCTCTCCCATCAAACGGAAAGAACATCCACCCAGCACAACAACTGCCTGAAAAATGTTATAGACTAGATGGCAGCAAGCATTCTCAAACTAAACTGGGAGAAAACAGAAATCATGGTAGTCGGAAACCACTCTGCCAGATGGATGGAGCTCAACTGGCCAAATCTTTTCGGCAACCAACCGACACCTAAAATGGGAGGTCAAGAGCCTGGGTTTCTAGCTAATCACCAATCTCACAATGGCAATACAGGAAAAAAACAGCTGCTAAATATTTTGGCTTGCTAAGGACTCTGAGAAAGCTATTGAGATGGCTACCTGAACCATCACGTAGAGTGGTGGTGCAAGGTCTAGCCATCTCATGACTCAACTATGGGAAACCTTACACCTGAGAAACCCCAAGTCGGAATGCTGCAGTCCATATATTATTGAAGATTCCCAAACATTAGTCTGTAACCACGGCTCGAGCAAACTTGCACTACCTTACAGTACATAGGAAAATTCACTTTAAAACTTTATGCATCACTCATTGAGCAATTTTTTTTTTTTTTTAAAGTGACTGTAGCTGATAAGAAGATTACTAACATCCTACGACCCAATAAGAATGCTGCTCTCCCCCAGCCGGAAACTTCTTGTTATACCAAGGATAAATAAAACTAAGGAGTGGGGGATGCACCTTCGCATACATGGGCCCTAAGCACTGGAATGCCCTCCCTACATCAAATAAGGAAAACAGAGTCAGAACTAAAATTTAGAAAACTGCAACATCGCTCATTTACTTATTTTCATGGCAGGATTCAGAACGTGTGATTTATCATAAATAATCCTTACTTAATCGGGGGTTCATGGATCAAATGCCACCCTCCACGGTCTTACAGTGCTGACCAAGTAGGTCATACTTTTGACATTTCTCAAAAAAGTCAATTACACCACCAGCTTCACTGATTCAGATTCAGATTCAAAGAACTTTATTCGGTTAAAAACACGTAACCATAAAAGTAACAAACATGAAACAGATTTACAATGATTACAGCTCTTAAAATAAGTTCAGCAGGAGGACCAAAAAGACAGATTCTTAAACAGAAAAAGAAATGAACATTTAACACATTTCTGTTACCATATGTTTCCGTAGTTTGAAAACACTCTTTAGGAATTTTAAAACCACAGATACAGCTAAAACCGTATCCATTCTCTGGAATTCTAAAAAAGCTGGGCGACATCTAGTAAAATTAATTTCTTTTAAAAAAGGGACTATGATTTCTCTACGTAAGGCACTATAGAGTCTGCAAAAGAAAAGGATATGAATATCCGATTGTTGTGAGGTGACATCACACGGGCAGAGGGGCAGAGTACGTATCCATGAATTCATTCTAGGAAAAGACACCAATCTAAAAAATATACAAAATCTAAAACGGGTTAAAAGGAAACGATCATAGTTTGTCATAGGCAGGGTTAGGTATGGTTGTACAGACTTAGTCTCACATAAAATCAGGAGGTGTGACTGTACTGAGTGTTTCAGAGATTCAGCTCTCCTCCTCTTATCTTCAAGGTGGACCAAGCAGAGGGCTTTCAGTGAGCTCCTTGTGATGCTATCCATTGTAGATGGATCCAAGTAATAAGAATAGCACCCAATCTCAGTCAGAAAGCACTTAACATATCCCAGCCATTGTGATCTCTCCACGTGATCCAGGTTGAGGGTATCCCGTAATAGAGCCCGGTTCATAACACATTCATTTGTAGTCCATACCCTGTGCCACAACAGGATGGGTTGAATTTTAATAATGTCTGTTATGTGGGGTAGGGCCAGTTCAGCGTGACAATTAAAAGTGGCAACACACTGTGGAACAGCAAGGACTTCCCTTATAAATTTGTTTTCCACCACCTGAATTGGATCAACGTTTGAGTACCCCCACAAGCCTGAACCATACATAGCCACCGATACACATGTTGCTTTATAGATAGTTATCATTTCTTTTATCGGCTTCCTGCCCAGTTTTCTTACAAAATTCTTTAAGGCCATGATCGTTTTCATAAATAAAAGAGTTCTCGCCTTAATTGCACTTGTCCAAGAACCAGACTCATGGAATAAAATGCCTAAATAAGAAAAAGTTGGGGTGTTATCTAAAGGAACATTATTTAAAATCATCCGATTCATCGGTTTACCTGATTTGGGACCACAGTTCATTGTAAAAGTTTTACTACAGTTTACTAGCAAATCTAGATTAAGCATAAAGTTCTCAAAGCTTACTACTAGTTTTTGCAGAGCCCGAGGCTTCACTGGCGCCTGCCTGATACTCACTAACTAAACCAGACACTTACGGTCGCCAATTATGAAGAAGCATGCTTGGCTTCTACAGAGAACTACTAAGTGGGTACAGTCCTTACTGCAAGATCTGTTGTCGAAATGCAATCCATATAATTTCAAATCAAGCCTATATTCCAATAGCCATTGCTGAAGAATGGCTTAATGTTTCCTCAATAACTGATATATTAGACTTTCTATATAACTACAACTTGCTCACTCTGTATAGAAAGATGGCAAGAGGTGGTGGGTTAACTATTCTTTGTTCCAATTCCATTTCTTGAGAGGAGCTACAAGGACAATTGTGATGACTTATTTGGGTATCTATTAAAACTCTGCCTTCAGCCTGACAGCTACAATAGTTGGTGCTTATATAATAACTCATCAAAACAAATGGCATTTTTTTCCAATAAATGTTGATTTATCAGGGCAAAGACTGCTACCAGTGCAACTGTTGCGAGTACAACCTCATTAACAAGCAGGACATCAAAATAATCTTGTAATTATTCAAACAAAAAACCCTTCTCCTTGAGGAGACTGTATGACATTACCACGCTGGCAAGTACCACACATGCCTTTGCCATGCTTCTTTTATAAATCATGCCTTTACCACACAGGCAAGTATAAATAAGGTAAGTGTTATGTATATATACACCCCAAACCTCCTTTTTTCATTAACCTTTTACCACCCTATGTCCCTACCCACCCCACAACCCTACAAAAAAGCTAAAATACCCTTGCAACCTTTTATCCCTACCCACTCCTAAGCCACAGAATACCTTTACCACCCTGTGCTCCTACTAACCCTAAAAAAACGAAGTCACTCTTACAATCCAATATCCTTACCCACCGCTAAAATCACACTTACCACCCAATGCCCTTATCCACCTGTAAACCCTAGAAACACCCTTACAACCCAATACCCATACTCATCCCTAGACCCTAAAAACGCTTTTACCATCCAATACCCTTACCCCACCTATAAACGTAAAAATACTCTTAACATTCTATACCACTACTCAAAACGAACCCCTAAAACACCCCTACCACCCAATTCCCGTACCACCCTAAACTCTCAAAATACCTTATACCCCTACCCATCCCTAAACCCCTACTCATCCTAATACCTGAACCCTTAAATATGCGTGTGTATATATGTGGTTAAAGTTACCTAACCTATAGGCATCTGTTTCTGGCATGTAATACTGTAGAGTCACATGCTTAGCATCAGTCCGCGATCTAGTGGTGGGCTCGGAAGTAGACAGCATAAACTAAAAAGCAGTTCTCCTCATAAGCGGTCGCTAACTAGTGCTGGGTACATTTGTTTGAAATAATGTAAGTAGTGCCGCTTGGCCAGCATTTGCTTATTGTCGTACCATAACCTCTACACAGTAATATTTTGTAAATGTGTGCAGTGTAGAACATAACTGCTTTGCATAGGTCAGCTATTGGTATATTCCCAGGAAATACCATAGAAGCTCCTTTTTGGGTGTAGAATGAGCTTTTGGTGTGATGGGGAAGGTTTTTTTTTTTGGGCTTTAGCATAGTAGGTTTGGATACATTTTACTAGTCAAAACGTGCAATACATGATTTGGAAATTGCTTTACCATTATGGGTTTTGCAGAATGCCACAAATAGTTGTTGAGTTTTCCAAAAGAATTGTGTCCTAGCAATATAGTCAATTAGTGCTCTTTTAACATTTAATGTGTGTAATGCTCTTTCGGCCACTGAATCTGGTTTAGGGAAAAATAAAGGCAATTCAATTGACTGAATTATGTGAAATTGTGATACTACTTTAGGTAGAAATTTAGGATTAGTTCTTAAAACTACTTTGTCTTTGTTTATTTGGAAAAATGGTTCCTACAGGGTTAGTGCTTGAATCTCGTCCACTCTTCTGAGTGAGTAATTACAATGAGAGAAGCAAGTTTCCATGATGGAAATGGTAGTGGGCATGACTCTCTTGAGTCCTTGTAGAAAAGCCTTAATTAAAGGAATTCTGAATAAAAAAGTTTGCACATTAATTTTAAGGTATGAAGCTAGCACTGTAAGATGTATTTTTATAAAAGTGAAAGCTAACCCTGCAGTTTGTAAGTGAAGCAGGTAGCAGAGAATGATATGAGGTGATGCATTTAGTGAATCAATATCTTTTTAATGACAATAATGAACAAAGCGTTTTCCATTTGCAGCATAGAAGGCCTGTGTTGTGGGTCTTCTTGCTTCTTTTAGGATATCCATACATTCTTGTGGTAAATTTAGATATCCAAATTCTAAGACCTAAGGAGTCAAATTGCAAGACAGAGATCTGGGGTTTGGGTGTCTTTGTGATCTTTGGTTCCAAGTGAAGAGGTCTGGTCTGTTGGGTAGTACTTCATGTGGGACTACTGCTCAGTCTAGTAGTGTAGTGAACCATGGTTGCCTGGCCCATGTGGGAGCAACTAGGATGAGTGTCCGGGATGTCTACCTCAGTTTGCAAATTACAAATGGAAGCAGGGGTAGAGGTGGAAAGGCGCAAGTAAGCAAATATCTCTGACCAATTGATCCATAGTTCACTGCCCTTGGACTTTGGGTGTTGGATTTCGGCTCCAGGAACCCCATCCCCTGGGGCCCAGCCACAAATCAATGGGGGAGGAGAGGGGGCCGTGTTTCCCACCTCCCCAGTTCTTCGGCCCCGGGTACCCCATCCCCCGATGGCCACATCTCACTGGGTGCCCTGGTCCCACCCAGGACACCCAGTCTGCATGGGACCGCAGGGGGAGCCACAGGGCCAGTGGTCCACGCAGCGCCACTCTTTAATGGTTATTGCAGCCCCAGGAATGTGGTGGTCACTGGGGCTTGGGGTGCTCTCTCCCTATTAATTTTTGTATTCATTTTTATTTCTAGCCCCAGAGAAGTGGTAGTCTCTGGGGCCACCGCGCACACCTCTACATTAACACTGCCATATTCCCCGGGAAGGTGGTGGTCCCCCGGGAATAAATAAGCCCTAGGAGGGGGGCCTACTGTACAACCCCTCCATATTCTTGAATGTCTGCATACCCCCAGAAACTGGCCCACCGGGGCCAATATTAAAACCAAGCGCAGGAGACCGCGCTTCTTGTTGTTTTATTTTTAATTCACTGCAATATGTCAATATTTGCGAATTTCGCTGTGAATTAAAATAAATTGCTTTTTTGCCTTGCTGAGGCCCTAGGACCAGGGCTCTGGGGTTAGGGTACTGGTACTCTGCCCTCTTTTAATTTTATTTGTATTTGTATTTTTGGGGAGGGACTCGACTAAAGCAGAGTCCTACGTTAGCTGCCAATACTTCCAGGTTGAAGTGTTGGCAGCCCATCAGAGCTCATCATTATTTCCTTTAATTTCTCACAAACTACTGAACAGATTTACACCAAATAACAAAGTGTAATCTGCTAACCAACAGCTACTTTTCTGCCAAATTCGGTGCAATTCTGTCCAGCGGTCTGAGCTGTAGTCGTGTTCAAAGGCCCTAAGGGAATCACCATGTGAAACACATTTATTTGACCCCAGTCCCCCCCCCATGCCCCTTTTTCTCGCCCCCACATGACGGATCACCCCAAAAGTTTCCGTGCACAGCTAGTATCACTGGGTACATTTGTTTTGAAAATTTTGTGAAGATTTGTCTAACAGCGCCAAAGAAATAGGCAAACCAAAAAACGCTTTGGAAACATGGTCCTAACTATAACTTTATACTGGAGCTCATTTATAGATATATATATATACATACATACACACACAAAGGTTACCAGGACATTATAGTTAGAAAAATACCATTGCATTTCAGAGAAAAGGATGCCTAGTGTAAATTTACAGCCAAATTGTAGGCACTTTACACTGCAGATCTTGATTCAGAGCCCAGTCTAACAAGGTGCAACATGCCACTGAAGCAGGATTCCTCATTTTTACATCACAGGTCAACTAAAAGACAAACTAGAATCTACTTCCGGCAGTAAATGTAATTCAATCCATTTATCCCACATAGACCTGCTTCGCCAGATAAGAATAGACTGATAGGCTCACAGTCAAGGAAGAGGGGAAGTTCCAACCGCCACCAGGTCACTTGTGTGTTGTAGAGAACACATAGATGGAACAGATATTTCATGCTAGGGTAATTGGCAGTATACAATGGCACTATACTTGCAAGGTTCCCTTTCAAACAAAGCAATTGATGGACCAATAATACAATGACTTGAATCTATTCAAATCAACGACCATGCCATGACTTTACATACCCAGGGGATGAGACAGACATGCACTCATTTCCTTCACCTCCCCCATCGCAATGATATCTTGATTGAGAGGCAATGGATCATGGTAACAATGTGCTGGTATCATCCCCCCTGTATTTGAAATGTAGGTTCATAGTGGGAGTCATTAAATCTAAAGCTCTGAGAAAAAAATGTAACAGAAGTGAAACGGGGGTCAAGGGGGATAAAACCTGAATAAAGTTGTACGAACCAACATACATTTAGATTTAGTTTGCTTGGGAGAAAGAATTCACCAACTAACCTTGCCATCATTGTCAAAGGAATCGAAGAAAACACCAACACCGTTCCATAAATCAGATGCCCCAAAAACATCACCTTCTAAGCCTTGTGCTTCGGTAAACCAAATTGCCTGTTAAAAGGTGCAAAGTACAAATGTAAAAATAGAGTTTTCAAACCAATTATAATAATACTTTGCATTTCAACAATCCCAAGAGCATACCAATCCATCAGCTCCCACTCTTCCTCTTCCCGTCACGCGGAACGTTACTTCAACCTCCCAATTCTCGAAATTAGATTTGCTTTTCGTCCACACTGCTCCTTTCTGACTTTTTAACGATGGAGTTATGCGCACCTGATCTGCACTAGGTATGGCATCTGGAAGAAAACTTTGGTCAGTACCACGATAAAGTAAAAACTCCAAGATACAATTAAAACGTACTACAAATGGTAACATTAAAAGGCAGATGGAAGATCATCGAACAACATTATTTCGCAATAAGACCTTACAATCTGCAAGGTTAACTTAACTGCCTTTTCTGGCATTCATTATGATACCACACCACTCAATGGCATTCACTGAGTCACTCTCCTAAGAATTAAAGTTTGAGTTACCTATGCAAGGATACAAATTTAGGCCAAGTAGTTCACATGCCGATCTGTGCAGCAAGTGTATAAGGAACGTAGTAATTTGACAAGCCCATGCATTGTAAACTGATAATTATCAAAAGATCTCTACTATAACTACCTTTTGAACATACTGAGGTGTCTTGCTAATACTTGAGCCTGCGTGTCTGCAATTAGTGCAACAAAATTGTAAGAGTGTTGTTACACACTGCATGAAAAAAGTACCAATGTTTGTATGCAGATATATATCTAATGTAGTTATATATTTACATACACAGTTCACACGTGTGCTTTTTTTTAATTGCTACGTTGCCCCAGTTTAGCAGCAATATTAATATGTCTCTGTACAGCGCTGTAAAGGAGCTCTTCACATTTCTGCAGTCATGTTTAAACACTGGGATCTGCTTGCAGAAAATGTGGTACCAGGGGCATAATATGAGCTTTTGCAGTTACTGCAATGCAGGGGAACCCCAGCCCTCGGTAGGGCCACACTTAGTCCAAAGCCTTCGTAAATCTGTGAGGTAGCCATCCTAAGTGAAATCTTTTGCCCTTTTGGGTGTTGGGTGTGGGTTAACCAGTAGATCCAGTTTTGATATATGCCACTCATTGGCACCCTACGAGCTGCAGTTAAGTGAAGTGTCTTCATGCACCATGAAAGGATATGCCAGGGGATTTTTGGACTGAGGAATTCAGGGTAGATCAGAAAGGAGTTTCAAAGACTGTGATTGCTGACAAATTGCTCCATTTGCAGCGAGTGAAAGGTATCTGAAGAGCTCAGAAGAACGGAGGTTACTTCAAGGCTCAAACTGAGGAACTGATGCTGCACAGAAATGGACTGAAGCTATCTAAGGGTCATTAGAGAAGGGCTGAACGAGGGTGATCAAGGCAATGTGGTATGCTTAAGAGCCAGCATAGGTGTTTAAGTGGCTCTGTAGACTGGCAGGGTGAGTGTATTGATATATCAGAGCCCCCTGAGCATCTGTGAGTTAGTCAAGTGTAACTCACGACTCCCTTGGAGTCAACATATTTTGGATCAAGAGCAGTTTGATTGTTTGAAGTTTGCAGCCTGACTGCTGTAGAATTGGCCTAAGCACCATATTTGGGTGGATTTAGGGTTACCGAAAAACTAGTGCACGATCTTAAAGTCAATTGGGATTCCGATGATTGCATGTTGGTTCACGTGGATTGTCAGAGGGCTGACTTAGGGTGGCTGAGCAATATCTTCGGATCTCTTAGAGTTGACTAAGTATCCATGGAGGGTCACCTGAATTTTGAGCACTGGCTGAGGTAACGTGAAAATCACTTATTGACTCCTTTGAACCATCAGACGATCTGTGATGGATGGTGATGGAATGGAGGATCCACTGTAGTGTAGCTCCTATTTTCCCAATAGGCTCTGCGCATTGGAATAGTACCTACAGCAGTAAAGGCCTAGGCCAGACGTTAACTAGGTCTACTACTGTCGATACTAGACTTAATTTTTGGGTTTGCCAGCTAAGCTCAGAGTTCGCTAGAAACTTTCTCGAATGTTCAAGGAAGGATTAACTTCCCTGATTAGACAAGAAGGGATTTAGTTTCTGACAACCATAGAACATGACAACTTTGCTCTCCCCTAATCAAGAGTCAATCTCAAGAGTCGTGTGAGCACAAGGCAATTATTTTACTCAGTCAGTACGTGCATTCTTAGTCTCATCAGAATGTAGAGAAAAGGAAGAGACGGGCGTGTTCAATAAAAGATGTTATTTATTGATCAGTCTCTTTTCTCGTACAAGAGAAATGGATCGATATTATTGCAATACTTATAGTTAAGTAAAGTGCATACGTTAAAAGCAATAGTACAAAATAATACTGTAAAAACATTGATATGGTTTCTGAGCCATATGATGTTTAAAATGATTAAAATATATTTACATACACATATACATTTGACTAAACGCACTCAACTGGTGTTTCTAAATACGCCTACCCCGTGTACCTGACCTAAGTCTAATGCGTGGGCGGGAATAGAAAGTTACAGTTTAAGTTAAGTTTGTTTTTGCCAAGTGAATAACTAAAGAATTCTCTAGGAGGGGTTATTCAGTTCTGTACCTGGAATTTAGGATGAATGAGGAATGGTATCTCTTTCTCTGCTCTCGATATTCCAGGCTGCCTGCGAGGGCTACCCGGAAGCGCCGGTGCTGGGTCTCTCGGCTTGAGATAGCAGCGCGTCTCTCAGCGCGTCAGGAAGGCGGGGCTGCTGCCTGCGGGGTCTGCTTCTGCTCTCTGCTTCGGCAAGTATGGCTGCTCCGTCTTGTCACCACGCGTGTGTTTTGCATAGGGCAAGGTCGGCAATATTTATACCTTAAAGGTGCCGGGATTGACGTAAGGATGGACATAGGTACGTCAATAAAGATGTCATACGACTTGCTCGTTAGCACATTCTTTACTAAAGTTCTCTGTGAAATCAAAACAATGGCCGCACGGATTATCCAGGTTGTCATAGGTTTGATTTGTTATGAGAACGTCGTATGCCTTATCAGGGGCTGGAGGAATGTCGCTTGTCTAATTAGATCTCAAGCGTTATGACCTAATCAGATAACACGTTCCTGTGCCGTAGTGTGACTGCGTCAGATAACGGTATCTGCATCATGGGGGTTTTCTTGCCTCATGGGCTGACTGTTAGTTAACTAGCTAGTAAGTTTAACCAGAATAGGGTCAGGAATAGGGGGATCGATTCAGAACCTATAGAAATACACGACACCCACTCCACGCTAACTATGTACTATCTACTAATCTATGCATAGTATAACATAGTACAACATACTATAGAGTATAGTGTATACCTTACCACCCCAAAATACATAAATGCATTTTGAAATTTTCAAATATACTGAAAAATTGCAGTCATATATATTGTATGCACTTAAGCTATGAATTAAATGCAAAAGTAAACACGCATTTTATGCATTATTGCTTGTTGGTATATGAGAAATACACATGAAATGGCTCTTAATATGGCTATACAGAAAAAAAGTCGAAACCATTTCATCACATAAAATATATTGTGAACATACCAGCGGGCAGCTAAAGTCTATATAAAGTCTATAAAGTATCTAAAAAAAATAGAAATCTTAGTTCTCTAGGAATAGTTTCTTACTTTAAGCAGAAGATCAGTGTCCCGGGAAAAAATATATAGAAAAATATTTTAGGGGCTTGCTGAAAAAAGTTGCTGTCCGTGAACTGGATTGTAATTGTTCATGTGACTTTATTTTTAAAGTTGAAGGCCGAATTCAGGGAACGCCGTGTGCGAGTTTACTCAAAAGTCTCTATTTCTGTTCCGGAGAGAACATCATATCATTCAGGCTTTCGAAAAAACTGTCAACAGCTTCATGGGAAAGTTCCACTAAGTCGGAAATAGGGGTAACCATGCATTCGTGCGCATGATTGTCTCCATTGACATTCTGATTTGCATTGCTGACAGAAGGTCGTACCTGTTCGATGCTGCTTTCATCTTGAACTTCACTACTCTTCAATCGCAGTGGTGAAGATTCCAGGAATGCCGTCATCAGAATTGGCAGCCTTTGAGGGCAGCACAGTGCGTGAACCTTGGTAGGAACCAACAGTGTATCTGCATCCACCGGCGCATCCGATTGTAGCGTCAGACAGGTGTCTAACACGCATTCTTCTCCGCATAGCAGACACCTTAGTACAGGTAAAACACACCTTTGCCACATTGGTCGAAATGATAGAAACCAAGTCATGTTCAGGTCTCTAAGCCGGGAGAGTCCCAGGATTTTTGATATCCGGTCCCGGTATCCAATGGCTTGGATCGTATCTTCCATTGTCGTGAAATTTTGTTCTGTGACATGGGTTGCCATAACGAAAAATAAGGACTAGGAATAGGATTCCTGCAATTAGTCCCAGGATCAAGGGAAGTCCGCCAAAAATCGAATGGACGAAATCTGGAAAAATACCCAGTATGGCTTTGAATGGTGTTAATGCCATCGAAAATACTGTCTTAAATACCTTTGAGACCCCAGTGGTATCAGAAATATTTAAGATTTCGCTCAGGATTTCCGCGAAATGTACGGGGGAATTAGTTGATAATAATGTATGTATCTCTGCAGTCGTCCTTGCGACTTGTAGATCATACGTTTCTTTTGATGACGTGAGCCTTGTAGGCGTCTGAAGAAGCACTGTTTTCATTCTGCTTAAAGTGTCTATTCGAATAGAAGTAATTTTCAGACCGGGCCATGCCCTTGCCTCCCTGTCTGGAAAGGAGCTGGGGAACAAAGAACGTCCACAGCACTTGACCTTCGCCGTCGTAGTGACGAGATAAGGAGTCCCGGGCATAAGACTACAACATCTGCGGTCTACAATTAGAATGTAACTCCCATTATAGAGTCTTTGAAAGAATGGTTCTATTTCAGTTGCAGGTGCGCCTTGCTGGTGACATGAAAGGTTGTATGAATTCCCTTCACAGGCTCCGTGCAAACTAATACCGTTACACAGAAGCGTGCCGCTTAGTGACATAGCACAATTGTTGCCACTAAGAAACACTTTCTGTCCTTTGTTACTGACACATGCATGTGAATAGGGCAGGTTCCAAGTTGTTTTAAGGTACCCCTTTCCCAATTTCTCGTACATGCCAGCCTGTATATATTTTTGGCAGTATTGAAACCTGAAGGTTGAGATTGGAATATTTATGATTCCGTGGATTATCCATTCACTGACAGGTCGTTCTGACATTGTCATTGGTAATCTTTCTAGTTTTTCAATGCTCAAGATTGTATAATCAGCACCCTTCTGCGCCATACCGATTTGTCTATCAGTAAGGTTAAAGATTTGGAATAGTGACGTTGTGTTGATTAAACGCCAAGGCACGTAGCCTGAACGCAGATTTTGTAACGTCCAGCCAAGCTGTACAATAGAACGCAATTGTGACTGACCATGTTGTAATAACAGTAAGTCTTGCCATAATATATCGATTGCTGAAGACACAATGCTGTCCAATGAAAAAATTCTGGAGGACAGAGTCATTAACCCATTGTCCACTACAGAAAGTGATTTTTCCAAATTAATACGGTCAATTTCCCGTATTCTTTCTGCTGTCTCAATTTGAGTAACCTTCCAGGCCTCATTGTATGCTGCATATACAGAGGCTGCTATGAAACGCTTATGACGCTGTTTGCGTGGTCCCAGTATGAAATCACGCAAGTCAGCACCATCAGTAAGTAAAGTTAGGTGTTGCTTAATTTCAGGCAGTGTGGAAGTTTGTAGCCATTGAAGGCATAATTTGCCCACACTGTAGGTTGTTATTATCCCTGGGTGATGTCTTTGGGGATATCTAGGGTCTGGCCTGGTCATTTTGAAACCCTGTGTTTTATTCAGGAATCTATCTTGACAGTTATTTGTATCTGTGGGCCAGATCAACCATTGTTTCCAATCAGGATGTGTTCTGTTTTGGTTAAGTATATGGTTTATGTCTATTTCTTCATCTGTATCAGAGTTATTGCTAAACATTGTTGGCTTTGGAATAGACGGATTATTTAAATCTTTGATTTTGGCTAAGCCAAGACAGGTGGTTTGTTGAACAGTGTCATTTAAAAATATCATTTGTTCTGGGATCATGCAGGCTCTAAACAAAGCTTCTAAACCCTGTACTTGCCATTCTTTTGTACCCCAAACACTTTTCAAATCAAAATTTTTGTCCCAATAATCAAATCCAAATGTATTCATTTTTTCAAAGAATGAATCTGAATATATCAATTTTGTGTTGGTTATCATGGTTTTCATCCCTGTCTTGTTTGACAATTTGTAATAAAATGTTTCAGCATTAGTTATGTTAAAACCTGAAAAATATGAATATTTGTCATAAACGGTTCTAGAGCTCCCTTTTGGAGGTGTAGCACAATGTTCCCATTGATTATAATTTAAAACATTTCTAGGTTGTGCAGATTTATGCAAGAAATGGTTACCATAATGGTTATAGCAATACATGCTGTCATAATTTGTAGAACCCTGCAAATAATCATGTTTTGTAAATTTAGCAGACATTACTAAGTCAGACATCATATTGTTAATACTTTCAAAGTCCCAATCATCAGCAAATGAGTTTGGTTTTGCAAAGTCACTCAAGGAGATCTTGATTTGGTGTGGATATTTCAGGATCTCGACCGGACCATAAATTTCATAGTCAGTGTTGTCCCAGGCTACCCCACCAGGTATTGGAATTGCTGTGAAGTTGGCTGAAGAAAGTTCTGAAGAAAGTTCTCGTTTCTCGACGTGTGAAGATGTGTGTGGTTTGAGGACCAAGTTGATGTTCTGACTTGCTGTGTCCATTTTAGCATATTTTCCCTCAATGAAGCGTCCCAAGGTAAATACCATGATGAGCCAAAGTATGAGGATAAATGCACCAAAACCCACCCAAAATTCAATCCATGGAGAAATCAGATATGTTTCTTTTAGTTGTTTCAAAAGTTCCTTCGCTTTGTCTTTAAAGGATTTTGATGATGGCTGTGTCTTTTGTTCGCTGAAACCGTCAGAGGAATCATCGAAGTTGATGAAGTAACCGGATGCAGTTCTGTCAATTGTTCCAATTGGTTCAGGATTTTTGTTTCTTGCATTTTCACTTGGTACTTCATTGTAGATTGGTGTGTCTCTGCTAAATGTCTTTATTTGGGTTTTCAGAGGTCTTAGTTCTATTGCATTGTTGCATAGTCCTTGTTGTTCTTCTGTAGGCGTTTCGAATGTGATGAGCCTCTTTGATAGGACCTCTGTACTGGTAGCAAACCTTGGTGTTCTGCTACTTATTGGGAGTCCACTTGGCCTACCGTTGGTTATCGGCCACATGTTGTGGTTTTACCAGGTCGATGGATACAACTCGGTTCTCCTTTTTTCCAGCAAGTGGCGGTAGTACAACTGATCTTGTCCCGTTGACAGACAAGACAGGAACTGCTTTTCTGTAAGAAGGCCCAAATTCCTTCTTTACCGCGATCTTCTCCCTGACTAGATCCCCGACTTTTGGAATCCAGACAGGTCTTGCTGGGACAGGTGGTGAATCTTCAGTGGTCGTTGGCTGTTCTTTCAACTGTATGTTGCTCAGGTCTTTTCTTGTTTTGTTTAAGTCCTGCAAAATAGCCAAACGGTCTTTGACATCAAAGCTTTTTTCTGTTACCACTGAAGTCTGACTATCAAGGTCAGAGATCAACATCCTAGTTCCGAATAATAATTCGTACGGACTGAATCCCTTCAGAGAATTTCTTGGCAAGTTATTTAGACTACGTTGGACACTTATTAGATGTTTGACCCACCCAGCTCCCGAACCTAATATCCTTTCTATTATAGATTGCTTTCTGTCTTGGTTTTTTCTTTACACCATCCCATACCCTCAGGAAGGAAGTGAGAAGATTCCCGCTGGGCTGTGCTCATTTGGCCATTCTTTCCCCCCCCCAGGCTGGATTGCCTGAGAAAAAGAAAAAAAATGGTCGAACGTAGCATGCTCTTAGCGTATATGCCATTTAGACTCGCAAATCTTGTATAACAGTCCGGACGTCAGCTGAGTGCTGTGGATCTACATTATAAGTGGGAACTAGCCTGTATATGTTAATCGCAAGCCATTCTTTTTGCTGGTAATATTATCTGCCTTGATACGACGAGGTATTAAACTGCTTCTCTCCCCACTGCGATCTCTGTTGCAGTTCGGGCAGTTTTTTACAAACATGGTGTAGTGCAGGCTCATGCCTGGCCACCAGTACCGTGATTGTAAATCTTCCAGAGAATCTTTTAATTTAAGGTGTCTGTGACCCTCGCCCATGTGTGCGTCTGCGATTAACAAGTTTCTCCTGTCCATGTTTGGAATCACTCTATCCCCCACTCCAGGGATTCGAGCAAAAGGGACGGAGTTTGCATCTATGATGTATGTGTAATTGAGTGGATAGTTGATCGGTAACGCCGAGCAGTCGCCTTTTGATGACGTTTTTACTGCCAGCAATGTTTCGCCGTCAATGTATTTTAATGTACGCTTTTTTCGATCTACGGGAGCCGGTTTACTGGCTGCCGCTGTGGCTGTTTCAGCCAATGAATTCCCTACAACGTGAACGCCATCACGCTGGTGACTCAGTGAGTGTGTCACGTGAGTCTTTGGTAGTTCTTTTTTCAAAAGAGCTACCTGTTCCCAGAGCAGTCTCTGCTTTATTGGTGCATCCGTGTCATCTTTGTAATCGTTCTGAATCCAGGTCTGCAAATCCTTGTTATATGCTTTGATGCAGAAATATGAATCTGACACTATAAGTGTCGGGAATTCGCGATCCGCATTATCTAGCGCCATTTTCAAAGCTAATATTTCAGTTTGTAGTTCTGAATTAGTTTCTACTGAGTGTGATTTTGTTAATAGAGGTCTTAGTTTACCTCCGTGCCACACTTCTTTTGTAATCTCACATGTGGGATTGTATGCATGTTCTCCCCAAACGGAGGGTTGAGCATGTCCGTCTGTATAGATTACACAGGCGTAATGTCGTAGAGGCAGAATGTCGATTGGCAGAGGATACATTTTTTCATATTTTAGATTTTTTAATTCTTCTAGTTCTGGATCAAAGAAGTAATATACTTTGTCCGTTGTGATTGAATTTACCCATTGTAACCATTCTGGATCCAATGTTGTTGTTGGTAAATTACACGGTGTTGTTAATGCCTCAAAGGCTGATTCTGCTGTTCTGACTGTGATATGTCTACCGTCAGCTATGTCTTTTTCTCTAGCTATTGCGGTTTGAACTGCTTGAACAATTTTTCCTTTGTTGTTGAATCTCTGTTCAGCTTTTGTGTACAAATGTGATTTGAATGCAATTGGTACCTTATCTCCCTCATTAGAGGTTAGGTATGTGAATCCGCATCTCCTTGGGATGACTCGGATCACAAGGTTGCGTGTATTATCACGGGTTTCTAATTTTGTTTTAATTAGCATGTCTGTTTGTAAGGATCTCAAAATTTCTGTGTGTGCTTGAGTCCAACTGGATCTTTTAAAGTCTGGTTTAATTAGATCATAAAGGGGTTTGACCCTTTCTGCGTAATTTGCAATATATGTTCTTCCGAAATTTAGGAAGCCTAGAATTGACTGTAGGTTTTTTAGTGTTTTAGGAGCTTGGATTACGGCACATTTCTCTAGGAAATTGTCTGCCAGGCTTTTGCCTTCACTTGATAACTCATATCCTAAGAATAGGACCGTCAGATGGGCAATTCTGGACTTTTTGAAGTTGAATTTGTAACCCTCTGCAGCGAAACCAAGTATTATGGTGTTCACTCTTTTCAAGTGAGTCTCCAAGTCATCATCTGTTAAGTAAATGTCATCGACATAAGATAATGCTTCGTCATCATATAGTTGTAGTAATTCTGTTACTCTCGCTGAGAATACCCCCGGGCTGTTCTTGTACCCCTGGGCTAACCGACAGAATTGTTTTTGAGTGCCATTTACTGAGAAAGCTGTTTAATATCTGCTCTCTGGTGCTATGTTTTGACAAAAGAATCCATTGGAGATGTCCAAGGTTGTTTTGTATTTTTTGCGCACTATGTTATTCATTAGTGCAGCACTGTGTGAGTTTTGCACTGCAAAGGTTTTGCAACATGTGTTAAGGTGTCGGTAATCCAAAACTAGACGATATGAATTGTCTGGTTTGGAGACCGGAAACAAAGGATTGTTCATTTGTGAGGTGCAAGTTTCAATCACCCCCTGGTATTCTAGCTGATCTAGTATTTCATTTACTTGCTTTTTAGCTTCTTGCTTAATTGGGTACTGCCTTTGTGCAGTAGGTTGTGATTTTAACTGGATTTTGTGAGGAGGAGAATCCTCATCCCATCCTACATGATTTTTATATAAAGCAGGTGCTAAGGCCACTGCCCACTTTCTAGCAAGTGTATATTTTTTATGAATCGGTATTTGATTCGAGAAGGCAGGCATAATTACTTCTTCGCCATGAGGGCACTCCCTGACAAACTCTGGTGGCCAGTCTTTTTCAGCTAGAAGGATGTCATAGCCTTTGGATAGGTTATCCCAAAATAGTCCCCTTATTTTCCTAGTCTTATCTCCCTCTATACGTAATGTTATCTCGTATATTTTGTGGGGCTTGCTAACTCTGGTATCTGCAGTTTCCACTTGAAGGTATTCATTCGTGTCCACTGTCTCCAGATGATCCATAAGGACTTTGCGAGCTATGCTCACCTCTGCTGCGCTGTCTAGCATTGTCTGAGCCCATTCTCCGTTTTTCAGTTGTGTCCTCAGTATTCTCGGCATTGTTAACTACCTTGATACTGGCTACCTTCTTTTTTGGAAATTGTGATTTCTTTTTCAGTTGAGCAGGTTCCTTGTCTTTGGACTTGGCGTGCTCTTCTGATCGTCCTCTTCTTTCCGATTTCTGCGAGGAATTCTGAAAAGATTGAGAGGGACGTGTATCAATGTCTTGATATCTATCAGGTTTTTTAATATTATCCCTATTTCTAAGGTTATATCTATTCCCAGAGGGTTCACTCTGAGGTGACCTTTGTCTCGGGTTTGGAGATTTCTCTCTTCGCCTAGGAGACCTTCCTCTGGACTGGAATTTCTTTTCTTTTGGATTGGATTGTTTGTTTCCATCCCAGTTCTTTTTTGGTGAATTATTATTATTATTAAAAAACATTTTTTCTGGACTTGTAGTCAGTTGCGGTTTTACTGGTATTCCACCTAGACTATCTCTGCCTAGTTCTTCATAGGATTTTTCTATGATTCTGGCAATTTCAGCTGGTTGGTCTGCTATATCTGTCTCTTTTAACCTCTGGCGGATCGCCACGTTTGCTGCTTCACCCTTTATGTTGGCTAGTAATATAGCCGAGACCTGCTTGAAGTCTTTTAGTAATTTCATACCAAGAGTCAAAGCAGGTTCTGGACCATATTCATCTTGAATTTGTTTTAGCACATCTGGTATTACCGAAATGGATGGAACACCGTGCGTTTTTGTGTAGATGGAAGCAAAGACTGTACCCCAAGTGTCACAGTCCTCAATGTGTGGTGCGATTCCCATTGGGAGACATATAGTCAGAATTCTGTGTTTTTCTAATGGGGTGGTGTCAGGAAACACCGCCTCTATTTGGGTAATTTTCTGTGCCAACCAGAATGGTATCTGTTCCCGTTTAGCTGGAACTTTACCTAGGCAGGATTGGATGTTCTGTGGTGTAATTTTATTTGTGTTCCCCTGGTGAGGGGTCAGCTGTGGAAGTTTAATCGCTGGCTGAATTGTTGAAGTCCGCATTACATACTGAACTAATTGTCTGTGAATTTTTAGTAGTTGTTTTAGCTGTATTAACAGCTCTGCTGCAGGCATTCTTTCGATGTCTGGATATGGTGTGTATCCGGCTAAGACCGGCCACGTTGCTCCTGGTCTTCCTAAAGGACCGAGCCTTGTAATGTGATTATTATGTTTTAGGGCGCCATCAAATAAGAGCAAATGCTCTTGGAATTTGAGTGGTACTTCCACCTCCTCGAAAGGAGTGTACTCATTAGGAGGTTCCTCTACTTTGTAATAGTGGAAGTACTTTGTTATAGTATTAGCTGCTGGAAAATGTATCCATGTATAGTATACCTCTGTCTGCCGATATTCGTGTGCCTCGATTACGAATATGACTGTGCCACCTCTAGGTGTCAGTCCATTTTCTATAAGTTTTAAGGTTATAGATCTCCTTTTGGCGACCGGAATGAGTATTATATCCGCGTCTGCTGCTTGCATGGTAGCATCAGCATCTGCTATTTCAGTAGCTAATCTAGTAACCTCTCGTTCTTCATCGCTGTCCATTTTGCTGACAGGATGGTATTATGTTTATTTGCAGATCAGGTTTCTTTATGGAAACAGAGATTAGATGCACAATATTTTGGAACTGTTTTATCCTTCAACGTTGACTAGACCAAGAACCATACATAGGAGTTCCCTCCTGCGAGGTTTTGGAGGATATTATAACCTTTCACCCACTCCAGACGTCTTTGGAGTTTTTGGGAAAAGGGGTCTGAGTGAGAAAGCACGACTGAGTTACTCTAAATGTCTTACGTTAGTTTTATCGCCCTTTCCAAACGCGTTGGGCGCCATGTAGTGTAGCTCCTATTTTCCCAATAGGCTCTGCGCATTGGAATAGTACCTACAGCAGTAAAGGCCTAGGCCAGACGTTAACTAGGTCTACTACTGTCGATACTAGACTTAATTTTTGGGTTTGCCAGCTAAGCTCAGAGTTCGCTAGAAACTTTCTCGAATGTTCAAGGAAGGATTAACTTCCCTGATTAGACAAGAAGGGATTTAGTTTCTGACAACCATAGAACATGACAACTTTGCTCTCCCCTAATCAAGAGTCAATCTCAAGAGTCGTGTGAGCACAAGGCAATTATTTTACTCAGTCAGTACGTGCATTCTTAGTCTCATCAGAATGTAGAGAAAAGGAAGAGACGGGCGTGTTCAATAAAAGATGTTATTTATTGATCAGTCTCTTTTCTCGTACAAGAGAAATGGATCGATATTATTGCAATACTTATAGTTAAGTAAAGTGCATACGTTAAAAGCAATAGTACAAAATAATACTGTAAAAACATTGATATGGTTTCTGAGCCATATGATGTTTAAAATGATTAAAATATATTTACATACACATATACATTTGACTAAACGCACTCAACTGGTGTTTCTAAATACGCCTACCCCGTGTACCTGACCTAAGTCTAATGCGTGGGCGGGAATAGAAAGTTACAGTTTAAGTTAAGTTTGTTTTTGCCAAGTGAATAACTAAAGAATTCTCTAGGAGGGGTTATTCAGTTCTGTACCTGGAATTTAGGATGAATGAGGAATGGTATCTCTTTCTCTGCTCTCGATATTCCAGGCTGCCTGCGAGGGCTACCCGGAAGCGCCGGTGCTGGGTCTCTCGGCTTGAGATAGCAGCGCGTCTCTCAGCGCGTCAGGAAGGCGGGGCTGCTGCCTGCGGGGTCTGCTTCTGCTCTCTGCTTCGGCAAGTATGGCTGCTCCGTCTTGTCACCACGCGTGTGTTTTGCATAGGGCAAGGTCGGCAATATTTATACCTTAAAGGTGCCGGGATTGACGTAAGGATGGACATAGGTACGTCAGTAAAGATGTCATACGACTTGCTCGTTAGCACATTCTTTACTAAAGTTCTCTGTGAAATCAAAACAATGGCCGCACGGATTATCCAGGTTGTCATAGGTTTGATTTGTTATGAGAACGTCGTATGCCTTATCAGGGGCTGGAGGAATGTCGCTTGTCTAATTAGATCTCAAGCGTTATGACCTAATCAGATAACACGTTCCTGTGCCGTAGTGTGACTGCGTCAGATAACGGTATCTGCATCATGGGGGTTTTCTTGCCTCATGGGCTGACTGTTAGTTAACTAGCTAGTAAGTTTAACCAGAATAGGGTCAGGAATAGGGGGATCGATTCAGAACCTATAGAAATACACGACACCACTTAACAGCTGCAATAATTCTGCCTTGCTAACCACAGCAGGACCCTTCCGCCACCTTGAATTTCTACTGCTCAAATCATACCCGACACATCTGTGAGGTGACCTGCATCTACTTCTGCCTCTACCGTGTCTGTTTTGAGTCAGAGGAAAGCTGCCACTGCTGCAACAACTGCTATATGTTATCTGTGGCCTTCAATGCTGCACCTATTTTTTGTGTGTAGGGTGACCTTGCACTGCTCCTAGCTGTGTTTTGCCTGTTCAGTGTTTTTGAGGGGAGCTTGAACTGTAGCTGCTACTTGTGCTGTACATGCCATGGAACACAATTATATGCAATCAAGCAAGGTCATTGAGTTGACAGTGCCTTCCTCTTTGCATACTGCAATTATACTGGGTGAAAAATGTTTTATGTGAATTTAAGGATCATAATACTCACAGTATGAAGTAGATATGTCCTAGAAAAAGGGAAATAATAATACAGCATTTTTGTAGTAGGGAATCACTATTTTGCATAGCAGACTCCTGAAACGACGGTTGTTGTACTCACATTAAGACTAAAATAACTAGAGAAAGCTGAAAAACCAAAGTAGGTCGATAGCACAATTTAGAAAATGTATATATTGGAAGCATTTAAGCGACTGACGTGTTTGATTTAATTACATGGTTTAATAATATATAGCTGGGTATCTAATTTCCAAAGGAGGTACAGGATCCATCCAACTTGGGGAGATGGATGTGTTTGCATCAGTACAATACGGTGATGCTCCAGTTTGAAACCTCTGAATGAAAAAATATTTAGAAAGTAAAAGTGTAAAACATATCAACGACAAGGAGCTGCACCGAGTGACTAGTAATCACCAAGGTTCAGCTATCTGTAGATGATGTGTAGGAACTCCAATCTAGAAGAAAGGCTCCCGAAAAAGAATCTGCTCCATGATTCGGCCTGAAGAGACTGTTCTCCAGTGCTCTGACACCAACCACATACACGTACGCTGAGAGGTGGCTCAGGATGACTGACTAATTAACTCCAAGTCGAGATGAAACCAAACTCAGATTTGTGGGGAGGTACCAAATCACGGACACAAGCTTTACTTTCCTCTCTTCTCTCTTTTGCTAAATGACCAAGGCTAATGCAGGCCCGAGACTGTCAAATTCCAAAAATGAACCTCGTCCTTCTGACTCTCTGGCAACCTGCAACCGCTCTACTTCAGGCCTCGAAAAAATGTCCTTCCTTGGCCGTGGTGATTAAGATTATTAATTGAAGGTTGAGGCCGGAAACCTTTGACAGTCTATAGTTTCAGATCAGTCCTCTTCGGTGTGTTTTTCACGTGCTAAAGAAGTTAAATCACTCTGTAGACATAGGAATGAAAATACTATATTTAAGGTTGGCATGTATGTACAACGATAGTTTTACTTATGCAATACAGGTCTAGTTAAAAACATGCATCTGAAGGCAATGGTGGCTTGGCTGGCTGCCTCTTACTAACCGGCCCCTGAAACTTTGGGAAAGCTGTGATGTAGGTGGTCGCATATATGTTAAACGGTCTCTTTCAAAGCGTGATGCCTGCAATCACTGCTGCCTGACGTAGTAAGGAAAGTGAAGTTCCGAGTATCGAGAGAGCAGATTCACGAACGCTTTTGTCGGCACAAGATTGGTTTGCAGCTTAAAGAAATTGTTTCCAAAAAGGAAGTTCTGGCCAAACCAACACCTTTTCGCCTTCACTATCGACTATATAGTGAAAAGTAAATCTTAGTTCCGTCAGAAACTATCACTATCTGAGGACCTTGTCCTACAACGATTAAGGGTTCATCATCACATTGCATTTAATATAGTCCTGAAGATGGTCTTCAATATCGAATAAGAAGACCGAAACGTCGACCATCAAGTCCATCTCTACATTTTCAATAAATTTTGTATTTGATCCTCTCTATTATTTGAATAGGAGTGTTCATCTTTTATTAATTTCGATTGGACTTGTGTTATTCAAATGTTCATTAGGATAATATTATATTCCTTTGCTCATTTGTTTTAATGATTGAATCTGTATGATCTTTGCCCTTTGTTCTAATTACAAAGATATAAAGTTTAAATTCTTTGGATACAAACTCTTCCCCGTGTTGCCTTTAGTTCCTTTGTTTTTGCTTTAATTGACACATGTCAGTGAATATTTAATTAGTTGTAATTTTTAATAGTAATTGTGCAGACTCCAAATTACGTTGGATCAGAAAAAATGAGATAAATCTATTAACTCTGAGCTCTGATAAGATAACGAATAAAACCCTTGCAGGTATTTGTTTGTTGTGCAACCAGTTCTGGCTAATCAGCAAACAGAACTCCACATACCTAAACTTGGAGGCAACAATTACAATGTAAAAAGCAAAACTACCAGTTTCAAAACTCAGATTGTTGCTGGCTAAAAAGCATAGGCTGGAAGAAGGTGCCACCCATGACAACTGAGAAGCTGGCAGCAGGCATCAGGTCGGATGCCAATCAAATACCCCCGGAAATTCCACTCTAGAAGAAATGCCACCCCTCTGGTTTTTTCATGCCAGCTCGATCTCTTATAAGAAGCAAATGTCCCCTTTTCAAGAAAGTTAACATTCAGAATCACCAGGATTTTAGAGGGGAAGTTGAGCTTCAGTGTGTTTAAGCTTATTACCTTAATCATGTGGCATAGTGCAGTATATATTTCTTTGCACATGCGATTAGCTGCTTCGATTCTTGCATTTTTTATAAGATCAGTTCTCGGTGCTCTCCTTCTCCCCTCTTGGCAACCCACCCCTACCCAATCCCCTAAGTTCCATGAAAAAACTCTACCCAACTAGTAACTAGTCTACAGTGTCTGTCCATCACCCCCAGATGGTTCGGCACGTTGCCCTTGTTCATGTGCTATACACATACAATCCCTATATACAATTAGCATTGTCACAACCAGGAAGACACTAAACACTAATCAACGTCCTGCAAAACCCTCCCACCCTCATTCCATTGCAAGTAATTTATCTGTCCCAGATAAATGTCACTGGGGCTCAACTTTGCCTCTTTTTCAAAATTACCATTCACTGCTCGTCTCCAAGGTGCCTGGAGTGTGCCTTTGACACAGATTTTGGCAGGATCTCTCTCCCCAGCAGATGTAAGCTAGCTTCCACTCTCTCACTGTCCACAGCCTCTTTCATTGGTTGTGTTTACTTTCATTTTCATGTCATCAGTTTACATTTTTCTCTTTGTGGTCTTAGATAGATCTTGATGGAGCATTTTCATTTTTGTTGTCTGTAGAAGGAATCACGCCAATCATGTTCAGGGTTTCTTTTGCCTCATTGTGCGATATTGTTGGCCATGCCAAGGTGAAAATCAGGAGGAATGGGTGGCCCCATCTGTATCCCACTCTTTTCATATAAACTTTCAACACCTTTGACGAGGGCCTGCATATTCAGTACACAGTGTTGGGCGTATTTAGTCTGCTACACGTTGGGCACAGGAGAATGGCCAGGAACCAGTGACTGTCCCTCGATTAAGCTCGTGAAAACGGTGTACTTTTCCACACAGAATTATGTAAAATGAATTTCAAGACATTATGCAAAATTACGAGAGAAATACACTCTGGGGCCTCTGGAGGGAAAGTTGAACGCAGACGCTTACCTCACGTTCAAAGTCACTGAGGACACTTACTGGCAACAGTTCAAGTTCGGGAGAAAAAGTCCCCTGCAACCCATTTTAAGTTGAGGCTTGTCTCCCATTCCCAAAATATACTTTTCTGCTTTAACCAGTGCTGGATAGCAAAAAGACGTTCCATAAACGCTGCCAATTTGCATAATTTACAAATTACGCGAGTGGCGAAAATATTCTCCCCGGCCTATCCACGGCCCTGCAGAGAGGGCTCCAGATAGGGATTGGGGATCCGATTTGTAGAACTTTTCCATTCCCGGGGGAGCAGTCAGGTTCACTTTTGACGTGCCAGTGCCCTCTGCAGGCTGGATAATGCCTGGCAGGAGCAGTGGCTTCTCCAGCAGACAGAGACGCATCAGGCAGACTAGTAACTGAGCCCGTCCCAGCCCTACCGGCATTCACGAGGCCTACAGAGCTTGGAGAGAGCTCACACCTGTGATGCAGATCGATATGCTTGACGGGAATAGATTGGCCAGAAAAATCCAACCACGCAGCAGTTCAAATGAGGTATAAAAAGTCTGAGAGATACGGAAACCTGACCGAGAATGACCATGCGGCAGTCAGGGATGTATGACATTACAACGCATGCTTTTACATCGCATGCCTTTACAAGTATTACAACGCAGTCGATTACAACGCATAGTGCTTTGGGGTGCTGGATAGTGAATAGTTTAATTTACTATTCCAACTCCCGTCCCCGTGGACACTAGGGAAGGTTATTGGATAGTAAATTAACCTATTCCCTATCCTAGAGCGCCCCCCAGAGCAATGCGTTGTAATAGTTTGCGTTGTAATGGTTGCGTTGTAAAGGCTCTGCGATGTAAAAGTTGCGTTGTAAAGGTTGTTTATCGGCAGTCAGTAGTTATGTACACGCAGACTGCAGGGACGCACAGCAGCAGCACTGCACTCACAAATACTGCTAGGAAACGGAATCAGCAGTGGCCTCGCAGCTATTGCGGAACACACAGCAGAAGTGATGCTTATAATGCAGCAGTGCACAAAGTTACTGCAGGGACGCTCAGCAGCAGCTGTGTACTCACAGCGACAAACAAATCGTACTTTTTTCTCTCAATATTACATATTATATCGCCAAATTCTTAAATATCGTCACATATGTTAGGATATGGTCAGTGTGCAGGGTAGTGCCTGCAGACTATCTTTAGGGGGGCAATCTGTTTCTAATTAGCATGGCTGTGCTAAGGCCATGCTAATTAGAAACAGATCGCCCCCCCCCCCCAAAGAAAGAGCTTCACGACAGCTGTGAAGCAGACAACCCAGTCCGGATGGGCCAGATGAAAGGGAGAAAGAGCAGTGGCCCAAAAGCATCTTTTTCAATGGGAAGCCTGCGTTTAGCATAAACGCTGATGCGACCCAATTAAAATGATGAGCGGGGCTTCAAGTCCCCTTCTCAAATCTCCTTGATCACAATAGGTCTCGCAGAGCGAGCAGTGCATTGCGCTGCAACGCTACGCAAGACAGAGAAAGCTTGCCAGAAGCGTGAACACTTAGCAATAAACTCTAATTAACAAGAATAAAAGGCTGGCTTTCACAGAGCAACAACATTTCCATTTTCTAATGCTTTGTGTTCTAGCAACTGAAATGCGAGCTGAAGAAAAACACTCCCTTTGCATTAAAGCTAGAAAACTGCATTAAGTGACAGTAAATGAAAGATGCAAGGTGCTGTTACTGCACATATAATAAGTATAACAAGATTATTTATAAAGTGCCCACCCTCCTCCCATGTCTGCAGACACAGCACGTTTTGGACACAATGTGTCTTTAAAGCATTGCTAAACTGTCTCTGCGGACATAGGAGGAGAGAGGGCACTTCATAAATAATCTGGTTCTTTGAAAAGCAGCACACTTCACCTTTGTTGAAGTTGTAAATGGATGCTAAACTCTCGTTTTTGAGAAAGAAAAAGTGACTGTGGGGAAAACTACATTTAATGTGGGTTTGCCCAAAGTGTTTTTTCCACGTTTAATCTTTCTCTACCATCATGCATTACTAAACCTTCCGTTTAAAACTCTCATTTCTGCAGGGCACTTTAAACAAGCAACAGGAGGGATGTTCCCGCTGATTAAAGCTGGATGGGGGTGTCAATGTAATACTCGCAGAACACAGGATTGATTAAAGAAGCAGGGGGGGAGGAGGAGGGGGCTGAGGAGAGGGAAGGAGCATCGGTCAGTAGTAAATTGTAAACACGCAGTTGCAGATTGCAGGAAAGCATGTGGCGCGTGCACTAGGAGAAAGCCATTTAAGAAAATAGTGCCCACAGACAGTAAATAAAACATACTGCGTAACACCACAGTAAGGGGGCCAGTCCTCATGGGAGGTTACAAAGAAAGACAAGGAGGTGCTAAAAAGGGACTACTAAACCTATTGACGAATCAAAAGCCATCATTTACAAAGGACAGGAAGAGAAGCCAATTGTAAAGATGGGTGGAACATGGGCCGAGCTTAATGTACATACACTGAATACTGCATGTCTCAAAGAGACAGCGCAAGCGCTGCTCTAACCGAGACCTAAAAAGTAGTTTGAAAGGGTCGGCTAGGTCGGAGGAGCAGGAGATACATCTCAGTCGACATCTTAGCAACGCCCCTGGTTTTCGTTTTAGTAACTTCAAAAGAATTACATTCTAAGCAAGTCTGGCAGAATTTGGAATGGATACCTAAAAGGTGTACAAATTACTTACTGGAAGTATGCTAATTTATAGAGAATAAGCTGTGTCATTCATTCCTTAAAATAAAGTGCCCTTTAAAGCAATTTATTCCAGTTATACCTTCTTAGTCCGTATTAAGGCATCATGGGTTGTGTCAGTGATATGTGGCACAAGTGTAGCTTCTAGCTAGTTACATGTACTCTTCTATGGCTGGTAGATACAGAACTTTAATGCTATTGTAATCAATGTACCATTAAAAAAAAATCCTTTTTTAACCAGTACATGACAGTGCATGTGTCAATACCTCAATCCAGTTTAAAACATCCTCAGCATAGGTGATGGTTATGTGGCTTGATATGGCAAAAAGTATGCAGTGCAATGAGAAGGCACAATACTTAATTTTTATGATCTGGCTTGACAGGGAAGCTGTAGCCAGAGAATTATGTGACAATCACAGCTGCATCTGGAATACGGGCCCTTTATTTTGTATAAAAGCCAGGGACTGGATGGCCAGGTATTATGAGCACCCTTTGGACCCACTGACAGGCCCTGTGAGAAACACAAACTGCCTTCAACCTCAACAACAAAGTTCTCAATTGGGGCATTTTATAAACATCTAAAGTTGATTCAGTTCAAAGTATGCACTATACAAAAGCAATAAGTTACACGAAAAACATACAAAAACACATCATCCTGGAAATAGCTAATAGTCTTAGGGAATGCAACATTGTGTAAAACATATAAAATATACATGGGAACTAAATCTCAGACGTGAATTTAGTTAACGTTTCTGGATAAGGTAATTCATGACAAGTGATCAGTGTTTTTGCCATGGACATGAATATAGGACCCGTTTCATTGTCTGTTTTTAATTACTACCGGGTCTGAGACCCAAGGACCCGGTCCACTTAAATTTCTTTGATTTGCTATCCCTCAAGTGCACATAGGCTAATCCTTCGCTATTCAGTGCACACAAACCCCCTCAGCAAGCCTCTCAGTACACACAGGCCTGGTTCTAGATCAAAGGTCTTCTGTGGGGCAACCCCGCCCCCCCATGGGGGTCTGTGGCTACATTCCCAGAGTGAAACAAACGATTCAGTAAATGTTTGTAAATGAAGCTGGCTTACGAGAGCAACCTTGTTTAGTTGGAGAGTTTCCACGTGGTCTTAATTTACAAGCAGACCTTACAGTGCATAAAACATACATGGAGACTGTGATCTTAAGTGCCATGGGGACAGGTGGTAGTCAGTGTGGTGGCAGGGTCAATGAAAAAAATATTCTGTAGCCGTTTTGTTCACCTCTGGTTAACTGCATGAAAAATACATGCAAATTAACCAGTGGAAAAAGCACTCTTGGTTAAAGTGATCACTGCAGAAATCTGTGTCCGTGACCAGAGATGCACATAATTGAATCCTCTTTGGTGCAGTGGGGAATAGTGACTTTTGTATTTGGCAGAAAGCATTGCTAATGTGTTATTATCTTAGAATTGCATTACACACAGCACAAAACTGGCTGCAGCGAAATTATTTAGACCCAGATTTTCAAAGACTGCGTAAGGTTTGTGTTATTTTTAGCACAACCCCGACGAAAAGTGTTGTGTTGATAGTTACAATCCGGAGCAAACTGTGATTTGCATTGGAGTGCAACCGAATGTGCCATTTTAAGTCCCAGATTTACTAATGCTTTGTGACGAGTTTGTTTTACTTTTGCAATGCAAACCCAACCCAGAGTGTTATGCTGGGATTTAATATCAAATGCAAATCAGGATTTGCATTGAATATTTTCCCAAAGTAATACAAAGTTGCACTACTCTCTGCCTTGTATTGCTTTGCGTCAAGGGGGCGTTGAAGTGCATGGACGTTCCCATGTAACCACCATGGGTTATGACGCAAATCCCCGTCTACCAAGAAGAGTGGGCAGGGCTGTGTGACAAAATCGTAAACCTCTTTGAGGCAGACGTAAGAGAGAAATGTTTTCCCTTCTTTGCATGTGTGCTGCATTGTACAGTGCATACATAAACTATGCAGAATACAATGCAGATACCCTCGCACTATCGCACAACTTTACTTGCTGCACTGCATTGTGTGATTTCTTGGTAAATATGAGCCTTACTGATTATGATAAAATAAAACAAGTGCTTTCGAAGTATGTATTTTAGTAATACTTATCAAACTGTATACATAATCCGACTGTACTATAAGTACCACCAAAATGTTTATAAGTGACCATTAAAAGACGCATTGCAGAACTGAGCTGATAGCACTCTTACATTAACTCTCAGAAAGAATAAATCTTTGTCACCATGAAGCTTGGAGAGACTTCACCAATTAAAGCTAATGCTGGTTCTGAAGCAGCCTTTGCATTTCGTAACTAATTGCACCCATTTACATTTCTTTCAGGTAGCAGACACCCTGGAGAGAAGGCCTATTTCTTCTTCAGATTTCAGTCCACCCTTAGGCAATTTAAACTGCAAAGGGGAGGAACATGTGGTAGCAAATTTTTTTCAGAAAGAGACAGAGCGCCTGTTTCAAGATTGGAGTGATGGCCAGGCATGGTGGGGAAGGGATGAAAGCGGCACATGAGAGACTGCTTCGCAGGGCTGCAGCTATCATTAGTGCAGCAGGTGCAGCTGCATTGGGGCACGAGAGTGTGAGGGGCTCACAACATCCCCAATTATGGGAGCAGTGTTTGATGGTCACTTTCTGCTTTTGTTTGATGCATTTACTTTTTTATAAGTCTTACATTAAGTGTGGATTATGAGCTACAGAAAAATACCTCAAAATGATCTCATAAACTCTGCCGCCTATGCGCAATCCTGCCCCTTTGGGTCCTCCAATCCTTGCAATAAAGTTTTGATGGGGGGCACAAGTTAAAAATATTTAGCAGAGCAAAAAGGTTTGAAGACCCTATTATAGAGGGTGGGGGGGGACGGAGGGCCAGGCCGTCTCATCCTTCTGAGACTAATAAAACGTTTATCATTGGCGTGATGATTAGATAAGCTTGCTTTTTTCAATACTATAAAATGTCAAAATGTGTTATATCAAACATCATAAAAATCAAGTTGATATGTTATTTGCTAGATCAAACAAGCATTTGCAATACAATAGGTCTCGCATTTGCAAGAGTTTGAGCTATTTTTTTTTGTAAATGACATTGCCTTTTGTTTATGTTTTGGTTTTAGAAACATAAATAAAAACCATTGTCATTTACAATGCCAATAGGTCAAACTAGTGTAAATGTGAGACTTATTGCATTGCAAATGCTTGTTGTTACCGAAAAGCCCTTTCCACAGCGCATACTGCTCTTTTAATGTTACTCACAAAAACAAACAAGTACAGGTAAAGCACAAGATGGCTTCGTGTTACCAAAAGCACAATGCTCCAGCACTGGTATTATAATCAACAGTGGCAGAACTTAAATCCCAGTGGCAGGAGTCAGGAGGCCTCACTAGGAACATATTAACGTGTAATAATGTGCTAGAATCTGTTGGAGGAATATGGTTAAAGACCAGTGTGCACACTGATCAGAGGCATGTGAGTCCAGGACAGTGTCTCCTATGAATGAGCAGTGCGGACCTGGAGTAACAGTCTCTTAATCATGCAGTTTTGCCATCTGCACAATGTCCTGTTCTCATCAGTGCTATTCTTATTGTTGTCATCGGCACTAGTCTCGTTGTCATCGGCACTAGTGTCGTCATCAGCACTAGTTTTATTGTCGTCATCAGCACTAGTTTTATTGTTATCATCAGCGCTATTTTAGTTGTTGTCATTAGTGTTGTCATCAGCACTAGTCTCTGTAGTAAATAAGTCGGAATCCAAGTAGATTTAGATGAGATTTATTCTCAACAGGTGCTGCGCAGCAGCTCAACAGCAAGTCAGGTAACAACTGAAAACAGTGCATTCAAAATACATTCTAAATGGAATTAGAAGGACAAGGGAAAGAACACACAAGAAGGAGAGTTCTAGAAAGACTAGAACGAAACATTACATCATCCTCTCTCCTCCAAAAAGAAAAGAAAAACAAAAGAAAAACGAAAAGGAGAAAGAAAAGTATCAACGATATCTCACAGGAACAGAGCGTGTACGAACACTCCTGCGAGGTTCAACAGGAACGAGAGATGTAGAAGGTAAGACAGAACTACCTCCAGATGAAGTGGAAGGCAAAACAAAACTTCCATCAGATGAAGAGCGATTTACAATGGGATCCCCCACTTTGACAACTCTGGCAGCATTCCACCAATATTTCATATTCACTCTCACAGAACTTCCACAAACTTTGTCAATGACCAAGGGTTCAGAAAACGTGGAACTACCTTTAGTGGTGTGAACAGGTAACTTGATACGAATTTTGTCACCAACTTTGAATTGTTGAGAACTGACTCTCTTCCTTGAGTCAAACTCATTTTTCTGCTTGAACTGGGCATGCATCACATTGGACCTAGCAACTTCATCCAGATTGTCAAGAGAGTTCATTTTAGCCCAACGAGACATCCACCCAGGACAGACTTTGGAACATGGTTTTCTCCCACGCAACAACTCAAAAGGAGACACTTTGGTAGAGGAATGGGGTGTGGTACGATAAAACCACAACATGGACCTAACCGCGTTGGGTACATGACAGTGCTGAGCAATAGCCCACTGGATGCAATTATTGAGGACCCTGTTCATGCGCTCAACGAGACCGTTCGTTTGAGGGTGATAAAGGGAACTCCTCAAATGATCGATACCACTTTGGCACACAAAAGAGTTAAACTCCTGACTGATAAATTGGGAACCATTGTCACTAACTATGGAGGAAGGAAAACCCTCGCGCAAAAACAAATCCTTCAGAAAATCAATGACATTCTTAGAATTAACCTCACTAACAAAGCGTACCTCTGGCCATTTCGAGTAATAGTCGACAGCAACAATGGCAAATCTGGAAGAAGAAGGAAGTAAATAGAAAGGACCCACCAAATCGATACCCACCTTCTCCCAAGGTCTGTCAGGAAAAGAAATGGGTTGCAAAAGAGGGGAACGTACTTTTAAACACTTCTCAGCACTCGAACAAACACACTCCTCAACCACAGCGTCAATTTCTACATCCATTTTAGGCCACCAGTAGAGTTCTCTGACCCTTCTCTTGGTTAAAGTCTTACCCAGGTGACCTTCATGCGCACCTTTAACAATTCTGATTCTGAGGTCACAGGGAGGAACAAGCCTATCACCACGCATGAGTAAACCACCCTCAATAGAGAGTTCATCAGAAACTTTAACAAAAGTTTGAAGAGAAAAATGAACATTCTTCTCTTTGGGCCACCCATCTTTGACAAATTTAACAACTTCATTGAGAAGAATATCGTTAGACAAATGCTCCCTCCATTCTGCTTCACTAATGGAACACATATCATCCAAACCAACAACAGCAACAAAACAATCCTCCTCATCATAATCTTCCTCCAATTCACCTTCACAGCCGGGATCCATAGGATTTCTTGAGAAATAATCAGCCCTAGTGTTTTTGCTACCAGGTATATAGCTAACCTCAAAGTCGTATTGAAGCAATTTGGTAGAAAGTCTCGCTATTCTTGGGGAGTGCTCCTTGATACGGACACCAGTCAGAATAGAAACTAAAGGACTGTGATCGGTCCTCAAACGGAAATGCTTACCCCAGATATAAGGATTACATTTTCTTATTGCCCACCAGCAAGCCAAAAGTTCTTTTTCAATGACAGCAAAATTGGATTCCGCTCCACGGAGGACTCTTGAAGCATAACCTAAAGTATGCTCTACACCACCAACTTCCTGTGCAAGGACAGCCCCCAAACCAAATCCGCTGGCATCTACAGTGATGGTACACATGGCATTGGGATTGAAAGGTCTCAAGACTTTGGAACCAACCAACTCTTGTTTAATCCTTGCGAACACCCTCTCACAACTGGCATCCCACAGGAAAGGAACATCTTTTTTAAGCATGTTGGATAAGGGTTGTACCCTAGAGGCATAATCCGGAATGAATCTGGCATAAAACTCACACAATCCGATAAATGACTTTAGACCACTTTTGTCCTTGGGTGCAGGGCTATCGACTATTGCTTTAACCAGACCAGGCCTAGGTTCCACACCATCCTCAGACAACACATGGCCAAGATACTCAACCTTCCGTTTCCTGAAAATACATTTCTCTTTTTTTAAAACAACACCAGCATTGCTCAACGCCTTTAAAACCTCCTTCAAAACTTTGTAATGAGCATCACAAGTGATTCCATGAATGAGCACATCGTCCTGGAAAACAACAACTCCACTAATACCTTTCAAGATGTTAGTCATGATCCTCTGGAAGACTGCTGCCGCAGAGGCTAACCCAAAGGGCATACAACAGTACTGAAAAGAGCCAACAGGAGACACAAAGGCAGTGAAGTGTCTGGAAGCCGGGTCTAGAACTACCTGGTGGTACGCGGATGCTAAGTCCAACTTGCTAAACCACTTGGAACCGTCAATGAGTGACAACATATCAGGAATCTTGGGGAGGGGAAACGAATCAACCCAGATGTTCTTATTTAAACTGCGTAAATCCACACAGACACGAAGTTCCCCATTCTTTTTCTTAGCGACCACCAGGGGAGAAAGCCAAAGGGAGGATTCAATGGGCTCAATTATCCCTTTACTGCAAAGTCCAAACAACTCAGTCTCAAGTTGCTCCCTCACACTGAAGGGGACATTTCTCAGTTTGTGTTTAATAGGGATGGCACTGTCCTTGACGCGAATGGCATGCTTAAACCCTTTCACTTCTCCCAAATTATTACTAAAAACGGTGGGAAAATCTTTGACCAATGTGCTGACAAAATCATCAGAAGAGACGGTGACATTATTACAAGTAGAGATCTGGTCGTCAATCTGGACAACAGAGATGGGATCTTTAGTGCCAGGACGGAGAACCATTTTAAATAAACCCTGGTGGAACCACCCAAGGATATTTAACCCTTTAATGGAGACGTATATTTTGCCAAAGATTCTCCTCCCTCTGAATTCCAGAGAATCCTCGAAACTAGCCTTTAAGTTCAATTCTTCTACCTTCCTAGTTAAGAGGAGACCTGTCAGGAGGAAAAAGTTTGCGATCACCCCACACCTCTTCAAAAAGTTCCTGTGTGTCAGCATGGTTATTCTGGCACCCGAATCAACCAAGAGGCAAACTACTTTATCACCAATACCAATGTCAGTGTACGGATCCACACATTCACTTTCAAGATCGTCAATACAGACACTAACAATAGCAACCATATCTCTTAAATCATCTTGAATATTGGTGTCATCTTGGTTACAGTCAGAAACAAAGGCAACAGAGGTAGGGTTGTTGTTACTGTTCCATTGTTTGATGGACTGAGGTTGAGAAGGAAACCTCTTTGTATTTTGACACAGCTTAGCAAAATGGCCTAACTTCCCACACAATCTGCAGGTAACATTTCTGGCAGGACAAGGACGTCCAGATCTAAAATGCGGAACATTACCACATTTGAAACAAAAATTTGTTTGCCTAAAGAACCTATTGTCAGTACGACTTACAGTATTTGTCTTATTATCAAGTACTTTGACAACATTAACAGTTTCTTCGTTAGGAAGTGAAGATTTACCATCAAGTTCTTTGACAGAAAGTTTAGAAAATTCAATACTTTTGGCAACACGTATGGTCTCTTCAAGCAAAGGGTTACCTAAGGAAAGTAATTTTTGTTGTATACTTTTATCTAAACACTTACAAATATACTTATCTCTAATCATTTGATCCCTGAAATTCTCAAATTCACACTCCGCACTAAGTACTCTCAGTGCAGAAATGAAGTCTTCAACCTTTTCTCCTTGCTTTTGATCACGTTTGTAGAATTTGTGTCTGACAACAACTAAACTAGGTTTAACATCAAAACGTAACTCTAATAATCTTTTTTTTTTTTTTTTTTTTTCCAAAAACCTTTATTGGAGCAAGCATGGAAACGTACAAGAATGGGCCTACAACCGCACAGAATGGCCGCTAATAACAAGGCACAATGCATGAAACAGAAATGTACACCCGTGGTCAGGTACAGCTCGAGCACAAAGCATACTCTACATATATCACAGAGCAACTCGAATTTTTATTTTACAAAAGAAAAACAAACACTAAAAGGCGAATGCACGATACTTAAGGTCAGCCCAAAGAACGGAGGGGACGGTCCACGATCAGGAGAACACACCCAGAGCCCGGAGGCTCCAACCAAGTCGGGAGGGGGGGAGGGGGGGAGGGGAGCAGCGGGGAGAACCGGAAATACAGAAGAAAAAAAAACCCGTATGGGGAGGTTCCGGGAACGCACGTCTAGGGAGATAGGACAATCTCAGCAGTGCCTACAAGGGGAGGGGTGCAAATATCCCCACGATAATCATTCCACTGGCCCCAAACCTTCGTCCATGCCCTGGGTCTGCCCCTGGCCACATAAACCGTCTTCTCACGAAACATGGACCAGTCCATGTTGTCCTCCCACTTCGAGACCTCAGGGGGCCTGGAAGCGCCCCAGAGTTGCGCAACATCCCGCTTAGCAATCATGTATCCCAGGGTAGCCCATCTGGTCTGGGCCACAGAGTAGTCAGTGGGCTCCCACACATTCAACAGACATCGTCGTGGCTCCGGCCGCAGGGCAACACCAGTCACAGCAGTCATCACCTCAAGCACAGCAGTCCAGTAAGCCGCTACCACCGGGCACTCCCAAAGGATATGTAAAAAGGTCGCACTCAAACCACAACCACGCTTACATAGCCCATCCGAAGAAAAGCCCATCGTCACCAGACGCGGACCCGTGACATAAACTCGATGAAGAATCTTGAGTTGAACCAAACGGAGACGGGCAGGAATGGCCACCTCCTTGGGAGAAGAGAGTGCCGACTGCCAATCCTCGTCATCCAGTTCCAACCCATCGCCAACCCAAGCCTCCCGAAGTCGGACCAATAAGTCCGCCCGATTATTGATCAATTTCTTGTAAATCAGAGAAATAGTACTATCGGGAAGATGCCCATCAAGGACACGGTCCTCGAGGGGGGAAGATTCAGGCAGGGTCTCATCAGGAACCAAAACTGAGGCGAGGGCGTGCCGGACCTGCAGGTAGCGAAAAAATTCCCTACCACTCAAACCATATTCCGCCTGGAGGGCCTGGAACGACTTCACACAACCGTTCGAGCACACATCACCCACCTTACAAATCCCAATCATATCCCAGCGGTCGAAACCCTTGGTAGACCAAAGTCCGCCCAAACGTTCAGAGGCATAAAGCGGCGTCGCCAACGTCAAGCGATCCTCCCACCCCAAACTCACATTCGCAGCTCGCCATACAGTTACTGCGATCTTGGATGGGCCCACAAGATGGCGCCCGGCCGGTCGAGAATAAAGTGCTCTAGTAAAGTCCCCACCCGGGAGCTGGAATCTGTCCATCTCGAATGCAGGATTACGACCCGGGGAAAACATCACGTGATTAATGGCGGACAACTGGGAAGCCCAGTAATATCGCTTGATATCGGGGAGCGCCATGCCCCCGTCATACCAAGGGATGGTGAGCTTTGCGAGCGCGATACGCGGACGCCCATCACATATCAATTGCCGCTGAAGACTCTCAATCTCTTGGAAATAGGTCTTAGGGATAGCGTCATAGGAGTTTTGGAGCGCGTAAAGGAATCGCGGCAAGGACATCATTTTAAACAGAGCCGCCCTGCCCAGAGGAGACAAAGGAAGCTTACGCCAACGGGCCACATCCAGACGCAATCTAAGCAACGGTGGGAGGAGATTACGCTCAAAGCGGAGCGTCGGGTCCAACGTAATAAAAATCCCTAAATACTTGAAACCCGAGTGGACCACCTGAATAGGAAGTCTGCTCGGCAAGGGGGGCAAAACCCCCGAAAGAACATATACACAGGACTTGGTCCAGTTAATAACAAGGCCCGAATTGGCTCCAAAGGAAGCAAGAACGTCAAACAGAACAGACAGAGATTTACGCGGGGAGGTGAGATATAAAAGGATATCGTCCGCGTAAAGCGAAACGCGGTCCTCAAAGTCCGGAGACCAGCGAATCCCCTTGAGGGAAGGTTCCCACCGAAGCCAAGCAGCCAATGATTCCAGGGCGAGCGCAAACAGTAACGGAGACAAGGGGCATCCCTGACGGGTACCCCTACCAAGGGTGAAAGGAGCCGAGACCCTACCATTCACCACTACTTGCGCCAGAGGTTCCGCGTACAGTAACTGGACCCAACCAATAAACTCAGGCCCAAAACCAAATTTCTCAAGAGCCGCCCAAAGATAAGGCCACTCCACCGTGTCGAAGGCCATGGAAGCATCCAACGATGCCAAAATGGCCGGCTCCGTCAGAAGCCCCGCCCCCGCGATCGCGCCATGAAGACGACGCAGGTTTAGAGCCGTGTTGCGATGCGGGATAAATCCAGATTGATCCGGATGGACCAAGTCACTAATGACCGTCAAGAGACGGGATGCCAGGAGTTTCGCCAAAACCTTGGGTTCAACATTTAGCAGGGATATGGGCCTATAAGAGGAACAAAGATCACGAGGTTTACCCTCCTTGGGGATGACAACTATTGTGGCCAGTCTCTGATCATAAGGGAGAATACCCCGTTCCCGGGACTCCAGAAACATGGCGCGAAGATACGGAGCCACCCTATCGGGACGCAACTTGTACAATTCGATTGGCAACCCGTTCAGGCCCAATGCTTTGCCCGAACGGAGGGAACGGATGGCAGTAGCTATCTCATCAACCGTAAAGGGGGAGTCCAACGCCACACGGTCTAAATCGGAAACAATGGGCAGGGCTATATCACGCAACAAAAGGCGAGAGTCAACCACATCCCTCTCAGACACAGGGGTATACACCACACGGAAGTAATCGGCGAACCGGTCAACTATTCCAATCGGGTCCGTTACACTCACACCACTCGCAGACTGAATCACGGGTACCACACGATTAGCTCTCTCCTTCTTATCCAGCCATGCCAGCAATTTACCCGCTTTGTCACCCACATCATACAAACGACCCTGCTGCTCCCGAAACATCACTTTGGCGGCATCTGTGACCACGGACTTATAAGCAAATTGTTTCAGACCCAGGGCATGGAGCTTCTCAGGTGTGACACCAGATTCCAAACCCTCCTCCAATGCAGAAATCTCCCCCTCAAGATCAACCACCTCTCTATTTCTCGCTCTCTTAGCCTCAGCAATAAGGGAGAGGGCCTGCCCACGAATCACGGTCTTAAAGGCCTCCCATAGGGACACAGCAGAGGAAACCGACCCCTCGTTATCCAGAAAATACGAGTCCAAGGACTTAAGCAAAAGGGTGCGGGTCTCGGGGGAGGTGAGGTACCACGGATTAATGGGGGCCACCCGGCCCACTGCCTCCACCCCAACCTCAAAACGAAGCCAGAGCGGAGAGTGGTCAGAGATACCCCTGGGCAGGTGCACAATCTCACGCACCGCTGGGGACTGAGCCGCAGGCATCATGAAATAATCCAGCCGAGAGACTCCCATGGGCCCCAGAGTGAAAGGTGTACTGAAGCTGCGTAGGATGCAAAAGCCTCCAGCAATCCACCAGGCCAAAGGTATCCAAAAATCCACCCAACCACTGCTGAGCCGCAGGGGTATCCCTAGGGGGGTGGCGATCGTGGAGACCGGAGACTACCGAATTAAAATCACCAGCCAGAAAGAGAGTACTATCAGGGAGGTCCAACAAGACACGGCCCAAATCTGAAAAGGTAGAAGTCTGCAAGCCGGGGGGCACATAAACAGTTAATAAGGAGAGGGCACGGCCTTCATATCGACCCACAAGAACAGCATACCGCCCCCGGTCATCCTGAATAACATCATCAATAGCCAGGGGGAGGGAAGCCCGGATAAGGATACCCACACCCCTGGAACCCGAGGTAAACCCCGAATGCGCTACGAGGCGATAGCCCCACCTATTCATTGCATGACAAACATTGCCTATCAAATGAGTCTCCTGCAGGAAAACAATGTCAGGAGATAAACGTCGTATACATTTCAACACCACACTTCGCTTGATATGATCTCCCAGACCGTTAACGTTCCACGAAACAAATCTCAACCCGCTACCCCCCATCCCACCCGAAAAAGCCCAAACCCCCCACCAATGAGCATGACCATAAAAAGCAGTCCAGATACAGAATAAAGTCGCCTTGAACACAGAACACACACACAAACTTCCCAACCACCCACCCCCCAGGTAACAAGAAAACACCCCCCACCCTGCACCCCTGCAAAAAGCTAAAAAGCCACCCCAACCTGCAGTGTGCCTGTCGCCCAAGAACCCCTATTCTACACAAAGACCCCGGAGGAGGAAAGGCTCTGTCCCACCCGCCTCCCGAACAAACCAATGACGAGAAAAAGATCATACATCAAAACACATGTGAGGTAGAGGAACATAGGCTTACATCCCTGGAGAAGGTATACAAAACAAGGCATCAGTCAAAGATGAAATGTTCAGCTCTCTACGCCACCTTCAGCACCGCCCGGGTGGGCTTCGGACTCAGTCTCAGGAGGTCGATGAGGCAGGGAGTCTAGCCAGTCATTCACAGCATCTGGCCGATCAAATAAGAAAGTTCGATCATTATACTCCACCCGCAACCTGGTCGGAAAGAGCATAGCATAACGCATCCCCATGTCCCTAAGACGCTTCTTGGCACCACGAAATCCCATACGCTGCTTCTGGACCTGTTGGGAAAAGTCCGGATAAAAGTTCACCGTGGCATTCTCAAAGGCCACCGGGCCCTTCACCCGCGAGGCCTGCAGGATAGCGTCCCGATCTCTATAGTGGAAAAGCTTTGCAACAATAGGTCTCGGCGGGGCGCCTGGCTTGCCCTGGCCCCCCGGAACACGATGTGCGCGCTCCACTGCGAAAAATTTACTAAGGCCAGACGGGGAAAGGTGGTTCTGGATGAGGTCCTCAACCAGGAGATCAACCGAGTGGGGTTCTGGATTCTCCGGCACACCAACCACGCGAACATTACAGCGACGTGCCCTGTTCTCAAAATCCTCCAAGCGCCGGGTCATGAAATCGTTCACCCTACGGAGATTGCCAATCTCCGTCTGAATATCCGAGACGTCCGTCGTGAGGCTGGACGATTTGATATCCAACGACTTCACCTTTTCGTTCGTCTTGGAGAGATCGGCTCGAATTAAATTCACCTCAATTGCCACAGTGTCAAGTTTGTGGGCCAAGGTTTCGTACTGTTGGCCTATGGATTCCCTCATGCCAGAAATGGCGCCCATGATGTCCTGCAAGGAGGGCTCCGTCGACGCATCCACCACTTGATCGGACACAATGGGACCGGGCAGGGCAGCTCCGGGGGATCCCTTAGAGTGGGTATAACGATCCATAACATTAGATTGAACCGGACCCCCGCGCAGAGGTGTCTTCGTCTTGCGCGTCTCTCGGTCCCCTCTGCCCGCCATTTTGAAGATGCGTCACGAGTAAAGTCACCAGGGTCGACGGACCGGGCACCAGAAATGGAGGCCCCGGGACCAAAGGACTACAAGAGGGGGTATCACCAGGATAGAGGCAGCCCACTCCAGGAACAGTGCAGCCAAGGGCCAGACAACCTACTCGTGTCCCCGGCCGCAGCTCTGGCCCGACCCTCTCACCAGTGTCCCAGTCTGAGGCAGAAACGAAACCGAAACTTAAGAAGGGGACCTGCAAGACCAATCCCCCTGCCGTTGTTGTTCAACTCCAAGACGGCCACCGAACCTCACCCAGTCCCGGGCGCACTTCGAGGGTGGAGCCCAAAAGTTCAATTGATCATAATTCAGGCACCCGATGTCCAAATCGGTTTCTGAAAGGTCCAGGTGGATCAGCCCAACGTCCTCTATATGAATCCTCGCAAAAAATCAGGATTAAAGCAGGATATTAAGCCGGGAGCGGCGGGGGTCCGGAGAGCGCTGTGCTCACGCGGCCATCTCGGATGCCCGCCAAGCTCCTCCCCCAACTCTAATAATCTTACAGTCTGATTATAATCATCCAAATCCTCTTCTGCCGGAGGAAGTACAAGAGGAGGTAAATGTTTTAAAGATTGAGCGACCTTCAAATCCAAGACTATTCAAAAGAAGGTACTTTTTCCTTTCTGCTCTGAACCTCGAAGCACCAATGGCTCCGAGATAAGTAGTGAACGCATCAAACCACTTCTTCCAGTTAATAGGAGGTTCTCCAGGAAGATCGAGGAAGGGTGGTGGAGGAGAGACTGCTTGTAGACTCATTTTTGCTGATAATAGTGAACAGTAGTGTAGTCAAACAGTTTTTTTGTTTTTTTTTAAGACTGTCAATTGTTTGTGTTAGTGAAAGGAATAAAAATAAAAACAAACAAGCATTGGAAATGCAATACGTCTCGCATTAGAAAAGTTGGAGTTATTGGTCTTGTAAATGACATTTTATTTATTTGTTGGTTTTTAAAATTGCTAAATTGATGGCTTTGTCATTTACAATGCCAATAGTTATAACTTTCGCGAATGTGACACCTATAGCATTTGGAATGCAACATGTTTTGTATTTACGTGACTTAGATGGCAGCTCTGGTCGTTAGGCCACATCTCTAGAGAGCAGGAGAGTGCAGCAGGGGAGAGAAGCACAGCAATGCAATAGGTCTCGCATTAGGAAAGTTTGAGCTATTGGTATTGTAAAGGACACATTTTTTATTTATGTGCTTGTTTTGAAAATAGCGAAATTAATAGCTTTGTTATTTACAATGCCAATAGTTTTATCTTTCGCAAATGTGACACCTATTGTAACACAATATGTGTTGTGAGGGTGAGTGAGGGTGAGGGTGAGGGGGTGAGGGGGAGGGGTTGAGGGGGAGGGGGTTGAGGGGGAGGGGTTGAGGGGGAGGGGTTGAGGGTGAGGGGTTGAGGGTGAGGGGTTGAGGGTGAGGGGTTGAGGGTGAGGGGTTGAGGGTGAGGGGTTGAGGGTGAGGGGTTGAGGGTGAGGGGTTGAGGGTGAGGGGTTGAGGGTGAGGGGTTGAGGGTGAGGGGTTGAGGGTGAGGGGTTGAGGGTGAGGGGTTGAGGGTGAGGGGTTGAGGGTGAGGGGTTGAGGGTGAGGGGTTGAGGGTGAGGGGTTGAGGGTGAGGGGTTGAGGGTGAGAGTGTGAGGGTTAGAGTGTTGAGGGGTTGAGGGGTGAGGGTTGAGGGTGAGTGTGTGAGGGTGAGGGGTTGAGGGTGAGGGGTTGAGGGTGAGGGGTTGAGGGTGAGGGGTTGAGGGGTTGAGGGTGAGGGTGAGGGGTTGAGGGATGAGGGTTGAGGGGTGAGGGGTTGAGGTGAGGGTTGGTGAGGGGTTGAGG